>NC_141902.1:19897142-20238214 GCF_057802395.1 Ceratotherium simum simum | reverse complement strand
AATACAGTAACAGAGATGAAAAATGCCTTTGATGGCTCATCATTAGCCTCAGTAGAGGACAGAGTCAGAGAATTTAAAATGTCTGTTGAAATTATGCGAACAGAAACAGAGAGAGAGAGAAGGGGGAGGGAGTAAACCCAAAGCTTTTGGGACAGTATCAAATGGTTTCTCATATGTGAAGTTGGAATCCCAGTAGAAGAGAGAGAAAATGAGGCAGAAGAAATAATGAGAATTTTCCCAAGATAACAGCAGATCCAAACTACAAACCCAAAACCTCACAGAAAACAAAACAAAATAAATACAAAAAACAGGATTTTAAAGAACCCATCTAGGCATATTATATTAAAAGAAATGGAAAACCTAAGATAAAAATAACATCTTGAAGGCAATTGGACAAAAAAGACACATTACATTAAAAGAATAAAGGATTACCACAGAATCTTCTCTGGCAAACAGATTTCACCGAATAAGATATACAGATGGCAAATAAGCTTATGAAGAGATACACAACATCTCTATTCGTTAAGAAAATGTAAATTAAACCACATCTATTAGAATGGCTAAAAAAAAAGATAATACCAAGTGTTGGAGAGGATGCGAAACCACTGGCGTTCTCATACATTGCTAGTGAGAATGCAAAATGGAATACCATTTTAGAAAACCATTTAGCTGTTTTCAAAAAGTTAAACATATACTTACCATATTACCAGGAGTTCCACTTCAAGGTATTTACACAAGTGAAGTCAAAACTTATGGTCATACAAAAAGTTGTACACATATGTACAGCAGCTTTATTCATTATTGCCAATAAATTGAAACAACCCAGATGCCCTTCATCAGGTAAATGGATAAACAAACCATGTTATATCCACACAATTGAATACTATTCATCAGTATAAAAGGAACAGATTATTGTTTAACATAAAAACATGGATGAATCTTAAATGCATTTTGCTAAATGAAATGACTCAAACACAAAAGAGTACAGGTTGTATGATTCCATTTATATGACATTCTGGAAAAGCAAAAGTGTAAGGATGGAAAATAGATTAGTGGTTGCCGGGGTATGCAGTGGGAGAGGGGTTGATTACAAAAAGTTAGCATGGGGAAAAGTTGGGAGTGATACAACGGTTCTGTGTGTTACTGTGGTGATAGAAAAATGACTCCAAGATTTGTCAAATACCCCAGAACTGAACACCGTGAGTTTTACTGTATGCAAATTAAAAAAAAAATCAACAAGGATGTCAGGGGAATCCAACAGGGGCTGCAGACGGTGACAAATGAATCTACTTGTATTACAAATGGACCATGAAGCAACTCTGAAGAAGGTATGGGAGAGAATAGAATTGACCTAATTAACTTTGGAAAACAGTTGTTTTGAGTTGATTCTCTAAGGCTAAAGAAAACAAGAACTGTAAACAAACATTATATTGGTTTTCTTTTTTCCCTGCACACATTTATATGTATGTGTATAAGTCTGAAAATACTTGAATAACAACTAAGTGGGGATATGGTATAGAGGGTTTGGGTGTGTGTGTTTTGCTTGTTTTTGTTTTAAGATGGTGGGTCATGTTTAGAGAACCAGCAGAGAAGAGGTCTAAGAGGAGAAAAGAGAGGGGCTGAGTGCTGGTGTGATCCTAGAGGGGATGAAAGGGAGAGAAGCAGAGAGCTTAGTTAGAGAGTTGGCCTTGAACAGAAGTAAAGGCTCATATTCTAAAGCTGTGACTGAATGAAAGCAAGTATGAGAGAGGAAGGCAGAAAACTTCAAGAGGCAGAAATCAGGAAGCTCACGCCTATTGACCTCAATTCACTCAATAAAATAGAAGAAAAAACATCTCTGAGAATGAAGACAGTGATGACCTGTACAGTTGGCACAATCTTTATTGAAAAAATGATACATCCCATGAGGTAAGACTAATATAGTCTTCTATTGAATGTTCTGGGAAAGACACTGAATTTCATTTGAATATCTATGAAAGTATCTGCCCACGATAGCAAAAACAAAGACCTTTTTGTTGTTTAACAGAAATAAAGATTTAATCTATTCAATGACTTTGAGTTGCTTGACATTTTTAATGCAAGTGTTTAAACCACCTTTACAGCTGATAACAAAGACGCAACACTGCAAATGTTCATGCCTGCCATACTTGGGGAGGATTAAATAAAACCAGGCATCAGATAAGTCTCAATATCCATGAAGTTAAATCATGTTTTTCTGAAATAAATAAGTATTTTAATCCTGAATATTCAGTTTCTTCAAATAGTGGGCTCCTTAAAGAAGATCTAAGGAGTGCACTAGTTCAAGAAAAGAAAGCTTAGTTTGCAAATGTGAGCGTCTACAATTTACCCTATATCCCCAGAAACTACCCATTGCAAACTGAAAAGGGATAGTATAACTAAAGGCATATAAATGAGATATTGCAGTGACAAACTCCAGATATCATACCCTCTTGAAATACTAACAGCAACAAAAATCCCATGACAGCAGCATCAAGTTGTTGGCCACCCAATGCAGTACAGAACAATTATAGAATCCCAGTACAATTCCATTCTCTTCCCTTCATTAGCTAATTAATAACCAGTTGATATGCCTTTCATGGAAGCATTTACCAAACCAATTTCAGTGGCATTCTCTGTGGACTGCAGGGTTAAATGGTATGGAACTATACTGGGTGAGTTCTACCATACAATTACTCAAGCTTATGTGAAACCACACTATTATTCAGAGTATTTTAATTTTCTTTTATTTTCTGGTCAATGTTAAGCCTACTTAACTTCAAAATATTTTATTAAATCCAATTAGCAGAGAGTTTCAGTGTAACCTACTTAGATTATATTTCAAGTTCATATAACAATATAAAATGCAGTTCTAATAGTTTACTTATCAATTACACATCAGTTGCTAAACTAACTATTCTTAAGAAATGCTGATTCATTTTCGATCTAAATCTGTCTAAATACGGTTCAGTTAAATTGTCTATTTAAAAAAAAATACTTGCCATCCTTTTTGATACAAATCCAAAAATTAATATTGCTCAATCCAGCTTTCTAAAAATGTCTAATTTTTTAAGTGCTGAATTCTTGAATATACATGTTTAAATGAACATCCTTACGGATTTAAAATAATTTGTATAGGGACAATTAGTGGTTTGAAGTTGTTAATATGACATAATTTAAATACAATGTCTAAGTGACATTTTGCTCAATTAATTGCAAAGGACAATAGCTCAATTTTTTAAATACATGCTCTTATATTTAATTACTGACAGACAGATAAAGCAATCAATTGTCTCTGCTTCCTATCATAAATGCAAATATTATGCTAATCTACTTTCTGAACACTTTTAAATGCATGCCTGTGGTTGTTTCCTAGATGCTAGGTGATTTTTTTCGGTATCTGTGAAAGTCAAGTATAAGCAGGTCATGCCACCTCTCATCCATCCTTCCAACCAACAGTCAGATTTTGATTTGTCTTCTTCTAAAAATGGAGTCCTGGGGCCAGCCCCGTGGCGCAAGCGGTTGGGTGCGCGTGCTCCACTGCGGTGGCCGGGGGTTCGCCAGTTCGGATCCCAGGCGCTCACCGACAAACTGCTTGGCAAGCCATGCTGTAGTGGCGTCCCATATAAAGTGGAGGAAGATGGGCACGGAGGTTAGCCCAGGGCCAGTCTTCCTCAGCAAAAAAAGAGGAGGATTGGCAGATGTTAGCACAGGGCTGATCTTCTCACACACACAAAAAATAAATTAAAAATAAATAAATAAATAAAAATGGAGTCCAATCTCTTGAATTACTGCCAGGTTGGAGTGAATTCCTATTATCTATTTCCCTAAGCTGTGCTCTGCCTGCAACCACATATACTACAATGTCTACAGGTTACCTGGTGCCTAGCAACTCTACACATGTCCCAGTGGACCTAGCTAGTCCCAGCAGCTCCCACCGTTCTGGTACCCTACATTACCAACCAATCCACAACGGGCAAGTTTTCTTGCTCTATTTAGCTTAGATAGTTGGGGAATTCTGTAATTATTAAAGTGAAGCTAAATGCTAATGAATTATGAAACTGCAATAGGATTTTAACACTCATATAAGATGATAAAGAAATAACAACACAAGGCAATTAGGCTTCTAGTTATAGGGCCACTATGGTAGGACAAAGACAAGGGTTTGAGGGAAGTACAGGAATTTACAACCTATTATCTAAAGCAGAGTCTTTGAGAATTATTGTAGACAGTACTTTAAAAGATACCAGCATGAGCATGGCTTATTATTTATAGTAAAGCTAAAACTAAAATTTACTCGAATGAGCAGTTGTCAAGATTTTCTATCAAATAGCAAAAGGTGATAATAATTCCTAATGGAGAAAAAGGATTAACATCTCAAGGTTTTTACATAGCTTTGATTATTTTATTATACTATTTGAGGGAATACCTCTTAAAGTTTTGCAGCAATTGTCAAATGGAGAAGTGCAGAAAAAACTACTGGCTCACGTATATGTTGCTCCCATTGTTAAATCTTGTTCCAGAGCAATCTGAAGTATTGTATTATCTCTTTTGCAAAAAGTGGCTGTCTAGGGCCGGCCCCGTGGCTTGGTGGTTAAGTGCACGCGCTCCGATGCTGGTGGCCCGGGTTCGATCCCGGATGCGCACCGAGGCACCACTTCTCCGTCCATCCTGAGGCCGAGTCCCACATACAGCAACTAGAAGGATGTGCAGCTATGACATACAACTATCTACTGGGGCTTTGGGGGGAAAAATAAATAAATAAAATCTTTAAAAAAAAAAAAAGTGGCTGTCTATACTGTAAATGTTGGTAAGAAGATTTTGTTTCTATGGAACTGAGATTCAAGGGTGTCACATACGGTAGATAGAACATGTATTTCAAAGTCTAATTTATGTGATCAAAATCAACTGAACATATGATGAATCTGTGTAAGAAACAAGTGCACTCATACGCAATTACAATTTTATAGAATCTGTATGAATGAGATCAGATCTTATGTAAATGGAAAGTTTAGAAATTTTGCACTGTCAGCTCTAAAAGCCAAGTTGTGGTGGTTATTTTAACAGTCTTTAGGTCATTTTGAGAAAATAACACTTAGCATCTTGTTCTGCACTGTACCTCTAATGCATGTGAAGATCAAGAGCTTAAATATCCATTTCATTGATTTCTTAATTAATTTGTTATTATTTTTGTTATTTTCTCTACATAGGTCACTAAGTTGCCATAGACAATGGGATTTTTCAGCGTGCAAAGGGTATATCACAATTTTATATTTTTACTTTTTTGTATTTATTTATTTATTTTTAGTACTTGGGAAAACTAGTTTAAAATGGACTGCATGTGATGTGGCTCTGGTCATGACCTATGAGGGAAAATAAAGATATAAAAGCAATATTTGGAAAAAGGGAAGAGAAAAAGTGGAAAAATATTTTGACCTTTATAAGGAATAGTAAAAGTATAATCATCAAGAACTCTAAATGTTGGGAAAGAATAACAACATATAGATCTGAAAATGTGGACATGACAAAAAGTGCTAATTTTAGGCATGTTAATGTAAAGTAAAGGTATAGACTCTTACAGTGCCTCATGCTGAGCTAGTTATGTATGACAATGCATACATTTAAGTCGATTTATTAGACCCATTTCTTTATCACTTCATAATAGCATACAACAATGGCATTTTGATGCATCATGCCTCTTCAGAGTAGCAAGCTGATACTAGGCCCTATTCTCATGGTAGATTTTTCCTGGATTAAAGTAATCTTTGCACTTAATGAATTTCTCCTTATAACTGTTCTGACACATGTCATGAACAAGAGTTTATGCTATTTTATGGTTTTCCACTAAGATCCTTTTTAATCTCCCTTGTTGAAAAAGTACTCATCTTGAGGAATCAAAATGGAAAAAAAGGAACCTTACAAATTATCTTGGAAATTATAATGTTGGAGGAGAGGCTGATTTAACATCTCTCAGTGTTCTCTTTCTGGTGGACAAATACTATTGACTTCCATTCTGTGGATAGGAAAAAAAAAGTCCCAGATTATTACTGTCATTTTATTTAAAAAAATAATATTCCATGGGCCATTAAGAAATTGAGAAATGCTATCTTTTATTTCCTTGCTGTGTTTGAGAGGTATATGATGTATCCATTAAGGGAAGATTATCATAATAATAATCATAACCATAATCATAAGTGACCATCTTTGTAAGATGATTTACTATTGACCAAGATTTTATCTACATGCTTGCATTTGTTGTTACTGGCAGGTGAATATAGTATTGACCTCAAAGCCCAATGACTTCTCTGGGAGTTGAATTTTACCTTATACAAATGTCTAAGTAGTACATCTATGTCTCAGGATGTTTTGGTAAAATGGCACTTCTGTTCTTCTCTCGCAATATTAATTTGATCTTTTTAATATTTTCTTTTGTATGCTTTATTTAACTTCCCTACTATTGACTTTGAGTATGTTTATTGCCTTATCAATGTTATTACCTCTGTGTCAGTTTGTCCAGTATCTAAATGATTGTTGGTGCTTAACAAATATATGTTGAATTAAATTTAACCGAATAGTAGCATTTTCTTTGAGGATAAGATTTTGGATAATTTAATGAGAAAAGCTTTCCTGTTAGTTTCTTTTGGGAGAAGAGGGACTCCATTGGTAAATTTCATGAGTGTTTAAGGGACATATTCAATTGCCTAAATCAGCTGAGAAAATACTATCTAAAATGAATTATATTGCGCTGGCAAGAACTCTCTAAATAAATAAAAAGAAACTTGGTATGATTTTTCTCTTTCAGATAACCACATGAAGTGAAGGTCTCTCATAAACTATTCCAACGGAGAAAAAGCCTAATACTTTGAAACAGTCTTCGGCCAGTGAAACATTCTTGCAACACAGGCATCCTTCTGAGAATAATAAAGTATGGATTCAAGTGTGTTAATAAGGTCAACTGGCACTTATAATATGCTAAGTCAAATCATCTTTTCAACATTCTTTGCTAACTCCAGAATTTAATTTTCATTCAATTCTAAAAATTTAATCACATCAACTTTAAATTTTAACCCTTCCTCAAAGAAAGATGTTTTTAATAATGACCTTTCTAAATAAAATTGCTCAGATTTATCCCGAGACATGTCAGTGGTGATGCTGAGGTATTGTATGCATATGCACACACACATACCTATTAAAGTTTATGAAAATATAAAACAAAATCATATTGATAACAATGATTAGGTATGCATTTCAATAGTATTTCATATGATCCCTCCCCAATTGTGTATTATCTAGCCAGGCTCACAAGGCTTTTCACAGAAGTCAAAAAAAGTTCTGACTAAAATAAGAGCCTACCCCCAAGGAAGTAAAATGAATCTCAGGATACATAAGAATGGTGCAGCAAATGCAATATCTGTACACAGCCTGGCTGGGAGGCCATATTTTACCAAAGTCTTAATCCCATTGAGCACTATTTCAAAGTTAATGATAACAACAACAACAAAATGTATAACTTCTAAGTAACCCAGTATTATGCCAAATAAATTATGAAGGTAGATATTTATAAAATTTATTCTAAGGTAAGATCCTGGGTGCTTATGTAAAAGCCGCTTGAAATTTGCTTTATTGTACTCCTTTAGCTTTTAGAGACCTCTGTCCAACTGGACTAATGATCTCTTCATTAATACAAAAACTACTTCTATCCTATTTCAATTTTGTTTTTTGTCCTAGATTTAGATCATTATATTTCCCTTAAGATTATTCTATATAAATATATTCTTTCAGAGATTTAAACATCAAGAACAACAAGGATGCTTACTTTCATCACTTCTGTTCAACATAGTGCTAGAAGTCCTAGTCAGAAAACCTATGCAGGAAAAAGTTATAAAAGACATCCAAATAGTAAAGGAAGAAATAAAATTATCTCTGTTAGTAGAAGACATGATTTTATATGTGGAAATACCCTAAAGATTCCACAAAAAAACTGTTAGAACTAATAAATTAATTCAGCACAATGGCAGAATACAAAATCAACACACAGAAATTAGTGGCGTTTCAGGGCCGGCCTAGCGGCATAGTGGTTAAGTTCGCGTGCTCCGCTTGGGCGTCCCGGGGTTTGCAGGTTCGGATCCGTGCGCGGACCTATGCACCGCTTATCAAGCTGTGCTGTGGCAGGTGTCCCACATATAAGGTAGAGGAAGATAGGGACGGATGTTAGCCCTGGGCCAATCTTCCTCAGCAAAAAGTGGAAGATTGGCAATGAATGTTAGCTCAGGGCTAATCTTCCTCACACACACACATAAAAAAATCAGTGGTGTGGGTCAGCCCAGTGGCTTAGCGGTTAAGTGCACGTGCTCTGTTACTGGCGGCCCGGGTTCGGATCCCGGGTGGGCAGTGGCCATGCTGAGGCTGCGTCCCACATACAGCAACTAGAAGGATGTGCAACTATGACATACAACTATCTACTGGGGCTTTGGGGGAACAAAAAAGGAGGAGGATTGGCAATAGATGTTAGCTCAGAGCCGGTCTTCCTCAGCAAAAAGAGGAGGATTAGCAAGGATGTTAGCTCAGGGCTGATCTTCCTCACAAAAAAAAAAAAAAAAATCAGCGGTGTTTCTATACACTAACAATGAATGATCCAAAAAGGAAATTAAGAAAACAATTCCATTTACAACAGCATCAAAAAGAATAAAATACTAAGGAATAAACTTAACCAAGGAGGTGAAACACTTGTACAATGAAAACTAAAAGGTATTACTGAAAGAAATTTAAAAGGACACAAGTAAATAGAAAGACGTCTGTGCACATAGATTTAAAGATTTAATATTAGGATGTAAATATTACCCAAGATCGGTGACCTACAGATTCAAAATGTAATCTCTATCAAAATAGCAATGGTGTTTTTTGCAGAAATAAAAAAATACATCAAAAAATTTATATGGAATCTCAAAGGACTTCAGATAGCCAAAACAATTTGAAAAAGAAGAACAAAATTGGAAGTCTCACACTTCTTGATTTCAAAACTTATTGCAAAGCTATAGTAATCAAAACAATGTGATACTGGCATAAAGATAATCATACAGACCAATGGAATAGACAAGAAAGCCATAAATAAACCCTGACATATATAGTCAAATGATTTTTGACAAGGGTCCCAATACCATTCAATGGAGAAAGGACAGCCTTTTCAACAAATGATGTTGGGAAAACTGGATATCCACATGCAATAGAATAAAGTTGAACCCTTACACCATATACAAAAATTGACTCAAAATGGATCAAAGATCTAAACATAAGAGATAAAACTATAAAATTCTTAGAAGGAAATATATGGTAAAAGCTTCATGACGTTGGCTTTGGCAACGATTTCTTGGATGTGATACCAAAAAACACAAGCAACAAAAGAAAAAATTAGACAAATTAGAGTTTACACAAATTTAAAACTTTCATACATCAAAGGATGCAATCAATCAACAGAGTGAAAAAGCAACCCACAGAATGGGAGAAAATATTTTCAAATCATGTATCTGATCATGGGTTAATATCCAAACTATAGAAGGAATTCCTAGAACTCAAGAACAAAAAACTAAACAGCCTGGTTTTTAACAAAACGGGCAAAACACAGGGCCCGCCCCATGGCGTAGTGGTTAAGTGCACGCTCTCTGCTGCTGGCGGCCTGGGTTCGGATCCTGGGCGCACACCGAGGCACCACTTGTCAGGCCATGCTGTGGCCACGTCCCATGTAAGGTGGAGGAAGATGGGCATGGATGTTAGCCCAGGGCCAATCTTCCTCAGCAAAAAATGAGGCAGATGGGCATGGATGTTAGCTCAGGGCTGATCTTCCCCCTCCCCCGCCAAAAAATGGGCAAAACACTTGAATATTTCCATTAATTCTTCTCTCCTTGCTTTGACTTCTTTAGTGGTTTCCTTAATAACTTTGTTCACGGTGACAAGCTTGTATACACTTTCCATTTGCTCAATGGCAATATTCTTTTCTGATCAGTGTTCTTTATCTGTTTTTTCTTTCCTGAGGTTTTGCTCAGCTTATCTTATATCATATGTGTGTAGATCTGTTTTTCAATATGTTCTTTTTGAATAAAGTGAGTTCTTATGGATATAGCTTATAGACATTAACACTAGTTTGTACTACACACTGCTCTCCCTATGAAACATAAATGTGTTTTTGTGTATGTGGGGAAGTCATTTTAGTCGCTGTTTCTTCCACCTACAAGAGATTAGCATTTGTAGGGTTGCTCATTGTTTAGTCTACCAACTAAACATGACCTTGCTGATGTGCTGCATCCTAAAAAGATTGTGGCTTCGTATTCACTCATTCAGCACCACTTCTCCTATTACTCAGTCATTCCCAACAGGCTGCAGGGAAGCGTTCACCACCAGCCTATGCACACTATGTTTATTTTGGTCCTCAGGATATAGCCCTTTCTTTGGGGAATTGTGCTCTGCCATCTGTATCTGAAATCACCTGCTATCATTCTTTCTTGACATTTTCCTCACTCATTTGATTTTTCCCTGTATTTGGCAACCTATAAGTATTTTGGTTTGGGACTCTAGATGTAATTTCTTCAAAGATGAGATTTTTCTTTCTGTTTCTTGTTTTCTTGCTTGTTTGAAGATTATTTCCAAGAAGAGAATGTGGCAAAGACTACTAATTCTGCCACTTTTAAAAAAGAGGATCACCATTCTTTGTAAACAGCTATTTTTCAATATTATTTTCAAATGTGTTTATTGCTCCACCCAAAAGTTTAGAAAACGACTGTAAGATCCCGAATTATGGCCACTTCATTCTCCACAGCAAGTAGTCTGTGTATATTCTGTTTGCATTACAATTCTTAATAATTTCTTGCTGTTACTGAATCATACCATCATAGATTCCTTGTGCCCCAGGAACATAACAAAGTACCTTAAACAAGGTTGTCGTTCAAGTCATGGCTGGAAAACTTTTATAAAAGTTTCTGGTTTTAATAAAAAAAATTAAGAATTATGTGTTTTGTTTTGTTTTGTTTTTGATGAGGAAGATTGGCCCTGAGCTAGTACCTGTTGTCAATCTTCCTCTTTTTTGCTTGAGGAAGAGTGGCCCTGAGCTAACATCTGTGCCCATCTTCCTCTATTTTGTATGTGGGACACCTCCACAGCACGGCTGAGGAGTGGTATAGATCTGTGCCTGGGATTTGAACCCACGAACCCAGGTTGCTGAAGCAGAGCGTGCAGAGCTTAACTATTATGCCACGGGGCCAGCCCCAGGAATTATGTGTTTTGAATCATATTGACACCTACACTTACCCACCAGAAATTATTATTGTATATAAGGCTTGTTCATCCTTTATATATGTAAAAATAATTAGGAAATCAACTTTACAGTGTTCGTTTGAGCCTCATGCAAAATTTTAAGTTCTCATTAAGAGCACCTTAATGATCAACTGATCATCGACTATATTTTATAGCTTAACAGAGGGAGAAATTTGATATATAACAGTTCTCATCACTTTAACCAGTAAGCATTGCACATTCATTTAATGTGTCACATAAGCGATAATATTCAGTACTTGTGAAATTCTGAACTGGCAACAGATGCCACCAATTTCTGCCTGAATGGTCACATCTGACTCTTCCAAGCATGAGTGGATCATATTTTCCTTAGTTCATTAAATATACAGCAATCACACTTATCCATTTCAGAGTCATTTATACATTTACTAATAACCCATTGAAAATATACCAATTCTACTAACCATTGGGAGGATCAGATTTCTCTGATCCTCCTTTCTGTTGCAAGAATACTTAATACACGGTGTTGATCTCAGCTTTTGTTTGAACCCAGACAGGAATGGTGATTTTTGTTACCCTAAGACAATTCTTTATAATTTTTGGATAAATGTATATATTCAACTCTTCATTATATTAAGCCTAAAACACCCTTCCTGTGACATCCATTTTTTCTTTACTTCATTAACCCATGCAGAATAGATCTATTTTCCTCTTCTATATGCTAGAATCTCACATTTGAGGATGACTCTCATGATCTCATAAGGCTTTTGTGTTTGTTTGTTTTCATGATAGATATCTTGATTTCCTTCAACTGTTCTTTACATGACACAATTATCCAGACTACCATCCCTCCTATTTCTGTTGCACTTTTGTCAAATTTTAAATATGGCAACCAAAATATGTCACTATGCCCCAAATGTACTGAATAGCAAATGACTCCTTTGTCTAACTTATATTAAAAGCGCTAAAATGATAATGATTTTGTTAAATTGTCTAATCATATGGTTGATTCATATTGAGGTGAAGGAAAAGAAAACTCAAATTTTTCACATGAATTTCTAAAAGATATCTTTCTCATTCCTTATTTGTATGACTTTTCTTTTTGATCTATGTTTGCCTTACATTTGTCACTCTTATAACTTATCTTTTGGTGGTCCATAATTGCAACCTATGAAGACTACTTGATTATATAATACAATATATTAGCATCTGACTGGTTCTGACAACTCCAAATTGTGATAAGCATGGAAAAACTTAGAGTGGTGTGCTCAAAAGCGTGGGCCTGAATGTGAAAGCTGTTGACTCTTCTCCTGACTAACTGAGTGACCTGAGGCAAGATACTTAATGTGGATATCTCTAGTTTCCATGTTTGTAAAATGAACGTGTTAATAATTATACTTCCTAATGTTATTATGAGCATTAAATGAGATAATACAGAGTATGTGACATACAGTAAGTTTATTCTAAATGCTATTAATAAAACTATTAATTTTATTGTAGAGGACCGAATCTAGTGGTGTGCTGTTGCCGGTTCACATTGGCTTATGAGAGCCAGTTGTGAGCATCTCTTACCAACTCCCCATTCAGTGAGGTCCTGTTGGTAGTTTGGTAGTTTGAAAGTGGCCAGGGGAGAATATTTACAACAATGATAATTGTCAAGCGCTCCAAATGCTAAGACCTTTCTTTTCTTCTTTTCTTTCCTTTCTCTCTTTTTTCTCCCTTTGACCCATTTTTCTCTCTTTCTCTATTTTTCTTATGAACACACCACTGATTGAATTTTATGCATACTTTTGAGGAAACTCTCCCTGTAACAACAGCTTCCTTTTGCTATACATAGCACTCACAGCATCTTAAAATGGACACTATACATTAGTTAGCATTCTTTGGCCTGTAGGTAGATTCAGTGTACTACAAATCAACTTAGCCATACTATCATCCAAGCTACATGTACACTTCTTCACAAAGGATATCTTGAGAAATTTTGTCATATGCCTTGCTAAAATCTACATATATTGTGCATTTAGGATAGTATATTTCTTACTTCCCATACTGGAATCACTACCCAAATAAAAAAAATTTGTTTGCTATGGATATTACTTTAAAAATCTAGGTTAGTACCAAATATTTAATACTTTTTCAAACCATAGTAGTGGTAGTACTAACAGTAATAGTAGTGATGGTCATAGTGGTATTGGAAGTGATAGTTACAGTACTTGTAGTCATGGCTTAAATTATTCAACGTTTTATTGCATACAAAGCATTGTTCCAGGAACTTTACCTTGATTATTTTGCTGAATACTTTCCACAAAACTAAGACTTATGTACTATTATTTTCTCTGTTTTACAGATGACAGAACTTGGGCAAAAGGAGTTAAATTTGTTCCAGGGCAAATAATATTTGGAGTGGCCAGTTCTTGAGGGCAGGTATTCTCTCTCCAGGGCTTACTTTTGTGTTTGTTTTGCTGCTTTGTTTTATGCTAAACCACACACTCTTCAAGTTCCATTGAAATATTCTGTAGTGATTGACAGCAGTTCATTATTTTAGAGTTTTCAGAATTTATTTTTTTTCATTAATTTTGGAATGAAAGGCAACTTCTTTCTACTCTCTATCGTCAAACACTGTGCTGTTTTTTGTGATTCTTGAAGAATGGCTGACAATCGTTTAACTCTCATAAGAGTATATTCTGTCTAGGATAGAATTCATCTGAATCTGAAGTCAGTTTGGAACCTTCGTATTATTTACTCACTTCTCCTGGGTTTAATAGCTTCTGAAACAAACTTATTCTACCCTTTCCAATTTTGAAATTTATTCTCTCTGAAACAGTAGTGCGTAATTCTCTTTTCATTCTGCCACTGATCATCTTTATCTCATCATCAAAAAAAAGTGTGTTTTACCCTTTATTTGCCCTTTGCCTTGGGCTCTGCTTTTAAAGAGCACTGTTTTATTGTCGTCAGATTATTCTGGCCTTTTATTTTCCTACCACCATACTCATACTTTCCGTGTCAGTCTTGGATTCTCTTTTGGTTAAGTGCACATTCTCAAATAAAATTGGTATATATGTACTTTTAAATCTAAGTTCAGGGAATTCACTAGTTTTTGGTTGGTGAGTTGGTTTTATTTTTTTAGTCCCCATCTTCTTTACCTTCCTTATGCTCTTTTTTTTTTTTTTTTAATTTTTTGTTTATTGCAGTAACATTGGTTTATAACATTGTAAAAATTTCAGGTGTACATCATTGTACTTCTATTTATGCATGGACTACATCATGTTCACCACCAAAATACTAATTACAACCCATCACCACACACATGTACCGAATTATCCCTTTCACCCTCCTCCCTCCCCCCTTCCCCTCTGGTAACCACCAATCCAATCTCTGTCCCTATGTGTTTGTTTATTGTTGTTATTATCTACTACTTAATGAAGGAAATCATATGGTATTTGAGCTTCTCCCTCTGACTTATTTCACTTTGCATTATACCCTCAATGTCCATCCATGTTGTCACAAATGGCTGGATTTCGTCGTTTCTTATGGCTGAGTAGTATTCCATTGTGTATATATACCACAGCTTCTTTATCCATTCGTCCCTTGATGGGCACTTAGGCTGCTTCCAAGTCTTGGCTATCGTGAATAAGGCTGCAATGAACACAGGGGTGCATGTACCTTTGCAAATTGGTGTTTTCAAGTTCTTTGGATAAATACCCAACAGTGGAATAGCTGGATCATATGGTAGTTCTATCCTTGATTTTTTGAGGAATCTCCATACTGTTTTCCATAGTGGCTGCACCAGTTTGCACTCCCACCAGCAGTGTATGAGAGTTCCCTTCTCTCCACATCCTCTCCAACACATGTTGTTTCCTGTCTTGTTAATTATAGCCATTGTGACGGGCGTGAGGTGATATCTCATTGTAGTTTTGATTTGCATTTCCCTGATAGTTAGTGATTTTGAACATCTTTTCATGTGTCTGTTGGCCATCTGTATATCTTCTTTGGAGAAATGTCTGTTCAGGTCTTTTGCCCATTATTTAATTGGGTTGGTAGTTTTTTTGTTGTTGAGATGCATGAGTTCTTTATATATTTTGGAGATTAAGCCCTTATCAGATGTATGGTTTGCAAATATCTTCTCCCAATTGTTAGGTTGTCTTTTCGTTTTGTTGATGGTTTCCTTTGCTGTGCAGAAGCTTTGTAATTCTGATGTAGTCCCATTTGTTTATTTTTTCTATTGTTTCTCTTGCCTGGTCAGATGTGGTGTTTGAAAAGATGTTGCTAAGACTGATGTGGAAGAGCGTACTGCCTATGTTTTCTTCTAGAAGTTTCACAGTTTCAGGTCTTACATTCAAGTCTTTAATCCATTTGGAGTTAATTGTTGTGTATGGTGTAAGGTAAGGGTCTACTTTCATTTTTTTGCATATGGCTATCCAGTTTTCCCAACACCATTTGTTGAAGAGACTTTCTTTTCCCCATTGTATGTTCTTGGCTCCTTTGTCGAAGATTAGCTGTCCATAGATGTGTGGGTTTATTTCTGGGCTTTCGATTCTATTCCATTGATCTGTGTGTCTGTTTTTGTGCCAGTACCATGCTGTTTTGGTTACTATAGCTTTGTAGTATATTTTGAAAGCAGGGAGTGTGATACCTCCAGCTTTGTTCTTTTTTGTCAGGATTCCTTTAGCTATTCGGGGTCTTTTGTTGTTCCATATAAATTTTAGGATTCTTTGTTCTATTTCTGTGAAAAATGTTGTTGGAACTTTGATAGGGATTGCATTGAATCTATAGATGGCTTTAGGAAGTATGGACATCTTAACTATGTTAATTCTTCCAATCCAAGAGCACGGAATATCTTTCCATTTCTTTGTGTCTTCTTCAATTTCTTTCAGTAATATTTTATAGTTTTTGGTGTACAGATCTCTCACCTCTTTGGTTAAGTTTATTCCTAGGTATTTTATTCTTTTTGTTGCAATTGTAAATGGGATGGTATTCTTAATTTCTCTTTCTGCTACTTCGTTGTTAGTGTACAGAAATGCAACTGATTTTTGTATGTTGATTTTGTATCCTGCAACTTTACCATACTCGTTTATTACTTCTAAAAGTTTTCTGGTGGATTCTTCAGGGTTTTCTATATATAAAATCATGTCATCTGCAAATAGTGACAGTTTCACTTCTTCCTTTCCAATTTGGATCCCTTTTATTTCTTTCTCTTGCCTGATTGCTCTGGCTAGGACTTCCAGTACTATGTTAAATAGGAGTGGTGACAGTGGGCATCCTTGTCTGGTTCCTGTTCTTAGAGGGATAGCTTTCAGTTTTTCACCATTGAGGATGATATTAGCTGTGGGTTTCTCATATATGGTCTTTATTATGTTGAGGTACTTTCCTTCTATACCCATTTTATTCAGAGTTTTTATCGTAAATGGATGCTGTATCTTGTCAAATGCTTTCTCTGCATCTATTGAGATGATCATGTGATTTTTATTCTTCATTTTATTAATGTGGTGTATTACGTTGATTGATTTGCGAATGTTAAACCATCCCTGCACACCTGGAATAAATCCCACTTGATCATGGTGTATAATCTTTTTAACGTATTGTTGTATGCGATTTGCTAGTATTTTGTTGAGGATTTTCGCATTGATGTTCATCAGTGATATTGGCCTGTAATTTTCTTTTTTTGTGTTGTCCTTGTCTGGTTTTGGTATCAGGGTAATGTCAGCTTCGTAGAATGAGTTAGGGAGCTTCCCCCCCTCCTCAATTTTTTGGAAGAGTTTGAGAAGGATAGGTACTAAGTCTTCTTTGAATGTTTGGTAGAATTCACCAGGGAAGCCGTCTGGTCCTGGACTTTTATTTTTGGGGAGGTTTTTGATTACTGTTTCGATCTCCTTACTGGTGATTGGTCTATTCAAATTCTCTACTTCTTCTTGATCCAGTTTTGGAAGGTTGTATGATTCTAAGAATTTATCCATTTCTTCCAAATTGTTGAATTGTTTGGCATATAGCTTTTCATAGTATTCTCTTATAATCTTTTGTATTTCTGAGGTGTCTGTTGTAACCTCTCCTCTTTCATGTCTGATTTTACTTATTTGTGCCTTCTCTCTTTTTTTCTTGGTGAGTCAAGCTAAAGTTTTGTCAATTTTGTTGATCTTTTCAAAGAACCAGCTCTTGGTTTTATTAATTTTTTCTAGTGTTTTTTTGGTCTCTATTTCATTTATTTCTGCTCTGATTTTTATTATTTCCCTTCTTCTACTGATTTTGGGCTTTGTTTGTTCTTCTTTTTCCAGTTCCTTTAGGTGCATTGTTAGATTGTTTATTTGAGATTTTTCTTGTTTGTTGAGATTGGCCTGTATTGCTATAAACTTCCCTCTTAGAACCGCTTTTGCTGTATCCCATAAATTCTGGCATGTCGTATTTTCATTTTCATTTGTCTCCAGGTATTTTTTGATTTCTTCTTTGATTTCTTCGTTAACCCAATCGTTGTTCAGTAGCATTTTGTTTAATCTCCATGTATTTGTGGCTTTTCTGATTTTCTTCCTATAGTTGATTTCTAGTTTCATACCCCTGTGGTCAGAAAAGATGGTTGGTATTATTTCAATCTTCTTAAATTTATGGAGACTTGTTTTGTGGCCTAATATGTGATCTATCCTGGAGAATGTTCCATGTGCATTTGAAAAGAACGTGTATTCTTCGGTTTTTGGATGGAATGCTCTGTATATATCTACTAGGTCCATCTGTTCTAGTGTGTCGTTTAAGGCCAATGTTTCCTTATTGATCTTCTGTTTGGATGATCTATCCGTTGGTGTAAGTGGAGTGTTAAAGTCCCCTACTATTATTGTGTTACTGTCTATTTCTGTTTTTATGTCTGTTAATAATTGCTTTATATATTTAGGTGCACCTACATTGGGTGCGTAGCTATTTACAAGTGTTATATCCTCTTGTTGGATTGTTCCCTTGATCATTATGTAATGCCCTTCTTTGTCTCGTTTTACAGTTTTTGTTTTAAAGTCTATTTTGTCTGATATGAGTACTGCTACCCCAGCTTTCTTTTCATTGCCATTTGCGTGGAGTATCTTTTTCCATCCCTTCACTTTCAGTTTGTGAGTGTCTTTAGGTCTGAAGTGTGTCTCTTGTATGCAGCATATATATGGCTCTTGTTTTTTTATCCAGTCAGCCACCCTATGCCTTTTAATTGGAGCATTTAGTCCATTGACGTTTAAAGTAGCTATTGATAAGTATGTACTTACTGCCATTTTTTAACTTTTTTTTTTTTTTTTTCCCCTCAGTGTTTTAGTAGTCCTTCTCTGTTCCTTACTTCTTCTATACAGAATTGATGGTCACTTTAGTGTGACCTCTGTCTGAAAGCTGTACTCTTTAACTACCCTCCTCCCTCCTTTTATGTTTTTGATATCATATCCAACTTCTTTTTTGTGCATTTGTATCCATTACGTTCTCATCGTGGAAATAGATAATTTTTCCTATTTGTGGTCTTCTCTTTTCCCCTTAAATCAGTCCCTTTAACATTTCTTGTAACACTGGTTTCTTGGTGACAAACTCCTTTAATTTTTGCTTATCTGGGAAAATTTTGATCTCTCCTTCCATTTTGAACGATAACCTTGCTGGGTAGAGTATTCTTGGCTGTAAGTTTTTTCCTTTTAGCACTTTAAATATATCGTGCCTTTCTCTTCTAGCCTGTAAGGTTTCTGCTGAGAAGTCAGCTGATAGCCTTATGGGGTTTCCTTTGTATGTAACTTGACATTCTCTTGCTGCTTTTAGGATTCTCTCTTTATCTTTAATTCTGGACATTTTGATTATGATGTGTCTTGGTGTGGGCCTCTTTGGGTTTATCTTGTTTGGGGCTCTCTGTGCCTCCTGTACCTGGATGTCTGTTTCCTTCCTTAGGTTAGGGAAGTTTTCATCTATTATTTCTTGAAATAGATTCTCTGCCCCCTTGTCTCGCTCTTCTCCTTCCGGGACACCTATAACACGGATGTTAGTGCGCTTGATGTTGTCCCAAAGGTCCCTTAGACTGTCCTCACTCTTTTTAATTCTTTTCTCTTTTACCTGTTCAGCTTGGGTAATTTCTTCTAGTCTTTCTTCCAGCTCACAGATCCGTTCTTCTGTATCCTCTACTCTGCTTTTGAGTCCCTCTAATGAGTTTTTCATTTCCAGTATTGTATTCTTCATTTCTGATTGGTTCTTTTTTATATCTTCCATTTCTTTGTTGACATTCTCACTGAGTTCATCTATTCTTCTCCCCAGATCAGTGAGCATCCTTAACACTCTTAGTTTGAACTCTCTGTCAGGTAGGTTGCTCATTTCTGTTTCACTTAGTTCCTTTTCTGGGGTTTTGTCCTGTTCCCTTACTTGGAATGTATTCTTTTGCCTCCTCATTTTGCCTCTTTCCCTGTGCTTGTGTCTATGTATTAGGTAGGTCAGCTACGTCTCCTGCTCTTGGATAGGTGACCTTATGTAAGTGATGGCTTAGGAGGCTTCCAGTGTGCTTCCCTCAGTTCTCAATGTTCCAGGGGTGGCCCCTATGTGGGCTACGTGTGTCCTTCTATTGTGGCCTGTTAGCTCTCCCTATAGGCGCCCAGGGAGGCTGAGTTATGCTCCTGGCCAGCTGTTGTAATGCTCAGCTGCTTGTAGTTGTTGTGGGCCCTTCAGTCTCTTTATCAGGTGTGGGGAGCCCCAGCACAGTTGGCTGCAAGTTCTAATACCACATCTGTGTTGCAGTATTTCTTTTAAGTGAGTAGGCCCCCAGTGTGGCAGGTTGTTAGGCTCAGGGCCTTACAATTGCTGTAAACCTCTAGCCTATTAGGTCTCTTGTCAGCTCTCTGAGGATTGCAGCTGGGTGGGGCTGCCCTTAGGCACAGGAGCACCCAATTGTTTCAGGCTTTGGAAGGTGGGGCAAACCTCCTATGTGGGTCTTTGAGAAGCACAAGTCTTCTGCAGCTGACAAGCCCTGTTGCCCACAGGTCCACACACACAGTCAACACAGTCCTGCCCCGTGTGAGTGCCCCGACCTCCCCAAGCGGACCCAGTCTCTCCACGGCGGGAGCCCCACACACTCCGCCACCACCCCACACTCTCCACCCGCTCCTTGTGCACACCCTGCCCCGCTCAAGTCAGCTCAG
Organism: Ceratotherium simum simum; assembly: GCF_057802395.1. Classification (NCBI taxonomy): domain Eukaryota; kingdom Metazoa; phylum Chordata; class Mammalia; order Perissodactyla; family Rhinocerotidae; genus Ceratotherium; species Ceratotherium simum. Next base: position 20,217,815 of record NC_141902.1, on the reverse strand, counting down.
TTGCCAGGCTGCAGAGAATCCAGTCACCAATCTATGCAGGCCCACACGTTGCCTGAGGGCTTGTTGTTGGGTGGGGCCAGTCTCTAGGGTGGGCTACCTGCCCTGGCTGAGCTGGATTAAATCGGTGCTCTAGCGGGTGGAGCAGACCCTGGGCTAGCAGGCCTCAGGGAGAACTCCAATGGCATCTGTGGCAGCACGCTCACACCAGGCCACAACAATGGCCGCCGCCAATGTCCCAGTCCCTGGAGAGGTCTCACCCCTCACGGAGATGCACTCAGGGCCTATTAGGTGAGTCTCTTGTCACCGAAGCACTGTGCACCTTTCTTTCTGGTGATTTTAGGATGCTTTCTGGAACGGGTGAGTTTGTGCGCGGGCCCTTTAAGAGCCAGTTTTAGTTTCTTTGTGAACCGGGTTTTCTGGGGGTGCTCCCCAATGTTTTAGTAGCAGGCACAGTCAGATATTATGCCGCTGGTCTCGATTGTGCTGGGTCCACATAATGCCCACAGCGGGGGCGCTCCCCGGCTCAGGACCCCGCGCCTCCAGGGAGGCTGCGTACCTGTGAGCTGCTCCCGGCGGCCGTGATGCTGGCGGCTTGTGAAGGCGGCGTTTTTCCTCTCCAGAAGGGGGTTTCTGCCTCCTCCACCTCAGTTAGGATTGTCCGTTGTTGCAGGAGTTCCTCTTATCCAGTTTTCAGTTCTGTCTCAGGGGTAATTTTTCCACGAGTAGTTGTAAATTGGCTGTGTCCACGGGAGGAGGTGAGTTCAGAGTCTGCCTACGCCGCCATCTTGTGAGTCTACCCCTTATGCTCTTTTTAAATGTAGTGTTAGAAATCTATTTTTGAGAATCTCCAGAGTACTGGTATACTCTTATACTTTTTCAACCATGGAATCTTAGCTACCTACTCATATCAAAAAAAAATGCTTTCCTATAGTGGAGCTTAAATGCCCTGTTATGCTCAGAGGTCCTTTACTAAGTTAATGCGTACTAAAATTTCATGATCATTTTTTTGCTGGTGTTCTATGTTCTATATACCAATTTACCAAGAAGTTTTTCTTAATTTTATTGAAAATTCAGATTGGCAGGTTTTTTTGCTGTTTACTATATCTTATGAAAGTAAATTGTCATCAAGAGCAAGTTAAAAAATATATGTACTTTTGTTTTACTTTTTCCAGAATAATAATTCTAATAATATTTAGAAGTTTAACACTGATATAATGTCTATATGCCATCTGTTGAAATTTTGTTATATTGATTAGGAAATAATCATCCATACCCATCATCTGGTCAAGCGTTCTATATTCTATTCTCCAAAATACTTACTCCTGTTTTTTTTTTTTTCCTTTTATTCTAACTTAAGTATTATAACCCTAGGCAACATAGGGTTGATATTTTTCTTATATAAGACTCCACCCTCAGCCTCTCTGGTTGCTGTATTTTATTGGAACATGAGATCCTTCACATCATGCAATTTGACCCATGGATCTCTATCACTAAGTCATAGTGGTAAATAGAGGATTACATTTGCCTCTTTAAGAAAAAAAAACTTTCTGGATTTATTGCAATGTTGCTGCACAGTGGCTTGTAGAGACTTGAGTCTATAAGTACCTTTCTGGATCTTCTGTCATATAATATATTTCTTTCAATCATTGGACTCCTCATCTGTTGTTTCTCTTTAAATAGCATGTTTCCATTCAGAGTGTCCAATTGCACAGTTGGATATAGGCAATTTTCTCTCAGCTCCAAATTTAAATTTGACAGGAATATTTTCAACCTTAAGTTTGGGTAAGAAACAACCATTTAATGAGTAGTAAAGATGTATATATTGACATGAAGACAGATTTACTATACATGGTTACATGAGAAAAAACAGATCATTGACTGATATGCTTTAGTTTTTGGAATAGATCAGAAAAAAGGAAAAAAAAAAACTACCACAAGAAAGATGGGTGGAGACAGGGGAGACATGCAGGTATTCAAAGGAAACGTGGACCAGGAATGGCAATGGAAAGCTCGAGAAGCTCAGCAGTTGTGTGGCTCAGTCCCTCTAATGTCCCTTTGCTTTAGTTTGTCCTCCTGCTACGTTCTCCTCTCTTCACCAATTGCTTCTCTCTGCTCACCCATAGATTCCTCTTCCTTGTATTTGGCTTCACATAGCCTTGAATAGCTGCATCTAGTCTTTTCTTTGGTACCCTTTCTACATCGTAATCTTTTTTCTTCCAGTTTCTCTGCTACTGACAGGTTCTTAGTACCCCAAGTCCAAAGTCTGAAGAAAGAATCTGGTGGACCCACCTCATCTTTGCACATTTTACACAAAGAGGTCACAAGGCAACTTACAGATTGAATCTCCTTGGTTCATGTACCCAACCCTTAGTCCAAGCAGCTGTGGCCCAGGGGAGACTCAGTCACGTGGTGAAGAATATGTTTGCTTAGGCATCAGGGAAAGCAGGCAGATGATGATTCCCTTTGAAGGTGGCATGACCTAGGTGGGTATTGATTGATTCTCCTTTGTTCTGTCCATATATACACATTATCAGCCTCACAACAATAAACCCATATATATCCCTGCTCAACAGGATCTACCTCTCACTGAAACGCCCTCTCTTCACCAAAGAGAAAAAGTCTAAGGCTAAAAATGTGATATCAGAGGCAGAGTCACAGGCTAAGTGAATATCTGCTATCAGTCTCTGGCTCCACACTCTCCAAAGGCTGTCCATCTTCTTTTTCTGGCACAATCATCTTATACATTTCCCACAGTTTGTCTAAAGAAGATGTTTAAATTGCAAATCTAACCACTGCTAATATGCCTTTCAAATAAAGCACAATGCCATTTAGAAAATATATAAAGGAAACCTCCTGAATTTCTGTCCCAAAGGTCAGTAACCTGCCTTGTAATGTGAGCCCCCATTTAATACATTAACATTGTTGAATGTCGAGGCACAGTATAAGACTGGTGAATACCATGGGTATCAGATCATTGTCTCTCTTCTGTGACAGTGGAGTCTGTCTTTTGGTCCACAGTGCTAATTCTCCCAAGTTCCACCCTCTTGGGGGATTGATTTCCCCCAAGGGGTCTCTATAGCCAGCAGCGACCTTTGACTACTCAAAGTATCTCTTGTAACCTGGTCAAGAAATTGCTGAGCATATAAGATTTAATAAAGATTTGGGTAAAGATTTGAGTCAATCTTTCAGTGTGGTAAAATATTCATCACATAACCATGTTCATTTGACTATTGAAACGTAACTGAAGCTAAGGGGCCTGGAGTATTATATCTGCAAGTTTCATGTTGCTTAGGGACAACTCAGTCCTCAAAACTCCATCTTTCTAATAATGTAAATAATCCAGGATTCTTAAGAAGAGGGATTTGGACAGACAGCATCAGAGAGCTTTTCTTTGTATTTGACTTTTGCTCCTTGGGTCTCACTATATTGAAGTCTTAGGTCCTAACTGATAAATTTGGAAATACTTATATTTATCAGGGGTGCGTTGGTGGCTGAATTGGTGGGAAAAGAAAGGTTTTCATTCACTGTGCTCCTCCTCCCTAACACAACAGATACATTGGGATAGAAAGGTTTCAAAAAGGCTGGAGTTTTGGGGAGTCTAACCCCTCCCATGAACCTCTTTACCAAGATTATAGCCTTCAACATAACCAGGAATTCAATTTTAACCATTGCAGCAGAAGTAGAAATTTGTTTGAATTCATAATTTGTTTCTAGTGTGAATTTTTAATGATTTCAGAATTTGCCTACAGGCAGAAAATGTTTGCAGTAATAGTCAGAAGCTATCTCTGCCTTTTCTTATCTGCTTTCAGCGGGCAACATGATCTGCAGTTAATCCCTTTCTCACCAGTGCATGCCTTATTCTCTTGGAACTTCTCTAAAACATTAGCTACAAGATCCTTCAGAACCTTACACTCAATGGGCACACGATCCTTACACTATAGGTGGGCAGTTTAATTACTAGTTACTGCACCACATATATCAGCACAGGATTGAGAGGGATATGTCCTGATAGTACACTTCATCACCGAACATAGTCAGCAACTTTTAGTAAATTTCATTTTCTATTTTAGTTAGACTCATTTGGTTGTAAGGATAGAAGCCTACTTAAGTTACTCAAAAATATTAAAGGCGTTTATTATGTTAGCAGATTTTAATTTCAGTCTTTGAACTTAGGCCTAAAAGAACTATAACTGTCTTTATTTTCTAAAAATAACTTAAATTTTGACTCCATGCTGCCTTTCACCTGGGGAAAAGTAAAACTAATATCATGTTTGTAACATCAGTTCTTCCACTTCCCCAAGTTTGTGTCACACAGTCCAGGATCCTCTGTCGTGTCAGATGTTGGAGACAGGGAACCGATCAGGCCCTCAGTCATCAGTCATCTAGTTACCACTGGGATGTCTGCTGTCACTGATGCTTAGATCCCTTCAGATCTTGTCTTTCTGCTGATTGCAAACCACTCTTGGGGCAGGAGACTTTTTGTACCAATGGACCTGTCTGTCAAGACATACTACATAGTTATATCCTCTCTGGTGCTTGCTCTACAAACTTCCTGGCGGCACTGCCTGTTTTTAACACACATGCTCCTCTACTCTTAGGATCCATAGAACTCTCATTTTGGGGCTGAATTCTGTCCCCGCCAATGCATATGTTGAAGTTCTAATCTTTAGTACCTCAGAGTGTAACTATATTTGGAGATAGGGCCTTTATAGAGGTAATTAAAATGAGATCATATGGGTGGGCCCTAATCCAACATGACTGGTGTCCTTGTAAGAGGAGATGAGGACACAGGTATAGAGGGAAGACACTGTGAAGACAGAGAGAGAAGATAGCTATCTACGAGCCAAGGAACAAATTTACTTCTCTCTCTCTCACTTGTACAATCTGGAGTATTAGGAGAGGTAGATTTATTTTACTTTTTTTGGTAAATCCATATTATTTCTCTTTTGTGGCCACGATGCTTCACTCATGCCCATATATTCCTTTCCCCTTAACTCCTCCAACACACTCAGTAAGTTCTCCTAATCTATGGTTTGGGGAACTAAAAACAAAAACAAAAAAACAAATATACCTCTAAGCTATATCTTCCTTCTGCTCTATTGAGACCCATACCTCTCTTGAAGTAATGTGCACTGACCTGTATATTTGCTTGAATAGAGATAAGGGAAAGGGAAACAGACAGAGAGAGAAAAAATACGAACATCTCAAAATATTTCTCCATCTACAACTCGAAGGACACATAGAGGATAAAGCTGCAAACACAAAAATACAGAAAAATTTACAGAAAGTAAAGCAACTCCTCAGCTATCTTTTATAATTACCTATATTGATTTTTTTCTCTGTCTTTATGGTCCACACTCTTTTCTTTACTAATTGGTGCCATTTTCTTTTCCATAATTTTACTCCCTCATAACATAGTCTTTTGCTTAGCCTTCTTTGGCTTCCCTCTGGTTTCTATGTGGTTCTTTTTTCTAAGTAATGGATCTAGCAGTTCTACTCTCACCGTCAACTGTTGTAGCCCTAGAATTTAGATTAGTTGCCCTTGGGTCAAGTATCAATTATGAGAGGATAAGACCCAGTGATACAGACACACCCTTCTGTCACACCACAGTGGCCTAGAAAAGCTGGTGGCAAGGAGATGAGGGTCTGGAAGGGTGCAGTGTGACATGAAGAATAGAGGACGTAAAATTGAGAAGATGGTCCAGAGATGGTGAGAAAATTTCATGGTTGCCCAAGAGTGAAATAGATAAGCAGCTGCCAAGAATGGGAGAGGAAACTAGGTTTAGATGTGATATCTAGGAAATTTTTCTGGGGTGCTGAGCATACAAGTTAATTAGACCCCTAAATAAAACCTGTTAAGATCTGCATTAATCTTCAAGGTACATTTTAGTCAGATATGTGTTTCCTCTGAATGTGTCTCTAAACTAGGAAAAGGATCCTATAATGTATTAGAGTTGTGTTTGGAGGGCTGATGCTGGATTTAGCACCTCATAAGTAGGCTCAGATACCTTGTAGGGTAAATGTTTAACCTTATACTGAAGCTAAGAGTGTCTTTGATTGTGTTTCCAATTGGAAGACTCAAGGTAAAAGGAGTATAGGTTGATGAGATACATGCTATTGTGGTTCTTGTAAATGGAAATGAAAAGTCAAAGAGACTTCATAGAGTTGGTGATGATGCAGTTAGAATTATTCCAGAAATAAATACATGTTGGTGATATTGTGGTCTAGAATAGGACGTTTCAGATCAAAGATTCAGGTTCAGCTATGTTATGAAGTTGTTTCTCACCCACACCTCAAATGACAAATTTTATCAGGGGAAAAAAAATTGTTGCTTTTGATAGTAAGAAAAGTCTTTATCAAATACTCTCATAATAGGTCAAGACTGCTAAACAGATTCCCCACCTGAGACTGAGTACTCCTGAGTATCTAGCAGCTACTCTAGGACCTGTGATAAATGAGGCTATGGGAATATGGTACAGAATAAATTTCTCTCAGAAACTTGAGAAATTAATGGGAAGTATCATGCCGTGGAACTCAGTATAGGATTTTGATTTATCATCAGGACTTGACTAAAAATTGTTCAGAGATACACTGACATATAACTGAGGGTCTATGTCAAGGGTCCACAAATTTATACTTCTACAAGGGCCAGGCAGGTAATGTAAATAAGTGAAAAGACCATCTAATAGAATAAGGAGTGGTGGAGATAGTAGTGAACTCAATATTTCTTGACACCGCTAAAGAGGAAGTTGCTGTGAAACAGATTTTATTGCTATGAAGGAATACATGCCCAGTTTTGACATCTTTTCTAATAAAATCTAAAATCTAAAATTAGTAATCCAGATTTTATGAGAAATATTTGAATCTTTACATATTGGCAACTAAACAAATTTATTAAAATAGTAGGTTTGCAAAAAAACACTTTTGTAGACCAAAGCTGATCTGCAAATAGTCCCTTAGTTAGTCATTTTGGGGCTGCAGATTTGGCTACTTAGCGTAATTTATAGACCCAAACCCATATAAAATTTTGTTTCTTTAGGGCACTGCCTCCCTAAATTAGATTGTCTATGAAGAATGGACAGTGGCTGGAATTCATGGATCAAATTCATGAATTGACATCACCCCCAGGGTAAAAAAGCCTTAGGCACTGTAGTCATTTTGAAAAAAATTACTCTTTAACTGTCCATTAGAGGTTGTTTGAAAGTACATGGTACCTTAGAGGTATCTGAATAAAGTTCATGTGAGAACGATTTATAATGAGGTCAAAATTTTACACACTAAAACTGAAGCTTTGAATACATACACTGTACAGTCTCGCATCACTTAATGATGGGGATACATTCTGAGAAATGCATTGTTAGGCGATTTTGTTGTTGTGCAAACATCATAGAATGTACTTACACAAACCTAGGTGTTATAGCCTACGACACACATAGGCTGTACGGTACTAATCTTTTGGGACCATTGTTGTGTATGCTGTCCAAAACGTCATTATGTGACGCATGACTGTATTTTTTTTCTATAACTGCCTTTATCTTTATTCATACAATTATCCTCTTACCAGATATTCAAGTAGGAGCTATATGGGCCTTAAAATTCCCATAAAGATATCTCAGTCTCCTTCTTTAAAGCAATCTTGTTCAAGTTAACAAAGTTGACTATGGTTAAATATGCAGTTTCCTCACAGTTCCTATCTTCCTGTCTACTCTCCTACCCAAATGGGTATGCAAACATGGGTGAAAGCTTATGCATCAGCCTGACGGAGAGAGAACTCAGATCCAGGTGTGTCCTCTTGAACCTCATTAGTCGCTGTTTGAGAGATGTCATCTGCTTTTATCTAAACTTTTTCTGTGCTCTCACCGAAGCATGTGGCTGCTGAAACATGTAAGCCGCAGTGTGTTGGCTCTGGCTGCTGGTGAGCGTACTTGGTCTGGTACCTGACAATCGTGATCGCCTGTATTGCTGAAATCCTGGATAACCTTTGGGAAATTTGCTGGGACTGCCCTCTCTAGCTTCTTAATATTAGGGATCTTACCAAGTTATGACTGTTTATATACTCTGTTCCTATAATCAGTGCATCCCACAATTTCTGTTTGGATTCTCTTCACTGGGTGGCCTCCTGAAATTGGAGGCAGAAGAAAGGATAGCTCACTTATGTCTGAATCCCCATGCACAGGCTTTACTAGCTCCATGTGGAACCTAGGAGACCCCCTGGGGCTAATCCCGCCACAGTCTTTGGAAGGAAGTCATTATGGGCAGTCCACACTGAAGGGAGTTATGCTCTGCCTCACTGAGAGCAGAGTATCAATGTAAGTTACTTGGAATTCCTCTGCATGTGAGATTTTTTTCTTCACCCTATGAATTTGTTTAATGATTAATTTATATAAGTATGGTCTCACAGAAAATAGTTTTATATTTAAGGTTATAACCCAATACTACTTTATTTATTTTGTCTCTCAAATTATTCCAGCTTTGGCCATCAGCTGTTGAGCTCTTTCACTTGAATCCTGTGTCCCTTTAACATGGAGATAATCGTGGGTGTTTTTTTTTTAATTTTTTGAGCACTTCTTTACTTTCTGGTATTAGAAGACGCTCCAAGCTCATCTTGTATATTTCTTGCTCTACTCCTAGAAATCGCCATTTCTCCAGAGATCCTTAGTTCCTTTAATCGGAGCATGGTATTCAAAACCAAGATTTGGTTGCTGGGTGTATGTGTTGCTATTGGGGTATCTTTCCTTCTAGGCCTTCTCAGTGGACACGGCAGGGAAATAATATGTGTGTACTAACCCATATATGTACACTTATCTATAAATATTTCTATATGTAGCCATCAATATTTATATTAAGCATGAGTCCATAATGATAGATTCAATTTTAATCCATTACCGTATGGATCATTCCAGTCTTCTCCCCTTGTTTGTCTATAATCTCGCACTCCAACAACGAAAAGCCTGGATCCCGCCATCATCATTCATTTATTTAATTTTCAATTCAAGTATACATGTATAGTGGTGTCAGAATTGTTAACCCATACATACCCTTGTAGGAAACAATTTATCAAAGAGAATGAAGTGCTTATGTTCAATTCGTTTTGCTTTTAGTCTTATTGACCAGTCATTTTCCAAATTTCATAGAATACCCTTTCCCCCACCTCTTCAGTGAAGTTGTTTCATACACCTGTAATACAATTAGATTATTTGTAACAGTATGAATTTCATCCTGGTGTACTACCATCATCTAATTTTTTTTTTTTAATTTACACAAATTAAGGTGCATTCTTAGTGCTGTGTGTTTTGATTTTGACAAATGCATGGTGTCATGTAGCCACAGTTAAGACATCATCTGGAATAGTTTCATTTTCCTGGAAAATCTCCTATGTGTCATTTATTCAACTCCTCCTCCCTAAGCCCTTGGCAGTCACTGATCTTTTTTACTCTCTCTATAGATTTGCTTTTTCCAGAATATCATATATTTGGAATCACACAGTATGTAGCCTTAACAGACTGGCTTCATCCATTTAGCAATAGTCACTTAAGATTCATTCACGTCTTTTCATGGCTTGGTATTTTATTTATTTATTTATTTTGGTTAAAATAATTTATTTTAGGGGCTGGCCTGGTGGCGCAAGCAGTTAGGTGCATGTGCTCCACTGCGGTGGCCTGGGGTTCTCCAGTTCGGATCTCCGGCGAGCACCAATGCACCACTTGTCAGGCCATGCTGTGCCAGGTGTCCCATATAGAGTGGAGGAAGATGGGCATGGATGTTAGCCCAGGGCCAGTCTTCCTCAGCAAAAAGAGGAGGATTGGCAGATGTTAGCTCAGGGCTGATCTTCCTCACAGAAAAAAATATGTATAAAAATAATTTATTTTATTTATATTTATTTTTATTTTTAATATACTTTATTTTTTAGAGCAGTTTTAGGTTCACAAAAAAATACTCATTTTTAAATCTCTGAATAGTATTGCATTGTATGAGTGTATCACGGTTTGGTTATCCATCCACCTGTTGAAAGACATCTTTGTTGCTTCCAGTTTATAGTGCCTATAAATGAAGCTACTATAAACATTTGTGTGCTAGTTTTGTGTGGGCATGAGTTTTCAAATAAATTGGGTAAATATCTAGAAGTCTGATTGCTGGATCACATGGCAAGCCTATGTTGAGCTTTGTAAGAAACTGCCAAACTGTCTTCCAAAGGGGTTGGTACCATTTTGCATTGCCACTGGCATGTGTGAGTGTTGCTTTTGCACCACATCATTGTCAGCATTTGGTATTGTCCATTTTTTTAGCCATTCTGATGGTGTATAGTGTTTTTTTTTTATTGGTTTAATTAGCAATTCCTAATGACAAATGATCGTGATCATCTTTCATGTGCTTATTTGCCGTTTGTATATCCTTTGTGAGGTGCCTATTTCAAACTTTTGTCCATTTTTAATTGTTTTTTGCTTTTTTGGTTGAGTTTTAAGAGTTCCTTGTATATTTTAGATACACAGCTTTCAGCAGATATGTTTTGCAAATATTTTCTCCTATTGCATGATTTGTCTTCTCACACCCTTAGCAGTTTCTTTCATGGAACGAAAGTTTTTAATTTGGATAAAATTCAAATTATCAATTTTTATTTAATGAATTGTACTTTTGATGTTGTACCTAAAACTTCATCACTAAACCCAAGGTCACATAAACTTCCTCCTACTTTTCTTCTAGAAGTTTTATGGTTTTGTATTATATATTTCAGTATAATTCATTTTGAGTTTTTTTTAATCAAATGGGTGAGGTTTTGGTCTAGGTTCATTTTTTTGCATGTGGATGTCCAGTTGTCCAGACCTCTTGTTTAAAAGACTATATTGGGGCTGGCCTGGTGGCATAGCGGTTAAGCGTCCGTGCTGCACTTCGGCAGCCCAGGGTTCGCAGGTTCGGGTCCTGGGCATGCACTGACACACCGCTTGTCAAGTCATGCTGTGGCAGTGTCCCACACAAAGTAAGGGAGATGGGCACAGATGTTAGCCCAGGGCCAATCTTCCTCGAAAAGAAGGAGGATTGGCAATAGACATTAGCTCAGGGCTAATCTTCCTCACAAAAAATAAAAAAAATAAAAGACTATCTTTTCCCCCATTGAATTGCCTTTGCCATTTTGTCAAAGATCAGTTGGCTATATTTACGTGAGTCTATTTCTGGTCTCTCTGTTTTGTTCCCTTCATCCTTGTGTCTATCCTTTCACCAATACTATGCTGTCTTGATTACTTGCTGTTAGTCTTACTGACTTCAGTCATTTTCAAAGTTGCATAGAACACCACCTTTTCCCCCACCTAGAAGTAGGTGTCGTATGGGTCCTCTAGCCACCACCACCTTCTTTCCTCTCCTCTCTCCTCATCCTCGTCTTTTTCTTTCTTTCTTTCTTTCTTTCTTTCTTTCTTTTTTTTTTTTTTTTGGTGAGGAAGATTGTCTCTGAGCTAACATCTGTACCCATCTTCCTCTATTATGTATGTGGGATGCCGCCACAGCACTGCTTGACGAGTGATGTGTCTGTTCACGCCTGGGATTTGAACATGCGAACCCCAGGCCACCAAAGTGGAGCACGCGCACTTAACCACTACACCACTGGGCCGGCCCCTCTTCTTTTTCCTTTTTTCCTTCAGTATTATATTGGTTATTCAAGATCTTTTGCCTTTAAATTTAAAATTTGGAATCAATTTGTCTATATCTACAATCAATCTTGCTGGGATTTTTATTGAAAATCTGTAAATTTTTGAATCAATCACTAAGTGCATAGATCAAGATGAGAAGAATTGACTTCCTCACAATATTGAGACTTTCAATCCATGGGCATGAAATAGCTCTTCTTTTATGTATACCTTTGATTTCTTTCGGGAGTGTTTTATAGTTTTCTGCATATTAACACTATACTTATATTGTTAGATTTATACCTAAGTATTTGATTTTTGTATGTATTTTTGTAAAAGATATTTCTTTAAAAAAATCAAGTTCTAGTTGTTCATTGCTGGTATATGGTAAATCAATTGAGTTTCGTACGTTAACCTTGTATATTGAGACTTTGTTACACTCGTTTATTGCTTCCAGTAGATTGTGTATTGATGCATTGGAATTTTCTACCTATACAATCATGACTTCTGAGAATAAAGGAAGTTCTGTTTCTTCTTTATAATCTTTTTTCTTTTATTTATTTTTCTTGTCTTATTTACTAGCCAGAACTTTCAGTATGATATTGAATAGGAATGGTGAGAGAGTTTTTTTTTTTTTTGCCTTTTTTTCTATTTCAGGAGAAAAGCATACAGTCCTTCAACATTACTTATGATGTTAGCTGTAGGTTGTTTTGTATATGTTCTTTATCTAGTTGTGGAAGTTTCCCTCTGTTCTTAGTTTCCTGAGTCTTTATTATGAACGGTTGCTGGATTTTATGAAATGCTCTTTCTTCATCCATTGATAAGATCATAAAATTTTTATTTGTTAGCTTGTTGTGGATTATATTGATTGATTTTCAAATGCTAAACTAGTCTTGCATGTAGAATAAATCCCATTTTGTTGTGGGGTAAAATTCTTTTTATACATTGTTGGATTCAATTTGCTAATATTTCTTGATAATTTTTGCATCTATATTAATTCATGAGAGTTATTGGTCTGTAGTTTTCCTTTTGTGCAATGTCTTTATCTGGTTTTGGTGTTAGGGTAATGAGTAAAGTGAGTTAGGAAGTGTATTTTCTTTTCTATTTTCTGGAGAATAGTATAATTTCTTCTTGAAATGTTTGATAGAATTTAGCAGTGAAGCCATCTGAGCTTGATGCTTTCTTTCAGGTCATTAATTATTGATAAGTGTCTCTAATATATATAGTTCTACTCAGACTATCTATTTTTCTCCTTATATGAATTTTAGTATTTTTTGTCTTTCAAGGAATTGGTCCATTTCATCTAAATTATCAAATATGTAGGGGTATAGTTGTTTGTAGAGCTTCTTTATTATCCTTTTAAAGTCCATGTGATCAGTAGAGATGACCTTCCTTCATTTCTGATTATAGTAATTTGTGTCTTTTTTCTTCAATAGCCTGGCTGGAGATATTAGTCTGCTAGTGCTGCCATAACAGAATAGTACAGACTGGGTGGCTAAAACAACAGAAATTTATTTTCTCACAGTTCTAGAGGCTGGAAGTCTAAGATCAAGGTCTAAGCAGGCTTGGTTTCTGGTGAAGTCTCTCCGTGGCTTGCAGATGGCTGCTTTCTCACTGCATCCTCAAGTGGTCTTTTCTCTGTGCATGTGCACTCCTAGTGTCTTTTTCTTTTCTTATAAGGAGTCTAGTCCTGTTGGATTAGGGCCCCACTCTTATGACCTCCTTTAACCTTAAATACCTCCTTAAAGTCCTTATCTTCAAATACTGTCACATTAGGAGTTAGGGCTTCAACATATGAATGGGGGGGTGGGGCAGAGGACATAATTTGGTCCATAACAGAGGCTTATTAATTTTATTGATATTTTCAGAGAGCCAGCTTTTGGTTTCATTGATTTTCTCCCTTGTTTTCCTGTTTTCAATTTTATTGGTTTCTGCTCTAATTTTTATTATTTGTATTCTTCTGCTTAGTGTAGACTGAAATTGGTCTTCTTTCTCTAATTTCCTAATGTGGAAGCTTAGTTATTGATTTTAGATCTTCTTTTCTAATAGGTTTATTTATTGATATAAATTTTTCACTAGGGACTACTTTCTCTACATTCCCAAATTTTTAGGAGTTATGTTTTCATTTTTATTTAGTTCAAAACATTCATTTAATTTCCCTTGAGATTTCTTATTTAACCCCTAGATTATTTTAAACTGTGTTGTTCAATTTCTAGAGACTTGGGGATTTTTACAGCTATCTTTCTGTTATCGATTTCTAGTTTAATTCCTTTGTGGTCTGAGAACATACTATTTAAGCTTTCTATTTATTTAAGGTTTCGTGGTGTGCTTTATGATATACCTTGGTAAATGAAACATGCAAGCTTGAGAAGAATGTGCATTCTGCTGTTCTTAGATGGAGTATTCTAAAAATATCAATTAGATGCAAGTTGACTGTGCCAATGGATCATTTATATCTCTGCTGATTTTCTTGCCTGCCTGATCTATCACTTACTGACAGAGTGATGTTGAAGTCTCTAAATATAATAGTGAATTTTCCATTCAGTTTTATCAAGATTTGCCTCATGTATTTTGACTCTCGTTGGTTTGGTACATTCACGTTAAGGATTATTATCTCTTCTTGGAAAACTGACCCGTTTATCATTATGTAATGCCTTTCTTTATCCCAGATAATCATCCTTGTTCCAAAGTCTGCTTTCTCTGAAATTAATATAGCTACTCTTGATTGTTTTTAATTAGTGTTAGCATGTTATATCTTTTTCATCCTTTTTTATTTAACCTATCTATATCTTTGTATTTAATAAAGTGGGTTTCTTGTAGACAACATATAATTGAGGCATGCTTTCTCTATTTGCTCTGGTAATTCTTTCTTTTAATTGGTGGGTTGAGGCCATTCACATTTAAAGTGATTATTGATATAGTTGGATTAATATCTACTATGTTTGTGTTTTCTGGTATATGCATTTGTTATTTTTTTCTTTTTCCCACTTTTTATTTTGCCTTCTCAGATTCTATTGAGAATTTTAGAAGATTCTACTTACCTACTCTTTTAGCCTATCAATTATACTTATTTTATTAATTTTTGGTGGGTACACTGGATTTCCCAATATACTTTTTTATCTAATCTAAGTCTACCTTCAAATAACACTATACCACTTTATATGTAGTGCAGTTACCTTATAACAAGTATTTTCGATTCCTCTCAACTGTCCCATGTGACACTGAGTCATTCACTTCACTTACCCATATGCTAAAATCACCCAATAAATGATTACTATTATTACTATGAACAGAATCATCTTTAGATCAATTAAAAATAAAAACATTATTTCACCTTCTTTTATTCCATTTCTGATGTTCTTCTTTTCTCTATATGGATCCAAATTTCTAACATATTATTTTCCTTCTGATTCATGACCTTTAAATATTTCTTGCAGATATCTGGTGATGAATTCCTTAGCTTTTGTTTGTTTAAGAAAGTAGTTTTCCTTTGTTTTTGAAGGATAATTTTACTGCATATAGAATTCTAGATTGGTAAGTTTTTATCTTTCAACACTATAAATATTTAACTTCTCTTTATGCTTGCTTTCATAAGTCCTAGTGAGAAGTCCACTGTAATTCCTATTCTTTTTTTCTCCATAGGTAAGGTTTTCTTCTTTTTCTCTGAATTCTTTCAAATTTATCTTTTTTTTTTTTTTTTTTTTTTTAGTTTCTGTATTTGAATATGTTGTGCCTATTTTTTAGCTTTGTTTTGTTTGTTGTTTATCTTGCTTGGTCTTCTCTAGGCCTCTTGGATCTGTGGTTTGGTGTCTGTCAATTTTGGAAAGTTCTCTCTCATTATTACTTTTAATATTTCTTCTGCTCTATTTTCTTTTTCAACTCTTTCTGGTATTCCTATTGCATGTATGTTCCACTTTTTGAAATTGTTCCACAGTCCTTGGATGTTCTGTCACATCCCCAACTTTTTTTTTCTCCTTGTCTTTCAGTTTAGGAAGTTTCTAACGACATATCTTCAAATTCATTGGTTCTTTTCTTGGCTTCATCTAATCTACTTATGAGCTCATCTGAGGCTCCCTTCATTTCCATTACTGTGGGTTGTTTTCTTTCTTTTTTATTTTTAGCATTTCTTTTTATTCCTTCCTTATTGTTTCCATGTCTTAGTTTATATTACCTATCTGTTCTTACATGTTATCTACTTTTTTTTATTATTGTTCTTAACATATTAATCATAGTCATTTTAAATTCCCTATCTAATAATTCTGATATCTATGTCATCTGAGTTTAGTTCTGACACTTGTTTGTATCTTTAGCCTGTTTTTCTCCTTATCTTTTGGCATTCTTTATAATTATTTATTGAAAGCCAGACCTGTTGTATCAGGTAATAGAAACTGAGGCAAATAGGCCTCTTATGTGAAATTTTATATTAATCTTGTTAGGAGTTGGGCTGTGTTTAATATTTTCTGTAACTAGAGGTGGCAGAGGCTTCAGACACTTCTACTGTCTGTGTTTTTGTCTCCCCTTTTAACTTGTTGCTTCTATAACTACTCTTCTGCAGAGACAGACTATGTTTTGCAGCTCTGTCAGTTATAATTCTCTGTTATTATAATGAGACCTAGTTGGTGTGGTGGTAATGTTTGGAGAAGAGAAATATTTTATAATCTTTTGATTAAAGCTCAGTGTTTTTGTGGGCTTAAGTCTTGGGGCTGTGACATACACAAGTGGTTTAGCTTGTTTTCTCTACTGACCCCTACTCTCTTCCCTGGCTTCAATGTTCCCAATCTATTTATGTGAAGTCTTGACTCTTGCTGACTATTTTTTTTCTTCTTCCTCTGGGTAAGACAGGAAACCTTTGGTGAATGGACCTTTTTCCTAGCTCTGTAAGGCTCTGCTAAAGTATTTTACCCAGATAGTAAGCCTTTCTTATAGAGAATGCCCTGGGCCTATTTCATAATGATAATCTTCTCTTTACCCTGCCAGGATCACATGTGATTTTTTTAAATCCCACTGTTTGAAGTTGGTGAGATTCCAGGAGGTAATACCCATAGACATGTGGTTGCACCCCTAAGACTGTGGTCCCTAGGAATTTCTCACTCTCATGGTAGTTTACACTCAGCCTCCAGCAATTCTTCAAAATTACAATTTTAGTGTTCTTACCAGTGATTTTCACTACAGTGGTTTCTGCTCCATGAAAGCAGATTTCCTTTCTATATCTCTCTGGATCTGCCTATCACTCTAGATTATTAGGGTGGTAGTTTTCCTGGAGACTTTAGTTTTCTTATGGATACAAGAAAGTCATTTATTTTTACTTTGTTCAGCGTTTTTTGTTGTAAGGATAGGAGTGACAACTTCCAAGCTCTTTACATGTTGGAGCTGAAAGTAGAAGTCCCATTTTCTTCTATTTCAGTATTTTGAATGGATTATTTTCCCAGTAACTTCTCAAGAGGTTAAAATATAAGACTTTATCTTGGTGAATACTTCTTTTACTCTCTTTTGAGCTCAGCTATGCAAATAAAAATATATAATATTGCTCTGTAATGGTAGATCAGATAGTCTCAAAATGTGAACTTCCTACTTGTGATTAATACTGATGTTTTTTGATCAAGTTGGAGGAAGAGAACAAAGGAACACTGGCTGCCATCTATGACCAAACCAGCAGATGGAGCTCCTACCTATAGTGTCAAAGCAGTGATGGGAACATAAGAAAATGAATGTCTGCCCCAATCCCTTTAGACTGGAAGTAGACAAGTGAGATGCTGTTGAGTGGGTGGCGAAAAACTCAGTCTGGAAGCCCCAAGAAACAGCCATGAGTTTAAGTTGGAAACTAAGGTTGCTAATTTTCAGGTTCTGGGTAACATAGTTGTTCATAAACCAAATTATTTTAGTTGCTTAGATAATTATCCCTAAGTTTTCATGGGCCACACACATAATTGGGACCAATATAATGATCACTCCTGAAATTTTCAAACTTTGGCTTTGGAGAGAAGTCCAAACTTAGCATAAGTGTGGCAGTGAAAGACATTTTGGAGTAGACTATGTAGAGATACTTCTCTATTGATAGCACACTCCTCTCCCTGAGTTAACCAACAAATGTGGTAAACATTGCCAGAATACTCTGACAGCTTCCCAGTTCAAATCCCTGTGTCTCTCTGCTTGTCCATCTGGGGGATTTCTCCAGTGCCAGAAGAGCTTGGTCAGCTCATATTCATGACATCACAGAAAAGCCAGGTATTTAATATCCTCAGGCACAATCCTCAACTAGTGAGGATTGGGAGTCAGTGGAAAAATGAAAAATAAGTCAGCTACCTTTTTGCTTTGTAGGAAAATTATGGGACCTACTCTACGAGGCTTCTCTAAAGGTTTCCAGTGGGATTCTTTCTTAGTGGCCAACAGTGGCAACTTGATTATTAATACATATTTTATTGTCTTTCTATGTTCTCTTTCTCAATTTTCTCCCTACTGTGCCACTAGGGATAACCACCTAAATAAAAATATTACACACAAGTTCCATGAGGGGACTTAAAATAATGTAATTCTTTTCCTGATAGAAAGAAATCGGTGGTTGCAGCATATTCCTCAACTTACAGGAAACACAAATCTGTGATATAGAGGTGATAGATTTTAATACTAACATATTTGCACCCTAGGTTTTTGTTTTCATTCCCCAGCTCCAAAAATTTCAAGAAGGAAATGTAAATGACACAATAAAGCTTAGCTCACCACTGTCTTTAGCAACCCATTGTGAAGAATGTAAAGAAATAATCAGGTGTACTTTAAATAGAAGAGCCCCTGGAAGTCCTAAATAGGTATGATGCTCGCTGCTGCAGATGCCACCAAGTTTTCACTGGAAAAAGCTGTTATATGGCCATTTCTTTCCAAGTGATTTATTCTATGATAATTGTTTTTTTTTCTGCTAAGGAAGATTAGCCCTGAGCTAACATCTGTTGTCAATCTTCCTCTTTTTTTGCCTGAGGAAGATTAACCTTGGGCTAACATCCATGCCAATCTCCCTCTACTTTATTTGTGGGTTGCCGCCATAGCATGGCTGACTAGTGGTGTAGGTCCCCACCAGGATTTGAACCCTCGAACCCAAGTCGCTGAAGCAGAGTGTGCCCAACTCAACCGCTATGCCACGGGGCCAGCCTCTATGATAATTTTTTTTTTTTTTTAATCAAGAATAAAATTCAAGGGGCCGGCCCTGTGGCTTGGTGGTTAAGTGCGCGCGCTGCAATGCTGGAGGCCCGGGTTCTGATCCCGGGCGTGCATCGAGGCACCACTTCTCCGTCCATCCTGAGGCCGAGTCCCACATATAGCAACTAGAAGGATGTGCAGCTATGACATACAACTATCTACTGGGGCTTTGGGGGGAAAAAAATAAAATAAAAAAAATAAAAAAAAAAAAAGAATAAAATTCAAAAGTGACAAGGCTATGTTCCTTGAAGTTTCCCCCATTTCACTCCAGGAAGAATAAGGCGATACAGAGAGTATAGAGAAATCCTAGAGTTGTTAGAAGAGTCTGGCTGGGGTAGAGAGGTTATGGGAACCAAAAGTCTCAGCAGCCACATCCAGCCAGGAGGAGGATGGTATGGCACGTGAGGGCAAATTTGGAATTAAAGAATGGAATAGTAGATTAATATGGCAACCTCATGGACAAGAGAGCACAGAAGAGACTTACAGCAGTTTTCCTGACTGGGAGACACCAGAAATAGAAAACAACTTATTGAGGATTTATAGGAAGCTCTCTGTTTCTCTCTGAAAATCCCCCAGACAGGACATTTTAAGAATAAAATCAGTAAAGGGCTACATAATTCTTCAAAGTTTGTGGATCATGAAATCCACCTTATTTTTTCATTAAATATTGATCTGTCCATTAACTAGGTCTTCTGGAGTCCCGGGATTTATTAGGTTCATTTTATATAGTTGTGTGTGTTTGCATGCACAGACAAATAAAAAAGAACAAGCCTGCACAGATGTGGTTATTTATGGAAATAGATTCCAAGTGACTTTATACCTTCTTCCTTAGCTGTTTTTTCTATTTGTCTTGCAATGATAATGCATATATTATATAATATATAATGATAAATTGAGAAAAAGTACTTTTGAAAATGTCTTGATCAGGTCTGCATTGATTCTGCCAACACATCCCTACATTTTATTTATAGTAAAGTATATAAAACATAAAATTTGCCACTTTTACTATTTTTAAGTGTACAATTCAATGGTATTAATTAGCTTCACACTGTTGTATAAACATCACCAATATTCATTTTCAAAACTTTTTCATCACCCCCAACAGAAAATCTGTACCCACTAAGTAAAAACTCCCATTTCCTCCCCTCCCCAGCTCCTGGTAACCTCTAACTTACTTTCTGTCTCTTGGAATTTTCCTGTTCTAGATATTTCATATAAGTGGCATCATACAACATTTATCCTTTTGTGTCTGGTTCATTTCATTTAGCATAATGTTTTCAAGGCTTATCCATTGTAATATGTATCAGAACTTCATTCTTTTTTATGGCTGAATGATATTTCATGATATTTATATACCACATTTTGCTTATCTATTCATCTGTGGATATACAATTATGTTGCTTCCACCTTTTCACTATTGTGTAAATGCTACAAGCATTGGCATGCAAATATCTCTTTGAGTCCTAATTTCCAATTCATTTGTGTATGTGCCTAGGAGTAGAATGCTGGGTCTTATGGTAATTCTATATTTAGCTTTTTGAGGAACCACTAAACTATTGTCAACAGCAGCTGCATCATTTTACATTCTCACTAGCAATGCATGAGCGTTCCAATTTCTCCACATCCTCATCAACACTTGTTATATTGTTTTTTATATTATAGCCATCCTAGTAGGTGTGAAGTGGTGTCTCATTGTGAGTTTTATTTGCATTTCCTTAATGGCTAAGAATATTGAGCATCTTTCATGTGCTTATTGTATATTTGTACATTTTCTTAGGGGAAATGTCTTTTGAAGTCCTTTGCCCATTTTTAATTGGGTTGTTTGTCTTGTTGAATTATAGTTCTTTATATATTCTAAATATTGAGTCCTTATCAGATATATGATTTGCAAGTATTTTCTCCCATTCTGTATGTAGGTTGTCTTTCACTTCCTTATAATATACTTCGCACAAAAGATTTTAATTTTGATGAAGTTCTATTTATCTATTTTTTCTTTTATTGCTAGTGCTTTTGGTGTCATATCTAATCCATTGCCAAATTTTAGATTTTCCTATATGTTTCTTCTAAGAGCTTTATCATTTTAGCTCATATATTTAGGTTGTTGATCCATTTTGAATTAATTTTTGTATATGGTAACAGCTAGGGTTCTAACTTTATTCTTTTGCATGTGGAAATTCTGTTGTCCCAGCACCGTGTATTGAAGAGATATTCTTTCCCACATTGAATGGACTAGGCACCATTGTGAAAAATAATTGGCTATACACATATGGATCTTTTTCTGGACTCTCAATTCTATTCCAGTACCATACTATCCTTATTACTGTGTCTTTGTAGTTTTGAAATCAGGAAGTTTGAATCCTCCAACTTTGTTCTTCTTTGTCAAGATTGTTTTGTCTATTTGAGGCCCCTTTGGATTCCAAATGAATGTGAAGATTGGCTTTTTCATTTCTCTGAAAAAGGCTGTTGGAATTTTGATAGGAATTGCATTGAAACTGTAGATTGCTTTGAATAGTATTGACATCTTAACAATATTAAGTCTTCCTACCCGTAAATATGGATATCTTTCCATTTGTTTACATCTTCTTTAATTTCTTTTAGCCGTGTTTTCTAGTTTTTGGTGTATAAGTCTTTCTTATCCTTCATTAAATTTATTCCTAGGTATTTTATTCTTTAAATGCTATTGTAAATGAAATTACTTTCTTAATTTTCTTTTTGGATTGTTCAATTACAGGTGTATAGAAACACAATTGATGTGTGTTTGTTGGTTTTGTACCCTGCAGCTTTTAATTTATTAGCTTTAGTAGATTTCTTATGGATTCTTCAGAGTTTTCTAAATATAGAATCATGTCATCAGTGAATGGAGATAATTTTATTTTTTCCTTTCTAATATGGTTGCTTTATATCTCTTTTTTATCTAATTGTTCTGGCTAGAACTCCCAGTACAGTGTTGAACAGCAGTGGTGAGAGTGGGCAACTTTATCTTGTTCCTGATATAGGAGAGAAGCTTTCAGTCTTTCACCGTTGAATATGATGTTAGCTGTGGGTTTTTCAAGAATGTCCTTCATCATATTGAGGAAAGTCCCTTCTATTTCTAGATATTCCTATTAATTCTTATGAAGAATACTCTATTTCTTGATAGAAACCATGATCTCAGTCACTTAAGCCTTGATACACAAAACATGTTATTTGACATCATTAATATAACATGTGATTTAATTCCTCATTTCCATAAAAAGTCTTAAGGAAGAGATTAAATAAGTGTATGCACAGATTCTTGTGCACAAGATTCAGTTGCCTACCCAGATTCCAAAGATACCAAAGAGACAGTCCAGATTATTTTGGATGTCTCCTTTGATCCCCCTATAAAAGCAGAAACAGGTTGCAGCTTTTGGATTTGATGTCGTGGAAGTTTGTTTATTGCAACTACAGTGTAGTTAGCTGTATATATGTTAGACCTCCCTCCACATTCTGTCTTCTGTGTCTCTCAAGATTTCCTTTGAATTTTCTGTATCTTTATCTATTCAGGCTGCATTCTGAGCTACCTCTCTCCCTAAATGAAATCTGCTTGTCTTATCTGAATGAAATTGGTTCTTCCTTCATCTATAGTTTAAAACTATGCACCTTATTTTTATTTCTAGCATGGTGTTTGTCATGTTATACTTGTTATGTTTATTTATTTGTCTCTAACACTACAAGACCTCCCCAAGGGTGGCATGGTGGACAACTTTTCATTTTCTGTCCATCATCCATGTGCTTGCCTTTAGCCTAGAAATGTACCTGTCCCCCTAATTCAGCCATTCAGTGTCCATGGAATTGATCCCCAATCCCCATCAGCATAACTCAACCCTTTGATCAACATAAGTTATTGAAGGATTGGCATATGCCCCAACCTTAAGCACATTAGTTTAACACATTACCTAACCACTTTGATTGTTCAAGGCAACAGTCAGCAAACTTCTTCTGAAAAGGGGCACATAATAAATATTTTAGGCTTTGCAGACCACAAAGTTCTCTGTTGCATATCCTTCTTGATTTTTATTTACAACCATTTAAAAATGTAATAATCAGTCTTAACTTCCCCATTGAAAAACAGATCACTGGTTGGATTTTATCCAAGGGCTGTAGTTTGGTGATTCCCTGTAAAGAAATATGACCCAAGCCGTTGTCAGCAGACTCAGGACTTTTGCTAGCAGTGCTGGCTTAAAAACCCTTTCTTCTTCTGCCAGGAAAAGGGAACATTTACCCCTGAAAGCTGTCTTGAAATTAGGAAGGAAGTCAAAGTATGAAGGTATCTAATACTAAGATTTCAAAGAAGCAAGAGAGATAAAGTTAATCCATCTTGAGACATAAGATCAACTCTCCCCATCAGTTATTTCTACATACAGACCTTACAAGATAAGTGAGCCAATAATTTCCCCTTATTATTAAAAAAAAAATACTTTTGTGAGTTTTATTTTCAATCAAAATTATTTTAACTGATAGAAGTATTAATCTTTTTGATCCTAGCACCTAGGACAGGAAGCATTCAATAAATATTTGCTGTATATTTATGGGAAAAGCTGCATACTTATTCGTTAGTTCCTTTGGCAATGAATGTTTTAAACTCTCTTCGTATGTGTGTTTTGGGGGTTGTGGTCAACAGATTTTGCTCAATGTGCTTTGAAACTGTAGCTCAAGCAATGACATGCTATGCCAAGAGAGTTGACGGTGCAGGTAAAGGAAGTCAGAATCTAGGTTCAAATGGTAATGGGAACATATTCAAATGTCAAGTCTACAGAGATTGAAGCATGATCAAAATCAGGATCAGATTATTCTCAGTCAGAATTAAGAATATGGGAATGAGTCAGTCATAAAATGAGGGCAGTACAGCAATGAATATTTTCCTACAGTCTAAGGCATATAGGCCCATGGAGGTGATTATTCTAAAGTTTTTGAAGATTTTTTAATCTTATATTCTAAACTCTGCCTTTCTATTGCTCTGGCTGCTTACATTTATTTTTAAGACATGATAATATCAAATCACTTCAGTTTTTCTATGTATTGACTTTGGCTACAAATTCAGCACAAAAATACTCTTCATTTTAGATTTCATTTTGCAGGATGTATGTTGCTGTTAAAAGATGGTTGTTTGTTCTAATTATATAGTTTTATAAATCTCTAGTTCAGAGGCTCAGGCATATGTGTAATAGATCGGGTAGCTGGGGAAAGAGAGAATAAACAATGGATTGTCTTCCTTTCCTTCAATCCCCACAAACTTTTTCCCTAATCCTGAAAAAAACACAAAGATTCATTGCACATGGAATCACAGAAGTCCCCAGTGTAACCTAAAAAGTGGAAAACAAACTTTCTTTGGTGTTAGAAGTATTAGTGGAAATAGCAAAAGAGGAAAGAACAGGAGAATAGAAAAAAAATTTACACTCTGTGCACATTTCAATACAGGGAAGAGGAATTCCTCCTTCTGAAGGAAGAATTAGAACACGACTCACTTCAAGGAGCATTTCACAACCAAGAGTTGCTCAGACTATTTATTTTTGACAATTTTACATTTAATAGAAGATGATACTTAAAGAATATTTAGAAACTTGAAATCAACTTCTCCATAACTGAACATTTTCAAAGGTCTTCTAATTAAAACAAAAAATCAAGCATCATAGTTTCTGTCATAATAAAATATTATGTTAAAAAAATAGGACCAGTTCTCTCTTCTACATAAGCAAATGAAAATTTAGATTTGTACTATAAGATCATTACTTCAAATTCAGTTGAAAATCAGTACAAACTATTAAGTTGGATTTTCCCTTTTCTCTCTATTTTCTTCACAATTGCTTATTTTTAAACCTGGATTATCTAGATAATTTTCTCAAATCATTGCTATGTTACTTATCTACATACTAGCAATCTATCTTAAATACGCAAGTATGGCAGGTATATTGAAGTGCACTGACAAGTTTTTACTTTTTAACAAAATGAATAATCCTATGAGTTATTAGACCCTACAGGGGTTAATTTCCTGACACCGTCTTTATAACCTTCACAGTAGCAAGTATGGTATTCATATACACACAGTAGTTGCTTAATTAATAACTGCAGAATGATTTTCCATTATGATTAAAATTGAGAAGCTTACGTAACTGAAAGTGTGAATTTTGAAAGGCTTGCTAAAACATTTGCAGCAAAATTCTTATCAATATGCAACACTCTTGTATTAACATATATGTCACATATCATAAATCTGAAATTTATTTTGCTGAAACACTTAATCAGCATTCATATAAATTATGGTGAAAAAGAGAAATATGATTTATGGAGGAAAAAAGATAACCTCATTTAGGGCTGTAAGGTCACCTATGAATTTGTTATTGGTGGAAAGATTAGCAGAGCTTTGGAGTTTCTCATCAACTTTGACCAACGTGCCTGTGGAACAGAGCATTCTGATACTACATTTATTGTTAAGGGACACTGGGAACAGATTTCATTTTACTATGCCAGTTATCAGCACTGCCTTGTCATTTTCATCTGCTACACATTTTGTTTGCCTGTCTTCAAAATCTCACTTTAGTATTATCTCCCTGGCCTATTGACATAGGCCACTCGTCTAGCAGAAACCATCCTATTAATCTAAACACAATAACAAAGAACAGATTACAAAAGGGAAAGATAGTTGTCATAGCCACTTTCCTGAATTTCATTCCCAAAGGCTCTGGACTCAAAAGATTCCCCTGGCCCATCAGCCAAACCCATGTTGTAGAGTAACACTGTATCAAGGTCATCATCTAATCTATAGATGAAAATATTTCCCCTTTGGAGACTTCATTTCTAATCTCTTTCTCCTGCTCGTCCCTTATCAATGAAGGAGGAGCTTGTCAAACTCATTAATTCTCTTGCATTTGAACTGAGAAATGTTATCAGTGGGAATGCTTGTAAAATTTTAAATGTTGATTTGTTCTGTTTTGAAATAGGCCACAAGGTGTCACTGAAGATTTTAAATGCTTTCATATAAATGCTCTCCGCATATAATTGTGCATAAATTACATTGACTACTAAAAGCAGAATTTAATCACAAATGGGTGGAATCTCTTAAATGTGGTAAAATAAACTGTTACTGTAAAGGTTTATTCTCAATTATTTCAAATATAATTTAGTTTCATATTCTAATCAGCATAACAAAAGCATACTTTATATTAGTCCTATCTGAAAAAAAGCTGTTACAAGACATTCCATTTCTCTTTGCTTCTGGTTTTTGTTTTTGTTTTTCTTCTTTTTTCCTACTTACCATGTTGGTGAGCTTACACTTTCTTTTCTTTAGTGAAAAAATTAAAGATGTCTTACTTAATATTCATCTGAAACTCAATTGTCCCTCTCGTCTGCCAATTTTGAATGGACATAAAAGAAAAATGCCTGGTAATTGTATCAGGCAGTGCCACACTTGCTTTCACCTTGCTTGGTTCCAGATTGATATACTGTAGTTTATCTGCTTTTGGCTCCTCAGTTTGTGGGTGTGGGAGATCAGAATTCGCTACCTCAAAAAAAGTTTTTTTACCTTGATTATTTCTCTGAAAGAAAATTTGACCTCCGCCCACCCCAATTTACTGCCTAAAAGAATTTAACTCTGGGCCTGGATAGACTGGGAAGGTCCTTGCTAAGCCTGTTCCAAGTAAAAGTAGAAGTTATCCTTTAGGGGCCGGCCTGGTGGCGCAAGCGGTTAAGTGCGCGCGCTCCGCTGCGGCGGCCCGGGGTTCGCTGGTTCGGATCCCGGGCATGCACCGAC
This sequence comes from Ceratotherium simum simum, assembly GCF_057802395.1. Lineage (NCBI taxonomy): Eukaryota > Metazoa > Chordata > Mammalia > Perissodactyla > Rhinocerotidae > Ceratotherium > Ceratotherium simum. The sequence continues at coordinate 20,191,241 of NC_141902.1, read as the reverse complement.
GCACTGCTTGGCAAGCCATGCTGTGGCGGCGTCCCATATAAAGTGGAAGAAGATGGGCACAGATGTTAGCCCACAGCCGTCTTCCTCAGCAAAAAAAAAAAAAGAGGAGGATTGGCGGATGTTAGCACAGGGCTGATCTCCTCACAAACAAACAAAAAAAAAAAAAAAAAAAAGAAGTTATCCTTTGTAAGAAACATTTACATTTGTAAGGGAAATCTCCATTTGTAAAGAAATCTCCCTCTGTGTACCAGGAAGAAAGAGGGATGACCTAATTTCTAGAAACTTATCAAGGCAGAAGGCGAGGCTGCATAATAACCTTACTGTGCTTTTCTGGTAATCTCCCATAACTGACTCCCCCCACCCCCAACATCCTCCTTTGTCTTTACCCAAATCTATTTAAGAAGAGACTCTCCGCCATTTTCTCAAGATACTCAGTTTCCCTGGGTCTCTCCCACGTACACATGTTATAAAGCTTTGTTTGATTTTCTCCTGCTATTTGGTCTCATGTCAATTTAATTTGTAGCCCAGCCATAAAGGACCCAGAGTGGGTAGACGATAGTCTTCCTCCCTGAAAGTTTCATGGGAAACTTTCAGACCCTGTCAATAGCTAACAGAATTTGTCATTCTGTTTGAATTTAGTTCAGAATGTTCTTCTGACATTAGACCTTGGCCTCAAGAATGAACTGGGAAAAAAACTGATAAAGAAAATTGATGGCATATTGTATATTCTTTTCCTATTATTTCATGAGTAAATTAGAGTTTCAGTCATGGTCTTTGTATGCTGGTGGTTTCTAGGTAAAAGGTCTCCATCCATGTCCCCTTCTAAAAGGGTGGACCCTATGTGAATGCTTTGCCCCAGCCACAGTTTATTAGATTAGTCCTGGGTTCTTGCCACAGAGATAACAAACAATAGGCAGGAGAATGAACTGATGTTGCCTGGAGAAAAACAAAACAAAACAAAACATGACTTTGATCAATCTCTATTTCTCTATGAAATCTGAATTAAAACCACGGAGAGAATAAGGCAACTAGACATGGTAGCTGTAGATGAAAGGCCCTTAAAAAAAGAAATGGCAAAAGAGGGAGAGAAGAAGAGTTGTAGAGTAAGAATAATAGATGAGGCCTGGATGTTCAGCTTCAAAAGTCATACCAAAACCTCAGAAGGCAGTATATTCCCAGGGATCACCTTCTTCTATTTCCCACCAGTTTCCCAGGCTCTGAGAGTGTGAGGTCTAGTGGTAATGCAATATTATTAGTGCGGTATGACCCAGAAATGACAGCAGAGGGGATAAAATATATTCATAGAGAAAATGCAATGTCAGCATCAATGCCAGCCGTGGTCTAGCACATGTACTAGTTTGTGAAGTAGAGAGAGTAAGACAACAGAGAGAGAGCTGTTGCTTTACCCTTTATGTCTAGTGTGTATCTTATGTTTCCTTAATTCAATCTCAGTTTCCTGAACTCCAAAATCCCTAATTTAAATGTGAACTCCATGCATTTTTTTTTCCGGAAACAACATATTGAATATTAAAGTGATAAAATAAGTATTTGTTGAAAATGTGGTTTTTAGACCATGTGTATCAGAATCATGTGGCATGTTTATTAAAAATAGAGATTCCTGGGCCTCTCTCAAACCTAAGAAACCCAAGGTCATAGAATCTCCACAGAAATGGCTTAGGAATCTACATTTTTAACAATTTATCCAAGGTGATTCTTTTCTGTGTGTGTGGCTTGAAACAACACTCATTTATTATCTCATAGTTTCTATAGGTTACAAGTCTGAGCACAGAAGAACTGGGTTCTCTGATCAGGGGCTCCACAAAGCTGAAATTATGTTGTTAGCAGGGCTGCATTCTCATCTGGAGCGCAGGTTCTCTTCCACACTCATTCAGGTTGTTGGCAGAATTCAGTTCCTCATGGTTGTAGGACTGAACCCTGTTTTCTTGATGGCAGTTGGCAGGAGTAGCACTCAGCTCTTAAGGCTGCTCTCAGGGTCTAGCTACAGGGCATACTCCATAGGCAGGTTGCTACATGGCTGTTTGCTTTCTACCAGGCCAAGAGGAGAGTGCCTGTTGCTGCTCCTTATCTTTTTTCAGGGCTCAGCTGATTAGGTCAGGTCCTTTTAAGATAATATTTCTTTCGATTTATTGTGTTGGATATTGTCCTTTGACCCTCCGTATTCACTCGGCTATCTAACTGAAGCCCAGCCTCCATGATTGCAACAATTAGAGAAGTTGGAATGTGAGGACTTCCCTGGTGGGCTGTAGACAAAGGAGTTTGGAGACTCAGAGAGATGGGAATATTGGAATATAGCCATTGCAATTTACTTAGATCCCTCCTAACCAAACTACCCTCCGCCATTAGAGATGGATCAGAGTAAACTCCCTTCACCAACTTATTAAGAAATGTAAAAGAAAGGAGAGCACAAGCATCCTGGAAAATCTTTCTGGTGGTATTCTTCTGGGCAAGAGATGTCAGTGGGAGAGTCTGAAGTTTAATTGGGTTCCCACATTTCTATGGAAATGGTGTAATACCAGAAGGGAAGAGGCCAACTGGTGACTGTTCACTCTCAGAGGCAAGGAAGGTATACTTACTAAAGAATGGGGCATTAATCAGTGTTTTGACCTAAAGTGGTGGTTCTCAGCTGGAGATTTTTGCCTTCATGAAACATTTGGCAATGTCTGGAGACATTTTTGGTTATCACAACTTGGGGGAGAGGCGCTATTAGCATCTAGTAAATAGATGCCTGTAACGTTGCTGAACATCTTGCAATGCACAGGACAGCCCTCCACAACAAAGAGTTATCTGGTCCAATATGTTAATAGTGTTGAGGCTGAGAAACTCTGACCTGAAAGTCTCTATAGCAATGACTTTTGATCAAGGGGTACATAGAAATAAAATAGATGGGCAGACCACTAAAGTTTAGTTTAACACACATAAGCAGAAAACTTCTAGACCTGATGGACACTTAGCTCAGTTGCCAGAATGGGGATTTATGGTCTTTTACCCGGTTTCTAAACCTAAACTACTTACAAATCCAAACATAGGGGGAGACTTGTCCCTTTAAGGAAAGGATCTTCAATGCAGATACAGGTATAATCCTGAGTCTTCCCCCAGGCTTCCCCAAAAAGACATATGACTTTTACTAGGATAAGTTAAATATCCACATCTTTGAGCAGTTATTAAATATTGGCTCTGCATTGATGCTAACTCTTAGAGAAACAAAACACCAGCATGGTCCACTAATCAGAGTAGAGGCTTACAGAAGTCAGGGGATATATAAAGTCTTGACATGAGTCTGCCTTATATTAGGTCCAGTAGGACCAAAAGCCCATGCAATTTATCTGTGTGTGTGTGTGTGTGCGTGCGTGTGTGCCTGCATGTACATGTGTGTGCATGCACACCCACTCCCAGGATATGTAGTGCATGAGATTTACTTGATGACTGATGGAATCCCTACATTGTTTCCCGGACCCACTGAGTGAGGGCTATTAACAGAGTTAGAGACAAATGGAAGCACCTAGACCTTCTTTCTTCCCCCTCCTTCCTACCCAAATAATAAAGCAAGTGAATACTGAATGCTGGAATGAAAGGTAGAGAAGGAAACTACATACTAGCCACTGCGCTTGTCTCTGTGCTTTAAAATACACACTGTTCATCCCTGGTGTGCACGCAGCAGGTCATTTACCTTTATGTGTTAACCTTTTCTAAAGTTTTAACATAACGTTAAAAGTAACCTCTCATTAACATTTTCCCTCTTTTACTTGGTATGTGGAAGTTGCTGTTAAAAAGAGGTGAGAGAAGTGGAAGTGTGAAAAGGAGGGGAGGAGCAGACCGGTATAGCACCACAGGCAAACCTGGGGCTCTGGGTCTCTACAGAGATAGTTAGGAAGTCTTGAAGCCCAACCATATTCCATATTGGAGAAAAAGACACACAGAGAGGCATGAGCTTAGGCACAGAAAAATATTGGAGAAGGAGAAGGAAAGGACAGAGGCCGTGCATGACCACCAAAGCTGTCTGAGCTGAGTTTTCTTCCTCACCAGACTCATGCATCATGCTCTCAGGGCCCAGGTATCCTTCGCTCCAGCTTTAATCTTTAAGAGAAAATGAATAATTCAGAAAGAGCAGGTGAAGCCAGTGAAAATTCTCAGATGGTATGTCAACAAAAAGAAAATCTCAGAAAAGGCCGTTCATTTTAAGCATGAGCAATATGGAGGGAAACGTGGCGTGGTATCTATACAAACATACTAAAGAGAAAAAGAAGTAACAGAGTAGGCCAAATAGAGAAATTTTCAATTAATTATGAATATATTATGAAAGCAAATATAACCCAAAGAAAAGAAAAAGCATCTCCAAGAATTTTAAGTGCTATAAAAGAATTTATGAAAATGTTTTCAATTAAAATAATTCAAAATTAAATGAAAGAATATGGAATGAAGAATGGATGCCTATGGATGGTTTAAAACATTATGTAAACAAATAGAGAAATAAAAAAATTAAAAGACTGAGAATGAAAAACAGTAAAAAAAATAGACGTAACTCAAAAGCAAATTACTGACAATGAAAAAAGTTTTGAGGCACATAGCATAACACAGTAGTAAAAGATTTTTAAAATAATGAACGAGAAGATAACTGATATGTAGCACGAAAGCGGAGATTCACAAAAGGTTTATTGGAATCTCTGAAGAGGAGAGTCCAACAAATTAAAACTGAAAATGAATCCCAAGTTAAAATAGAAGATAATTTTCCTGAATTCAACAGAACAGAAATATCAGATAATAAAATGCCTTCAATATTGCTGGAAAATATTGCATCAAAATGATCAACTTTAAGATATATCCTAGTCATGTGATTCAATTTAAAAAATATAAAATTTTCAAGTATCCAGGCTGAGAAATGCAAAATAGGAAAAAACTTAGGGTAATATGAAGCTTTTCTGCAGCCACATTCATTGTCTGAAGTTAATAGATCAATATCTACCAAGTGCTGAAAGAAAGTATGATTCCAGCGTACTGTGTCCAGCCAAGTTGTCAATAAAGTAGACAGGGAATAAGCACTCATTTCCAAATGTAGAAACTATCAAGGAATATAGCACCCAAGAAAGCTGCAAAAAAAAAATTACTCCATGAAAAGAAATCCAGCCAAACCAGAAGCTCTAGTAAGAGGACTAGTGATCACAAGAATACCAAGAATGCTTAGTTCTATAGAACTACTTTAACTTTTTAGACTGATAGTATGGAAGCTTTCTGCACTGAAGACTATTCAATGCTCCCTGAATTATTGAGCATATCACCAAAACTGGAACATTAAATATTTAAAGTTGGGAGATAGTGATGAATGGATTTCTAATTTTCTCATTGTATTTGGCTCTGCAAGTGTATCCTGTGTTTTCTTGCAGATTTTAAATAAATTAAAAAATACGTGCCCAAACAATCCAATTAAAATGGGCAAAAGACACGGACAGATATTTCAACAACAACAAAAATTATAGATGGCAAGTAAGTCCATACAAAGATGTTTGACATCATGTGCCATTATTAAAATGCAAATTAAAACTGGAATGAGATCTCAGTACAAACCTGTCAGAATAATAAAAATAAAAATAATAGTGATAACACCAAATGCTGGAGAAACTGGATCCTCATTGTCATAAGGAATTTGACTCTATTTTTTAATGTTTGGCTGCTGACAGCTTTTAAGCTCCATGGTTTTGTGCCAGAGGCATATTTCCTAATCTCCTGAAGCATACATTACTGTTGCATACCAAACATCATTCCCCATTTTTTGCTAATAGAATTCTGATTTTGATTTTGATTAAAGCATCAATACACTCAACTTAAAACTCCATTTCCCAGACTCCGTTGCAGGTAGGAGCGACTGTGTAATGCATTTATAGTCAATGAAACCAATGGCAGAAGTCAGCTGGGTGATTTCTGGAAAATGTTTACATTCTTGATAGAGGCTCTGCTTCTACCTCCTCTCATGTATCTCTTCCTGCCTATGATGTTGGCCTTATATCTAAGGGAGGAACAAAGTCTTGCAACTATGAAGATGAACCTGAATGCCAAGAAAAGTGTGGAGAAGAGAAATACAAGGAGGCTGAGTCCTGAGGACTGCCTCAAGCAAGAGCGTGAACCCCTCAACTGTGTGCTGCCTGACCTCTTGTTCTGTGATAAAAATCAACACCTCCAATTTTTGGAGTGGTGCTGCGATCATGGAGAGCCAAATGCATTTCTCTAAGACTCCGTTTCTCATCTGTAAAATGAAGATAAAAAAATTCATATTTCACAGATTTATTTTGAAACTAGGATTGTCCTATTTAAGCCACTATTATTTCTATTCTCTACTATTAGCAGTAAAAGCTTATTTTAACTGTCACATTAGATTTGTTTTGTTCGCTGCTGTGTCCCCTAAACATAAGTTGAAACACAGTAGTCATTATATATATATATTTATATAAATTCACACTATCTGCATGAATCCCACTGGGGAATTGTGTTTATAAAATTTTGCCTTCTTCATATGCCTTTCAGTAATTTCTGGTGAAGATATGTGTTATGATAGGAAGTTAATATTAACTTATTAAATTATTCTTTTCTTCATATAAACATCCCTATTTCTTTGAGATTAAACTGATCCTACAGGAAAAAAGATGTTGTCTGTTTGGGACATTTACATCAAGGAAGGTAAGATGATATGAGCAACGAAAATGCATTCCAAAGATGTGTCAATTATTATGAAATACTGTAGAAAATGAAAACATTTAATGGAATATTTAAAACATGAGTTTAGACTTATCTTTCACTTTTCTTTATCTTCTAAGAGTCAAATGGGTAATAATCAACCACATTGTTTTAATATTTAAAACTGAATATATTTTTTCAGCCCCATTTTATATATAACAAAATTCTTATTAGCATTCATATGATTCTATTTATGTTTAGCTTATCCAAAAGATAAATGATAGAATGGATTCTTTAAACAAACTGCCCATATGTCAATTAATTCTATAAATAATGAATATTTCACAGACATTTAAAAAGTTTTACATTATTAAATGCCATATATGTCTGTAAAGCAGTGGTGATAGAGTAATAAACAGAATAGGACCTCCTATTCTCTTTTTTTTTTGGTGAGGAAGACTGTCCCTGAGCTAACATCTGTGTCAATCTTCCTCTATTTTGTATATGGGACACCGTCACAGCATAGCTTGATGAGCGGTGTGTAGGTCTGCACCTGGATCTGAACCCACGAACCCCAGGCTGCCAAAGCAGAGCGTGTGAAATTAACCTCTACACCACTGGGCTAGCCCCTCCTAGTCTCTTTTTAAAGGTGGTTACAAAGACTGAACAAGGTTATATTTCCTCACCATGGCTACTTTTAACAAAAGAAAATGCACTACTCTGAGGTAGGCAAAGCTCTTTCTTAGGCCAAAGGAGAGCATAACAGAGAGTTGAGTCCTGAGACTGAAAGTTCTGCACTGATGTGCCCACTTTCTGCTTGGACAGCAGTGAGACATCCTCAGAGGGGGGAGATGGGTGCTTATCTTCACAATAAGTGTCACTCCACATACTCATGACATCTCTCCACTGGCTAGTTATGTTATTGATTGTTGATCTTCAAGTTAAAAAATAATGTGAGGATAACACTAGCCAAAGATTTCCGTACTTAAAGTGATGCTGATACAAACTTGACAGGGTGCTTAGCTTTCAGATGTGTCTTTTTTCCTGTTTGCTGAAGAGAAAGTGAAAAAAATGTATCTGAGTTTACTTATTATCTCAGTGTAATTTCAATAGTTAATTATACATCCACGACATTTCAAGTGATGAATTGAATAACCATTCACTTTGTCTCATAATACCCTTGACAGCAAAAATCCACCAAAGGAAAACCAACCAATTAAATGAGAAATTCTTGTAATATTGACAATAGAAAATTGTAAAGTGACAATATGAATAGTTAATAGGATACAATGACATGTGCTTATTAACTCACTGTACTTATTAACATATACAAAGATTCAGTGCTTTCAAGAGCAATGAAAATAGAAATAAGTTCTTGGTAGTCTGTAAAGCACCCTTATTTTGGGAGGAGGTGAGGTTTAAGGAAAAAGAAATTGTAAGATAAATAGTTAAATAATTTACATATCTATGGACCTCCTTGTAATCCAGGATGGCATAATAAGGACTCTCTTAAATAAATTGTGCAAATATTTACAAGATCTATGTATTTGTCACCAGTTCTTAGACATTATTTCTACTTTTTTATTTTATTCTCCTTGAGCTAACTTACATTTATAAACAAATGCTACAAACTAAATGTCTGGAAAATGAGGCAGGGGTGGTTGCATGATGACGAGTTTTGGAGTTAGTTTTTAGTCTCAGTTGTGGTTGTGCTAATTATTCTCTATTGCTCTCACTGCTTTCTGCTATCTGTCCCACCCCATCATGACCTCCCACTAATAGACTGGCAAACACCATTTAAAGAAAATTAAGCGTGCATTGATATCAACTTTGTTCTTGTTTATTTATTTGCTAACATACTTTTTGTCTTTTTAAAATATAAATTGGAAAATAGTTCAAAGACAAAATATTTTTCTTTGAAAAAGGCTGTGAAAGGACAAAAGGAAATTATTAAACCAAATTGCCCTTGGTACACTTCCATAAGTGACTAATATGGAAGATTTCTTATCATGCCAAAAGTATACAGTAATGGATTCTTATTTCCTTTACTCTTTCTTCACATAACGTTAATTTACTTTTGGATCAACTAGTTAGGAACAGGAGGCAGCTCATTAGACAAATTTATGTAAATCCTGGAAGACTTCTCTATCCATGCTTCAGAGGAATACTTGTACATAAGCTAATTTTCCTTTTTCCACCATAAAAACTCATGTGGATATTTCCTCTCCATTCACCTTCACATCTTAGAACAGATGTTTAAATGTTTTAAAGAATTAAGATTATTTATAAAAATGGTAGGCTACTGTTATTTTGGCAAGACGAGGATGTCATGGCAGCAGTGATGTTTGGTGGCTTCTTGAGTCAATCCCCTTTTGCTTGTGAATCCAGTGGGAATACTCAAAAAGAACCAGAAACCCTTAAAGATCTCCAAGGAACTGTGCCTAGTGTGTCATAATATTAACCCTTTGATCTTTGCCTTGAGTTTTATAAGTCTCCAATAAATGATAAATCTTATACACTCTTTTACTTGGATGGCACTGGCACTATGTTTTTATAACATAGTCTCACTCATGATGCAGATGTTTTCAGTATCTCTGAAGTTAATAAAACATAATGTTAATTATGGTTACTGTCAATAATTAATATTTGTTGATGACATTATTTGCTAATCAATTTCCATATGTAACAAGAGTTTAAATGAAAATTCTGGTGAGAACTTTAGAAATCTACATAGTTTCCATAATAGAGTACCAGACAAAGGTGAGGACGTAAAAAAATCGGTGCTCAAAAACGTGTCTCTTAAAAAAAACAAAAACTGTGAAACTATGACATACAACTATCTACTGGGGCTTTGGGGGAAAAATAAATAGATAAAATAAAAAAAAACAAAAACAAAAGCTTGACTCTTAAACCCCTCATCTACATTGAGGCTATGTAAGTGTGTGGATGTGATCATTAGCAGGAGGATTTGTGAATCAGATTTTTGGAGTTGGTGTGCTCCAGTTCCCAGTAACAGGCATCCCCAAGGAGGAAGGGTAGAGTTTGACTGGATCTCACCTCAATCCTGTGAAAGGAGCTTCAGCCTGACCCCTGTCTCCTGATGCTGAGACAGAGAGTGACCTAGTATTTGACCCTTGCCTGGAAAATTTGAAGTCAAGGGACAAACTGGCTCAATGCTAATGGACCAGATGGAGCACAAATAGCTGAATTGAGGATGGGCTGGCACCTTGGGTCTTGTCAGGACAAGCAATGCTTGTGTATTTCACAGGAAATATGTGAGAACCAAAAATGAGTCAGAAACTGTGTGGAGTCATTTTATGTTTTGCCTAAGGGGTTTGTCTGGAAAGCGGTTAACCATCAACTGATAGAGACTGGAGGAGACGAAACAGAAAATTAGCAAATGACCATATAGAACAGAAATGTGTCCACTCTGACCAATGGTGACATCACGGACAGAGGAAGATCCAGCTTTGGATGCCTGCCAAGCCCATAACGTGATGCTTCCTGCTAGGTCAGTACCATGGTGTCAGTCTATTCAGAATGTTCCTTCCCTACCACCTCTCTTGCCCTCTGGCTCTGAAGGAGTCAGAGACAGTGCCTCAGGAGTGAGGAAGAAGGTGGATGCAAAGAAACAAGAAGCCAACCATATCCCTCTCCCTTCTTAGGTTACCCACGCATAGCCAGCTCAAGCAAGAAGGGGAAAGAAGGTTTAACTTTAAATCTAGTTAAGAATATTGATTGACATATTGGATTGGACATTCTAACATCAGAATAAATATTGTATTTTGTGAATGAAAGTCATAGTAAGATGATTTATTATGTAAAAATAGAGGTTCTCAACCTTAACCACACCTTGGGAGTTTTTAAAACTCATACAGAAATTCTGACTTAATTGTTCTGTTGGCGGGCCTGGGCATCAATGTTTTTAAGAGCTCCCTCTGTGATTCTGCTTTTTATCTAACAATGAGAACCGCTAATTCAAAGAAACAGCAAAATCATGGGCCTTGCTGGAGTTTTCATCTAGGGAAACAGGACTGTGCCCTGAGAACAAACTTAGAATTATACTGTGAGATAAAAATGAGGTGCTTTATAAATGTACCACATGAGTTGTGTTCATTCAGTATATTGGTTACACATTTATTATCCCATTTGATTCTCATATCAATACTGTGAAGAAGTGATTAATACCTCCATTGATGTCACACAGATAGGAAATCTGTCTTAAGTACAAAGACAAGGTCTGTGCTCTTTTTACCCAAATGTTGCTGCGTCTCAGTATAAAAGGAAACAGCAATAGTGTATGGATTCTGCGAATGAAAATTGAGAATAGGTAAAAAAAAGAAAAAATGGGAGATGTGAAGACTAAACTTTTGCTCTTTGCCTTCTTGCTCAGAGATGTGGCTTCCTCTACATAACCTTATCTGTTATAATGCCCCAGGTCAGAATCTCTTTTATGTCTACCAGTTTTCAGCATCATAATTCCACCCTGCCTGCTACCTCTAACATCACTCCCTTCTTAACATGTGACTTGGGTCAAGAAAATACCTCTGGTAACATAGGCAACATCTTACCCTTATCTTCTGAGAAAGCTGGATCAAAGAATATCAAGGAGTCCAGGCTAACAGTTTGCATCCACATTTACTATGACTTTCTGAATACAATTCCTATTGATTTAAATTAATAGCAAAGAGCTATTGCAGCCAATGGTCACAGGCTGAATTTCTCCCCTTCTCAAATTTTCATTTACTAAAATGACATCACATTTTTTCAAATGTCTTATATTATGAGAATTATTGCCATTAGATAAAAAGTAAATCTAAAATTGACTTATTAGGTACACAAAAGTGAAGGTATTATTTGGGTTGATTGTGTTTATTGCATATTATATACAGCAATTGACTCACTTGAAAGGATAAGAAAATACCATGACATTATTAGAAATGTTCTCTAATTTGAATTCAAATATATTTCTTTCTTTTTTTTCAAATATTATTACACAATAGAATAAGAACCACATGGATCATTTGTGTCAGTATTGAAACATGCTGTGTTCCTTAGTTACAAACAGCATTTCCAGCTTCCACGTCTTTTCCCATGTGTTAACTGTTGGGAGAAGTTCTCCATAAATATTTTCACATTCCTGCACAGTCCAGTATTTCTGAGCAAAGAGCACTGAAAAACAAGATTAAAGACTGACTGAAACATGCCTTAGAAGTTACAGATAACGTATTGCACCAAGGGATTTAGACTTATCTCCTCCAGAGTCATTTGCTCACATTCCAGAGTAGAGACCTCCCTCTCCCCTAACAGGAAAATATTTGTTTATGTTCCAGAATAAATGCCTCTCATTCTTTCTTCCTCTGTCTGGAGGCGAGCAGGAGGAGGTATGTTAGCCATCGGATATATGCTTTGGGTTTCATAATTTTAGGGTTCCTTTCCAGTGGTACAACCCTGCTGCATACTGAGGTGAATATCTGGCCCTCATTGCATTGCCCTTTGGGGCACTGGAGCATAGGAACTGCTGCTAAAGTGCTCCGTGACGAATAACCAGCCTTTACTCTGATCCAATCAGCTCATGTTTCCTGACAGAATAGGAAAATGCATATAGGCATGATGCACACACACATAACATGCATGCGTGCGTGCATGTATGTAAAAATGTTCCCTCCTCTTGAAATGTTCGCTGCCTAAATCCTCTTCCAGCTTTTTTGCCTGGTGTATCATTCTCTCCATCTAGAATCTGTTAGTGTCCCCTCTTTAGTGAAGTTCTACCTGAGAATTACAGGATGGTTCACCAATTATTTGTGTTCATAGCACTTTGCGCGTATCTCTTCACTTACTTATGACTCTGCATTAAAGTGTTGAGATTAAAAATGAGTCTTTCCTTTTAAAATGGTAGTCCTGAAAGATGGCAACCATGTTCTATTCATTGTTTTATGCTCTAAGTTAGTTCAGGCCCCAAAATATAATAAGTGATTAAGAAACAATGAATGAATGAATGAATGGGCACTAATCAGAAGCCCTAGTCGTCTTTGGGTCACAAAAAGATCATGATCCTGACCATCTCTAGGTCACTAAACAATTTTTACAGGGATGACATTTTTAAATATCATGGGCATACTGTGAGTATATGCACAAGTGGAAGAAGATAGAGGCAATCTGATTCGTTAAGTATTACTGATGGCGACAGATTTGTGAGTCGGTTAGTTGATTTCAGGGTGAAGATATGAAATTGGCTAATTGTTAAAAAGGTGTAGATTCTCCTTAGCTAACCTAATGGACCTCTGTTTTCACTCTCAAGCCACCCTCTGAGCTCATTCCCTAAACTCTATAAACCAGATACTGATCCACTATATAGATCAGAAATGACTGATTTTTCTTGAGGAACTGTAATTAACTCATTCCTTGATGAATCAGGGGCCCACAACATGACTCTTCTCTAATAACAGAGGCTTCTTAATATTTTACCAAAGTTTAAACAACAATAAAAATATAAGGTAAGTTCCCAATTTATAAAAGAATATATATTTTCAAATACCTGCTCTTAATGTATAGAGCTTGTGTGGTATTTAAATAGTTGTTTTTCCAAAGTACCACAAAGCTTTTGGATGAAAAATTAATTTGTAAGCTTCACTCACGCCGCCTTGTTTTATGACACGGTTCTCACTGGAACCATGAGATATGGAGTAATTCTATTGATTAAGGAGGAGGCAAACAATCTCAAATGCAGTTCAGATCAATGACAAAAGCAACTGAGCTGTGGCTATTCTTTTTTATTTCCTAAAACAAGAGAAGATAGATAAAAATAGAAGGGAATATATAAAACAGATTCTCTTGCAGCAGGCAATAGATTGATACCTTATAAATATAAATTAAAAGCAATATTGCTTTAAAATCCTAAAAATTTATTTTCAGAAGGATGTTGACCATGACATATAAACAGTGTCACAGGTAGTTATTCAAAATATATGGTGTCTGGCCTCAATTCTCCGTATTTTCAGATTAATACCGTGATAGTCCTCACTTTTTTCTACATAGAAATAAAATCAAAAGTGATCACAATACATTTAAGCAACACAAATGGATATAAAAGGAGACCTTTATAGATTATTGATTCACAGATTCCTATTTGTACCTTCTAATATTGCTCCTTTGCAAAATTCCATATGCAGTTCAATCGACATCACCACATTTACTATTACTAGTCACCTCATTCAGATATCAGGGTCTGAATCAGCCCTGTGATTGCATTGCTTCTTCTAAAAAAGTAACACCAAGTATCTTCAGATTTATAAAGTACTTTCTATTTATTTTCCTATGAGTAGCTTCTCCCTTATTATTCCAAACTAGCGCTTCAGTTAAAATATAAAAAGAACTAATGTCCAGTTGTATTAACCAGGCTCAATTTACTCCATGGTATTCTTTTCCCTAAAATTACACACATTTTTCTTTCAGAATAAATGTATGTGTGTGAAATAAATGTGAAATATTGATGTGCATATATATAAATGTGTGCATAAATGTGTGTGCACATACTTAATATATGTATATATGAAATGACAAGAATTAGTACTTCTCTACTTTCTTCCCAAATATGGAACTCTAAATGATTGTAGAAAAAGAAATGGTAGGTGGGGGTGGGGGGGAGTAACAGGAAAAAAGTTTGAATTCATTTCAGTCACTTTGATTAAATGTTTTAAGTTTTCACTCTGCATTAAAAAAGAAAAAGGTGAGGTCAACTAACAACACGTAACAGCACGTCGCTGCTTTAAAGCATCGTCCACTTTGCACCTTCGTTTTCATGTTATAATTTCCCTTCCTTTTCATTGTGAGCTCTTACAGAAAATGACTTCTAATACATGCAGCACTTTGGCTATTACAGAGATGCCTGCTATTATACATTATAGGTCCAGCTATTCTGCATTTTGTCTTTCATGACTTTCCTTTAATGATAGAGCATTGTGAAGAAGTGAGCACATGTCTGTATGTTTCAGGAGAATATATTGGAATTGTTCAAAGCCACTGTGTATGGCAAGTAGGCTTGTACTAGCTGAGTGATGTTTCTCACTGCAATTTGGAAAGACTCAGTGGCTGTTAGAGAAAGAGCTTAGAGAGACTTTTCTGTCATGCAGAAATAGAGTGGTTTTACCTTTGTCCTGTTATCCAGCTGCCCCGAGAGTAGATAACAGTGGTCAGAGATAGCCTCATTATCCAAATGGAAGCAATAGTGGCTTCGTTCATCGGCTATTCCCAGCACACAGAAGGCCCTCTCATTTGCCTCTCTAATTGTCCATCTTCCTCCCCAGGTTTATCAAAAGAATTGCTCGTTATAACATACACACATTACCATTCTGCTCTAGTCTATTCTCCAGGCAGTTATAAATGCACACAAAGCCTCTTGTTATTGCGTGATCTACACAACAAACTAGAAAATACCTCTAAATTACATGTAATTGTCTTTTCAGGGTATTCACTGCTCTACAGCTTGGCATATCTGAATTTGGATATTCTTTTCAGCAGGGTATCTGTTTTGCTCTGTGATACCATTTTTTCTGCCCTTCAAGAGATAGCATTTATTTTAAAATGCAATATATAGAACGAGTTATTTTTACACTTCTAATGAGGTACCCCTTCTGTATTTAAATTTTAATTCAGTAGTTGATTTACCTGAACATTCAAGGTTCATCAGAATGGAAGTTTAACTATTCTACAAATAAAAGTTAAATACTCTACTAACTCTTCTGTCTTTTTAATTAAAATAATCACATTTTTTGAACTGAAAGTTACCTAGGAGCCTCAGCCTGAGTTATGACGAGTATGAGAGTGCCACTGAGAAAAATAAGCAGTTTACAAGGGAGATGATTGACTTGAACGGGCTGAAATGATATAATTAATTTCACTTTTTTATACTGATATGAAGGTGACTGGCACATGAAAGTGAAAATTTTGTGGACAATGAGAGATTATGAGGCTAGAGTTTCTGTGTCAAAACTGGAGATGTTGGTTTAAGAATCATTTGTATGTAGGTAATACTTAAGCTGTTCAAATAACTCAGTTCTCCAAGAAAGAGAGAGATGTGGGACAGGGACATGGTGAATATTTACAACTAAATGTCTGTAAAGGAAAATAAGCCAGGGAAGCAAAGGAAAGGAGACAGAACTAATATGTGTTATGTGTCAGCTTTGTGTTAGCTGCTGTGCCTCCATTATTTCATTTATTCATCCCACATTTCCATGTAATAAATAATTTTACATATCAAAAATTTTGGCTCAGTGAGATTGAGTAACATGATCCAGCTCTAATCATTAATATATGGAAAATCAGAAGGAGAAATGGTTAGCGAAGGAAACAGGGATGGAGAGAGTACTGTGCCAGGAAGGTCAAGCAAAAAGGGAGTTTAAGAAAGGCTTAGGGGGGAAGGTGTCCATAGCAGCAAATGCCAAACGTTGAGATTTATGTCTGAGTAAAGCCTGGTGAGAATGCTTACAATGGAAGTTTAAATTCGGGTTTGTTTGTTCATTTCTTTTGACACTTATTGTCTAGAGTTCAGAGATTGTCATTTTTTTTTTTATTTTTTGTTTATTGCAGCAACATTGGTTTATAACATTGTATAAATTTCAAGTGTACATCGTTATACTTCTATTTCTGCATAGATTACATCATGTTCACCACCCAAATACTAATTACAACCCATCACCACACATTTGTGCTGAATTATCTCTTTCCCCCTCCTCCCTCCCCCCTTCTCCTCTGGTTACCACCAATCCAATCTCTGTCTCTATGTGTTTGTTTATTGTTATTATCTACTACTTAATGAAGGAAATCATACGGTATTTGACCTTCTCCCTCTGACTTATTTCACTTTGCATAATACCCTCAATGTTCATCCATGTTGTCACAAATGACTGGATTTCATCCTTTCTTATGGCTGAGTAGTATTCCATTGTGTATATATACCACATCTTCTTTATCCATTTGTCCCTTGATGGGCACTTAGGTTGCTTCCAAGTCTTGGCTATTGTGGATAACGCTGCAATGAACACAGGGGTGCATGTATCTTTACAAATTGGTGTTTTCAAGTCCTTTGGATAAATACCCAGCAGTGGAATAGCTGGATCATATGGTAGTTCTATCCTTGATTTTTTGAGGAATCTCCATACTGTTTTCCATAGTGGCTGCACCAGTTTGCACTCTCACCAGCAGTGTATGAGAGTTCCCTTCTCTCCACATCCTCTCCAACACTTATTGTTTCCTGTCTTGTTAATTATAGCCATTCTGAGGGGCATGAGGTGATATCTCAAGGTAGTTTTGATTTGCATTTCCCTGATAGTTAATGATTTTGATAATCTTTTCATGTGTCTGTTGGCCATCTGTATATCTTCTTTGGAGAAATGTCTGTTCAGGTCTTTTGCTCATTTTTTGGGTTGTTGGTTTTTTTGTTGTTGAGATGCATGAGTTCTTTATATATTTTGGATTAACCCCTTATCAGATGTATGGTTTGCAAATATCTTCTCCCAACTGTTAGGTTGTCTTTTCGTTTTGTTGATGGTTTCCTTTGCTGTGCAGAAGCTTTTTAGTTTGATGTAGTCCCATTTGTTTATTTTTTCTATTGTTTCTCTTGCCCAGTCAGACATGGTGCTTGAAAATATGTTGCTAAGATTGATGTTGAAGAGCGTACTGCCTATGTTTTCTTCTAGAAGTTTCATAGTGTCAGGTCTTACATTCAAGTCTTTAATCCATTTGGAGTTAATTTTTGTGTATGGTGTAAGGTAAGGATCTACTTTCATTTTTTTGCATGTGGCTATCCAGTTTTCCCAACACCATTTGTTGAAGAGACTTTCCTTTCTCCGTTGTATGTTCTTGTCTCCTTTGTCAAAGATTAGCTGTCCATAGATGTGTAGGTTTATTTCTGGGCTTTCAATTCTATTCCATTGATCTGTGTGTCTGTTTTTGTGCCAGTACCATGCTGTTTTGGTTACTATAGCTTTGTAGTATATTTTGAAATCAGGGAGTGTGATACCTCCAGCTTTGTTCTTTTTTCTCAGGATTCCTTTAGCTATTCGGGGTCTTTTGTTGTTCCATATAAATTTTAGGATTCTTTGTCCTAGTTCTGTGAAAAATGTTGTTGGAACTTTGATAGGGATTGCATTGAATCTATAGATTGCTTTAGTAAGTATGGACATGTTAACTATGTTAATTCTTCCAATCCAAGGGCATGGAATATCTTTCCATTTCTTTGTGTCTTCTTCAATTTCTTTCAGAAATGTTTTATAGTTTTTGGTGTACAGATCTTTCACCTCTTTGGTTAAGTTTATTCCTAGGTATTTTATTCTTTTTGTTGCAATTGTAAATGGGATGGTATTCTTAATTTCTCTTTCTGCTACTTCGTTGTTAGTGTATAGAAATGCAACTGATTTTTGTATGTTGATTTTGTATCCTGCAACTTTACCATATTTATTTATTACTTCTAAAAGTTTTCTGGTGGATTCTTTAGGATTTTCTATATATAAAATCATGTCATCTGCAAATAGTGACAGTTTCACTTCTTTCTTTCCAATTTGTATCCCATTTATTTCTTTTTCTTGCCTGATGGCTCTGGCTAGGACTTCCAGTACTATGTTAAATAGGAGTGGTGACAGTGGGCATCCCTGTTTGGTTCCTGTTCTTAGAGGGACAGGTTTCAGTTTTTCACCATTGAGGATGATATTAGCTGTGGGTTTCTCATATATGGTATTTATTATGTTGAGGTACTTTCCTTCTATACCCATTTTATTCAGAGTTTTTATCATAAATGGATGCTGGATCTTGTCAAATGCTTTCTCTGCATCTATTGAGATGATCATGTGATTTTTGTTCTTCGTTTTATTAATGTGGTGTATTACGTTGATTGATTTGCGAATGTTGAACCATCCCTGCATACCTGGAATAAATCCCACTTGATCATGGCATATAATCTTTTTAACGTATTGTTGTATGCAATTTGCTAGTATTTTGTTGAGGATTTTTGCATCAATGTTCATCAGTGATATTGGCCTGTAATTTTCTTTTTTTGTGTTGTCCTTGTCTGGTTTTGGTATCAGGGTAAAGTCGGCTTCGTAGAATGAGTTAGGGAGGTTCCCCCCTTCCTCAATTTTTTGGAAGAGTTTGAGAAAGATAGGTATTAAGTCTTCTTTGAATGTTTGGTAGAATTCACCAGGGAAGCCATCTGATCCTGGACTTTTATTTTTGGGGAGGTTTGTGATTACTGTTTCGATCTCCTTACTGGTGATTGGTCTATTCAAATTCTCTATTTCTTCTTGATCCAGTTTTGGAAGGTTATATGATTCTAAGAATTTATCCATTTCTTCCAGATTGTTGAATTGTTTGGCAAATAGCTTTTCATAGTATTCTCTCATAATCTTTTGTATTTCTGAGGTGTCTGTTGTAATTTCTCCTCTTTCATTTCTGATTTTACTTATTTGTGCCTTCTCACTTTTTTTCTTGGTGAGTCTAGCTAAAGGTTTGTCAATTTTGTTGATCTTTTCAAAGAACCAGCTCTTGGTTTTATTAATTTTTTCTATTGAATTTTTAGTCTCTATTTCATTTATTTCTGCTCTGATTTTTATTATTTCCCTTCTTCTACCGATTTTTGGCTTTGTTTGTTCTTCTTTTTCGAGTTCCTTTAGGTGCATTGTTAGATTGTTTATTTGAGATTTTTCTTGTTTGTTGAGATAGGCCTGTACTGCTATACACTTCCCTCTTAGAACCACTTTTGCTGTATCCCATAAATTCTGGCATGTCGTATTTTCATTTTCATTTGTCTCCAGGTATTTTTTGATTTCTTCTTTGATTTCTTCGTTGACCCAGTCATTGTTCAGTAGCATTTTGTTTAATCTCCACGTATTTGTGGCTTTTCTGATTTTCTTCCTATAGTTGATTTCTAGTTTCATACCGTTGTGGTCAGAAAAGATGCTTGGTATTATTTCAATCTTCTTAAATTTATGGAGACTTGTTTTGTGGCCTAATATGTGATCAATCCTGGAGAATGTTCCATGTGCATTTGAAAAGAACGTGTATTCTTCGGTTTTTGGATGCAATGCTCGGTATATATCTACTAGGTCCATCTGTTCTACTGTGTCATTTAAGGCCGATGTTTCCTTATTGATCTTCTGTTTGGATGATCTAACCGTTGGTGTAAGTAGAGTGTTAAAGTCCCCTACTATTATTGTGTTACTGTCTATTTCTGTTTTTATGTCTGTTAATAATTGCTTTATATATTTAGGTGCACCTACATTGGTTGTGTAGATATTTACAAGTGTTATATCCTCTTGTTGGATTGTTCCCTTGATCATTATGTAATGCCCTTCTTTGTCTCTTTTTACAGTTTTTGTTTTAAAGTCTGTTTTGTCTGATATGAGTACTGCTACCCCAGCTTTCTTTTCATTGCCATTTGAGTGGAGTATCTCCAATGTCTGTGTCAGTGCGCCCACACCAGGCCACAACAATGGCCGCCGCCAATGTCCCAGTCCCTGGAGAGGTCTCACCTCTCACTGAGATGCACTCAGGGCCTCTCAGGTGAGTCTCTTTTCACCAAAGCACTGTGCACCTTTCTTTCTGGTGATTTTAGGTTGCTTTCTGAAATGGGTGAGTTTGCATGTGGGCCCTTTAAGAGCCGATTTTAATTTCTTTGTGAACCAGCTTTTCTGGGGGTGGTCCCCAACATTTTAGTAGCAGGCAAAGTCAAATATTATGCCACTCATCTTGATTGTGCTGGATCCACAAAATGCCCACAGCGGGGCTGCTCCCTGGCTCAGGGCCCCATGCCTCCAGGGAGGGCTGCGTACCTGTGGGCTGCTCCCGGGTGGCCGTGACGCGCTGCGGCTTGTGAAGGCAGGGTTTTTTCTCTCCAGAATGGAGTTTCTGCCTCTTCCACCTCAATTAGGATTGTCCTTTGTTGCAAGAGTTCCTCTTATCCAATTTTCAGTTCTGTCTCAGGGATAATTTTTCCACGAGTATTTGTAAATTGGCTATGTCTGCGGGAGGAGGTGAGTTCAGAGTCTTCCTATGCCGCCATCTTGACTTCTCTCCCCAGAGGTCATCATTAAATTTCTTAAAGCTGCTTCCTTGATTTAGCCTAAATTTTTCTTCATCCCCCAATAGTTTCTTTTTTGTTGTTGTTTGTATTCCCTGGAATTTGAGAATTCTGTATAGGACCCCAAAATGTGAACAACAAAAGTTACAATATTCAGTTCTCTGAATAGGAGACTCCACTGCTAATTATGAGCTCTATGATGTTCGGATGCTGAAATGGAGCTGACCCAGAAGACCAATGGGATAGTTATTACGATGTAGTGTAGGACACTTGTAAACTTTATAATCTTTTAAATGGTATAACATAGCCTTGGAACATCACATTACTTACTTCTGTGTTCTGGCGTGGAAGATAAAAATGGTCAATAAAACAATTGAAGGATTGTCAAGCCAGACCTCTTGCTGTAATCATCAAATCATCACTAGTGAAACTAAGGAGCCCACACACACTGGGTTTTGGGTCTTGGTACTACAACCCCTCACCTCCAACTTCTAAACATCCTATCAACAGATGTTATCAATGACTGGACCTCATTTTTACTGTCATCTACCTACCAGCCTGGTCCTGGTTCAGTCTCCCTCTCTTCAACATTGTTTCTATCTCCTTTCCTGAGGATTTCCCATTACAAATTGCTTTCTTATCAATGTCTTGAACTCTCCTCCTCCAAGGACTTTTCTTCATCTCACTTCAGCCATATTCAGACCCTAGACTTGTCATTTCCCAATAAGTTCAGTCACTCTGTAATCTCAAATTCATGCATCCCTTTCTCAGATCACCACCTCATATATGAGCATGTCACTCTCTTACCCCATTCCTAACAGTCATTTAATCCACAAGCATATCCAATGCACTGATTCTATCACCTTTTCATAGTCCCTCACTCCCTTGATTTCTGCTCTCCCGTTTTTTCCTAGCTTGAACACCAAACTCAATGCAAACACTCTTTATACTTCTCTTGCTCTATTCCACTTACCTGAACAAAGCACAACCCAAATCCATCTATTGAGTTTCTGCATTCATTCAGTTAAATGGGGCTAGAGAGAACACTGACTGTACTTGAGTTAAATTCATGAACACAAACCTCAGAGGAGCCCCTTGTGGCACCAGGCAATCATGCTATCCATTCCAGATGTACCCAGGTACTAATGCTCTAATATACTTGCCACCCAGATGACTGTCTGACACCTTTCCCATTGCCCTCAAATCTCTGACACCTCATCCTCCACCCTGACTCTCAGCTGATGATTTTGTTCCCTACTGCGCTAGGGAGGAGTAAGAAATCAATCAAAAGAGAACTTTCACAGATTCTGCCACCTTATCTCCTAGCTACAAGCATCTACATCCACAGATGTCTGTTTCCATAAAAGAAGTATTCTGGCTCTTATCTAAAACTAATCTCCCTATTAGTGCATTACCCTTTCAGCTACTCAAGGACAATGCTTCAGTAGTGCTTTCCTGTTTTTCCATCCTCATCAAATTTTCCTTGTCTACTGGATCATCTCATCAGTATACAGACATACTATTATTTATCCTATCTGAAATACATTCAAGAACAGCAACAAACTTCTCTTGCCCTAACTTCTCCCACCCATTTTCCCCTTGGAATCAGTTTTTCAAAAACGTTGCTGGGACTGTTCTGCAAATTCATCTCCTATTTTCTTTTAAATTCAATTCTAGTCAGCCATTTGCCTTTGCCAATCCACTGAAATTTGTCTTTAAAAGATCATCTATAGCTTCCATTTTGCTAACTCCTGTGACAAATGTTCTGTTCTCACCTTATTTTACCAACAAAAGCATTAGGCATAGTTGATCATTTTCTGATTCTTGATCATCTTTCTTCATATGACTTTGAGGACACCATATCTCTTGTTGTTTTTTTTTTTGTTTGTTTTTTTTCCCTATTTCATTAATCACTTCTTAGTCTCCTTTGCTGGATTTTCATCGTCTCCTTAACCTGTTAATAATGAAATTCCCCAGGTTTCAATCCTGTCTCCTGAACTCCAGATTCATATATCTGACTGCCTACCTAACATTTCCATTTAGCTAGATAATAAAAACCTCAAGCCTAACATGTTGAAAGAGTACACCCAGTATTTTTCCAAAATCTACTCAGTCATTTTCTTCTCATCACAGTTGCTGACAGCATCAGCCTTCTAATTTCTCTGTTTCAGCAACTTCATCATCTTTTATTATTTTCCCCTCATATTCCATGTCATATCTGGTAGAAATCTTGTTGGATCTAGCTTCAAAATATATATATATAATTTAACCACTTGTCACAAGGATCCACTACAAGTTGTAAGACAGCCTAGGAAGTGGATATTTCTCTGAGCACATTGTCCATTGAGCAAAATCATATTTCATTTGGCATAACTAATAAATATGGTCTTTAGTATTTATCCACCACTGTATACAAGAGGAGTTGATAAAGAAGAGAGGGTGACACTTGACCGATTGTGAACTCAAGTTGCCAGGCCCTGCCTAGTTATCCTTAACACATGGCACAGAAGCAGGAACTATAAGAGAAGAGAAGCCACACATAATAAAGGGCCTTTTTATTCTCTGTTATCCAATTTACTGGTGAAGTATAGCTCAATGAATATCCTGAACTCTGATCAATCAGATTGGTAACTTCTTGTCTCTTAGGGAGTAGCTAGGAAGAAAATAGAAATATATGAAAATTGATATAGAAAAGTATACCTCTCACCTATTGTTTCCTGTTATATTTCTCTTAAAACCAGGAGCAACAAAATTAATCATACTCATCTTTCCTTCAATCCTTCTTTCATCATAGATTGGTTTGCCTGATTTGAAATTTATGTAAATTGAATCATACAGTATTTTTCTGTCTGGATTATTTCAATTAACAGTTAATTTTATGAGATTCGTCTATATTGCTTGCTGTTGTGGTTTATTAATTCTCATTGCTTTATATTATTTCATTAAATAAATACACTACAGTGAATTTATTTATTGTTCTCTTGGTGGATATCTGATTTTTTCCCTCAGTTTTTGGTGCTTTTCAGTAGTGTTGCTGTGAGCATTTTAGTACATGTCTTTTGATGAACATATGAATGCATTTCTGTTGAGAATATACTTGAGGGGAATTATTGATCATGAGACATGTTCATGCTCAGCTTAAGTGACATCAACAGAGACTTTTCCAAAATTGTTGTACTAGTTTAGATTCTCATTGGGAAAGTATGAGAATTTCAATTATTTCACACCCTAACAAATATTTAGTGTAATAAATTTTTATATTTTTTAAAACTTAATTTAGCCATTCTGATAATGATTAGTGATATATGCTTTTAATTTGCATTCCCTTGATGAACAATGAGGCCTTTATATGTTATCCTTATGACAAATTTCCTATTAGAGATTTTGGTTCATTTTTTAAATTAAACATTTGCTTTTATCTTATTGCTTTGTGGGAATTCTTTATGTATTTTGGATACAAGCTCTTTGTGAATATATGTAATGCAAATAATTTCTGTTGCTCTGTGTCTTTTTATACTCTAATGTATCTTTTGATAACTGAAATTCATAAATTTAATAATGTCTAGTATTTCTTTTATTTTATGGTTATTGCTGTTGTTATTAGTTTAAAATACATTTGCATAACTCAAGATTGCTATTTTTTTCAACATTATCACTTAGATTCGATCTTTATTGTTTTACCGTACATATGTAGATTTAAAATTCACCCAGTGTTCATTTGTGCCTTATGTGAGGTAAGGGTCAAAATGCTTTTATAAAACACGGTATTCAATTGACACAGAAATATTTGTTAATAAGACCATCCTTCGACTACTGAATCCAGGCACATCTTTTTCATAAGTAAAGTGACTCTTTACATAGAATCATATTTTTTAGATTCTACTCCAATATTCTTTGTATTTATTGATGAGTCAATATCCAAACCATACGGGCTGGCCCGGTGACGTAGTGATTCAGTTTGTGTGTACTGCGTCAGCGGCCCGGAGTTCACAGGTTCAGATCCCAGGCATAGACCTACGCACAACTTGTCAAGCCATGCTGTGGCAGGCATCCCACATATAAAGTAGAGGAAGATGGGCACAGATGTTAGCCCAGGGCCAATCTTCCTCAGCAAAAAGAGGACGATTGGCAACAGATGTTAGCTCAGGGCTAATCTTCCTCACCAATAAAATAAAATAAATAAAAATAAAAATAAAATAAAGATTAGCCTTTATTATTAAGAAAAAATATCCAAACCATATTAATTAGTGTAGATTTATAATAAGTCTTGACACCTGGTGGTGTAAATCCTCCAACTCACTTCTCTAAGTTTATCTTGACTATTTTTTGGTTTTTTAAATTCCATATAAATGTAAATCACCTTATAAATTTCCACAAGTAAATCCTGGTAGAATATTTTATTTGGATTGCATGGAATATATAGATCAGTTTGGAGAGAACCAACATCTTAGAGTACTCTCACCATTAACATATCATATCTCTTCATTTATCTAGGTTTTCCTTAATTTTTCCTTGCAATATTCATTGGTTTTCTTGATAGAGGGCTTGCACATCTTCCATTGGATTTATTCTCAGGAATTAGATATGACTTGTGCTATTGCAAATGTTTATTTAATTTTATTTCCGATTCCTTTTTGCTGATATACAGACATTATATTGATTATTTTATCTTATATCAAGAGGCCTTATTATCTTTACTTATTATTACGTATTAATTCTAACAGCATACGCTTAGTTCCTTTGGAATTTTCTGCATATGAGAATCATGACAACCTTGAATACAGTTTCCTTCTTCCTTCCAAACTATTAACATTTCATTTCTTTTACTTGCCTCCAGAAAAATGTTGACTAGAAAAAGAATAGTGAACAATCTCTTCTTCCAGACTCCAATGGGGAAAGCTTTCAATATTTCACCACTAAGTATAGTGCTAGTTCCTTTTTTAAAATTTTTGCTCTTTTTTGGACATCTTTGTCAGATTTAGTCAGTCCCTCTCTATTCCAATACTGCTGAGAAAATTTTGTTGTTGTTGTCATTTTAATCACAAAAGAGGTCTTAGTGATCTCAAATGCTTCTTCTGCTCCACAGAAAATATTACTTTTCTCTTTTTTTATTAATATAGTGAATTACAATTACTGGTTTTCAAATATTATAATCTCTTCTTTCCTAAGATAAATCTCACTTTGTCATGATATATTATCGTTTTTGTACATCACCAGATTCAATTTGCTAATATCGTATTTAGAATTTTTCATGTTGCTTACAGAGATATTACCTTTAATTTTCCTTTCTTGCGTTGTTTTTTCAGGTTTAGGTAGAAGATTATGCTGACTTCAAAAAATGAGTTAGGACATTTTCACTCTACTTTAATTTTCCGAAAAAATTAGTTTGAAATTGATATTAATACTTTTTTAAATATTTGGAAGAATTCAGCAGTGAAGTAATCTGGTCAGGGAGGGAGATTTTGTGATATAGTTTAAATTAAAGATAAAATTTCTTTGAGAGATTTAGGACTATTTCGATTTTCTACTTCTTGTGTCAGTTTTACTATTTTTACTTTTCACGTAATTTGTCCATTTCATCTACACTGTAAAATATATTGACATAAAACTTTTCATAATAACTTCAAATTTTGTTTTAAGTGTGTGTAGTGTTTATAATCTTTTTTTATTCCTGATGTTGGTAATTTGCTATTTTTATTTGCTTGATGCATCTGGCTAGAGGTTTATAAAATTTATCAATCTTTTCAAAGAACAAATATTTAGATATCTTAAGTTTCTTAACTGTATACAGACTTTTTATTTCACTAATACTGATTTTTTCTCTTATAGCTATTACTTTCTTCCTTCCACTTTCTTTAGACACATTGTAAGTTCACAAACGAAGTAAAATGGAAGACCTTATGGCTTCGATTCTATTAAAATGGAAAATATTTCCATTTTAAAAAAATAAACCATGGAAGGTTTATTTTTAATTGCATGATGGTTAGAGAACAAATTTGTATGATTCCATTCCTTTGAAATTGATTGAGGCTAGCTTTATGGGTCAGCATATGGTTTATTTTGTATACTCGAAAATAATCGGTCTTCTATAGCTGTTGAATATCATGTATTATAAATGTCACTTTTTTCAATTTGGTTGATTGAATTGTTCAAATTCTTTCAAGCCTTATGGATTTTTTTCTCTGCTTTTACCAGTTACTATGAGAATTGTTTTAAAATATCAAACAATTTCTACCTTTTTGTTTATTTTTATTTGTTTACTGTTATTGTTTATTTTTGCCACACACACTATTTCAAATAAATTTAGAATTGTTATATTTTCCTATTGAGTTAGCATGTTATAATTATGAACTGTACCTCTTCATCATTAGTAATTCTTCTTCAAGTCTATTTCGTCTGAGAAGTGGGAGGATTGTACTGAGATAAGTTACTCCATCAAAGTGGGGAAATAGAATATCACCTACATGTCTCTCAAACATTTATGATTAACATGCTTTCCTTTTCACTTGTCAAAGTTAAAGTTTTTATCACATCTAACTAATACTTGAAGTACTATTTTAAATTTTCATCTTGTCATAAGTTTAGACCTTTCAAAAATTCTTCATGTAGCTGTACACTATTTCTAAAATAAACATCATTTTGCTTCCATGTTTAAAACCTTCTTTGAAATCCATTACCCCTGAATGAAAATCAAAACCTGTAGCAGAACCTACAGAACTTGCAGCATCTAGCTGCTCTGCTTAATTTTTTAAACCCATCGCCTACAACTACTCTATTTTACTTCACTCCTACTACAACAGATGAAATGCATCATGAGCCCTAAGGTCTTCAAGTAGTCGCGTATAATGTACAATAGGCCTTAAAATATCCTTCCTACAACAGCCACTCCAGTCTGTTTTGTGAATTACTTACTAATTTCCTACAGTGCTCAAATATCAAGTTCTTTAAAGATTTCTTGACTCTTCCCATATCTAGCTTTCACCCATCTCTCAAATCAAGTTGGCAACTTTTTCTCTTTTCTCCACTTAGTACCTTACCCATACTTCTGTTATAGCACTTACAGTAAAATACAGCCATTGTTTATTTATATGTCTGCATTTCCAACTACACCAAGCCACTCAAGGGAAAAGATATTTGAATGATATGCATGTAAAAAAGATTCTGGAACTCTATAAACATTTTAAAACACATTAAGAGAAAGCCTTCATTGTATTTCACCAGTAAGCTCCTTAAAAAGATTAGACAAAACTGTACCTCTTAAGGCCATAGGCATTCAAGATATACAGAAGTAGATTTGACTCTTGGCTCTACCATGAGGTAACATTGTAACATTGAGCTAGTAACTTACTTTTTCTTAGTCTCTGTTAATGGCTGAATTGCATCCCTCCAAAATTCGTATGTTGAAGTCTTAACCCTCAGTACCTCAGAATGTGTCTGCATTTGGAGATAGGGTCTTTGAAGAGGTAATTAAGGTTAAATGAGGTCTTTGGATGGACTCTAATCCAATATAACTGATTTCTTTATAAGAAGAGGAGATTAGGATGCAAACATACGCAAAGGGAAAACTGTGTGAAGACTAAGGGTAAGATGGCCATCTCCAAACCAAGGAGAAAGGCTTCAGAATAAAACCAATCTACTGACACCTCGATCTTGGCTTGTAACCTACCAAACTGTGAGAAAATAAATTTCTGTTGTTTAAGCCACCCAGTCTATGGTATTTTTAATGGCATCACTAGCAGAGTAATATAGTCTCCTATGAATTTCATGATGGTTGAATGAGACAAAATGTGTAACACTTTTTGCAAAGTTCTGGCATACAGTGTGTTACCCCATGGTTCGATACGAAGTGTTCTAAATTTTAATATTAATCAGAAAATTTTTCTTCTTTAACTTCTCTATCACTTTTAAAGATTTTATTTATTTATTTATTTTCCCCCCAAAGCCCCAGTAGATAGTTGTATGTCATAGTTGCACAGCCTTCTAGTTGCTGTATGTGGGACGCGGCCCCAGCATGGCCGGAGAAGCCGTGCGTCTGTGCGCGCCCGGGATCCGAACCTGGGCCGCCAGCAGCGGAGTGCGCGCACTTAACCGCTAAGCCACGGGGCCGGCCCTCTATCACTTTTAAGTAAACATTTTATTTTAGAACAGTTTTTGATTTACAAGATTATTGCAAAGATAGTACAAAGAATTCTGGTATACCCCACACTCAGTTTCCTCTATTATTAACCTCTTATATTAGTATGGTATTTGACACAATTAATGAAACAATGTTAATGCATTATTATTAATTAAAATCTACTTTTTAACATACCTAAAATTTTCTGTCTTATAATTTTACCTGTTATCATTTTATATTTATAATGTTAGAGCTAAAAGGTTCTGGGACACCACTTACTTCAACGTCTATTTTGACCAACAATAAATCAGCAGTAGGCATAGAGAAATTAACTTTTATATGTAAAATATGTATGTTTGAGTAGGGACAAAACTTTAGTATCTTGATTCAAAGGCCAGAATTGGTTAAATGGTTAAACTACCAGCTCTTTCCTTTGAATAGTAAATCGATGAATTAACTCACTGTGAAAAATCTCACTGTTATCTTTATATCTCTCCCATATTTATTTGTAAAATCTGAGGAGCATTCATTCATTTGTTCCTTTCCTTTGACAAGCTGAATCATTTTCTACATGCTTATCTACAGAGGCCACTGTTCACTCTTTTCGCCAAGCCATTCTCCGGTTTTCCATCAATTTTCACATTAAATGTAGAAAACCAAAACTTCAGTAATAGACTAAAACTCGGTCTCTTCTTTTTGAGCTCTTGAATCTTGTAGCTTTTTCCGTCTCTGTTTATAACTGCCTTCGCTTACCGATCGTCTACCCTCTGCCTCCTCATTATCATCACTATTCCTTAGGATCCCCCTTTCTTGCCCCAGTATCAACTTCAAAGCCATCATTAGGTGACAAATTATCATCACCAGAGTTATTAGCAGCAGCAGCAGCGTCTTTTTCTTAGTATATCACAATCTGACACGGACTTCCCTGACAGTTTGGCTTTTAGGTTTAGAATACATTTTAGCACAACAGCCCTCTGAAATTTTAGAGATAGAACATTTACACAATTCTTAATCAGGAGTAGCTACATCCCTCCACCCCATCCATCTGGAATATGGCCTGTGGTCTTTTTTTTTTTTTTCCCTTACAGATGACTTATTTATTTTTGTTGTAAAACTGAGATTATATTAATGTAAAGAAGTACCAAGGAAGTTAATTAATTAATTTATTTAGATTGGTGATCCCCGATTCTGCTGAGTCAATAGAATCATTAGAGGACATATATATATGTCCTCTCTCTATATATATATGTATTTTTTTTTTCCATATATTCCCAGATTCCATTTGCAAGCAACTGTGAGAATTGAGTTCAGACCTGGATTTTTTATTAAAAAAAGTTCCTCAAATGATCCAGTGATAGCCATGTTTGTTAACCACTAGTTTAGGAATAACTATTGTAATTCCAGTGTCAAATAATGTCACCTCAACCTTTCTATTATCTACAGAGTATAGATATTCCAGTACCTACTCAGTATTTCTGTGAAATTTAGTTTTTTCACAGTTACCTCTGGTCCCAAGGTCTTCCTTTCTCTGAAGTAATTCAGTTTAGGTGTATCTCACCATCCCATATGTGTTATCATTGTGCCTTACTGCATAAATACAGATGTGGAATGAAATCCTTTTCCTTCTTTTATAAACACATGAATGCACATGCACACACATAAATATATGTACTCATAGAAGACATTCATGTATTAAACTTTATTGAATATCTACCCATATAGTAAAGATTTATAGCAAAGAAATAACAATTTAAAAATGAATATTTGACAACTTTCTTTAAAAAGAAACTATTATTTTTCCTCATCTATTTTGCAATCCAGGCTCTGATCTCCTGTCAGTTGTTAGCTGCCTTTCCTGTCTTCTGTCACTCTTCCTTCCCAGAAAAAATTTAAAAAGCAAAAAAACCCACAAAAGTCCTGTTTTATTTTGTTTGTGAGTTTACAATGTTTCCTAAAACTGTGTCCTATAAAATAAAATGTCTACCCTTAGTTGATATTGTTTCAGGTCAAGAGTGGGACCTACTAGAGAATTGGTGCTGTGATATTTGTGAAAGAGCTTCCTGGTTTGGCATGTCAAACACTTTTATGTACATATTCTTTTTCAACCCTCATGGAAACACTGAGTTAAATGTGTTTTCTCATTGTACAGATGAGGAAATTGAGGTATCGCTAGTTCAAACAACTAGATCCAGAGTCACACATTTTGTTAAAAAGTGTTAAGAGCAGGAATTTGAACCCAAATACAGACTCCAAAGCCTGGATTTTTTTTTTTTTTTAATCTATGCTCCGCTTCTTGAGCTAGAGCCTTAAAGTGGTCCTTCTAGTGCTGCTCCCCACCACTAACTGTGCTCCAGCCCACTGAGCACAGGAACAGACAGAGCAGTAAATTTCCCAGGAAGGCTGCAGCAATCTGGAGAGTGGCAGGAACGCAAGTTGGCAAAGTTAGTGATGATAGCCAAATGAATATCGGTTGCCATTTTAACAGATGTAGCCACTACTGGCATTATTTCATCTGTACACTTGGCAGATGTACCAGCTACTGATATTAACATCATCCAAAACAGGGTTGGATGATGGAGCTAGAACTATGAATAAGACAAAACTTCTTGTCTCACTACAATCGCCTTGACAGGTATCATGTGGTCGCTGCATGCCACTGTAAGTTGGAACTTTTACATTTATAAGCAACACAGTTTCTCTTTGCAAAGACCAACTCTTTGTCTTGTACTTTCTTTGTATGTAACTGATCCAAGGATTTGATTTGTACTCTGTGATCTTGAGTGACAACCCTAACACACATGAATAAGCTTCAGCCTATCAAAATCTGTTCCATTTTAGAGAGATCTGAAAAAAATTTTACTTCTTTATATTATTAAAAATTCTGAAAAGAGTTAAATTTATCTGATTACTTTGCCTTAATTCAATTTGTCCTGAAGCTGGTGATATTATTAGAATGAGAATTCATAGGCAGTGAGTTTGCTAACATGTAAGCAAAAAATTAGGTATACTTGGGAGATTTTCCTCATGGAAATCTTGACTTCAAAATAAGTATTTTTAAAAGAATTTTCAATTATGAATATAATAATGAAGTGTCTATATGGAAATAGTCTAACATAGTAACAAAATAAAACACATTTATGAAGTATTTTGTCTCTTTGGGATAATTATTTTCTCTATAATTTTCACAGCAGCTATCATAACATACAAGAGAGATCAATGTTTTTCTCTGTATCACATATGATGATCACACTAAGCAAGAACTCTGATGGGCACATAGGCTTCAGAATCTCTACACCAACACAGAGCTATAAAGCGCTTACTACAATGTCTGACACTCAATAAAACCTGAGTAACTGGTAGCTATTAATGCTCAATATTTGACTATACATGTATCACTTGTTTTTTATAGGAATCTAGAACTAAGAAAGCTATGTGTCTTTAATAAAGAAATCATGAAACTATATATAAAATTCTAGGCTTAGAAATTCAATTTAGCTATGTTCAGATTTTGTTCCTTTCATCATCTATTGTGGTACCTATTTAAATAACCTAAACAAAAAAAAGGCAAATGATTTTTCTACATTTGTTTCTATAAGGTTGGGTACCTGTTTACACTAAACCATTTCCTTCAGAATTGTTTCTTACAGTTTAGTGAATTTTAGGTTAATTACCCCATTGACACAGATTAAATTCAAAGGGATGATGAGATGTTTTCACACACGTGGAATCAGCACTCATCTCTCAGGTAGTTTTTCTTCTTTTCAAATACTGGCCATGGAGCAGACATTTTTATTATAGTACCACAGCCATTTGTTGAATTTCACTTATATTTAACAGGCAGACATAGAATATTATTTTTTGCTAACAAAAACAAGATGGGAAGTGGTCTTCGGAACGGGTGACAGTTGACAGCTTCTGCAAACAGGCACTGTGATTTTGCAGCTGGTGACAACACCTAATATTGCAGCTCTATAGACCTATACTGGCTAGGGGCCAACCTGCCCGTTGGAATTCAAAGAACCCATCTGGATAAAGCTCCCCTGAAACTGCCCTGAGTGGAGATCACAGACTGGCACAGTCCTTCAGATTCTAGGTATTGTGCACCTTTTATAAAGGGCAGGCCATGACACTGACAAAAGAAAAAAAATTGTATTATCTATATTGACAGAATTTTTTCCATTATTATAGATGAAACGGAAAACACAGGAATCAAAATGAAAGAGCCAAAATACAGAAAGACCCTTTATGTCTTGAACATAAATTATGTTTATGTTTTATGCTTATGTTTATGAAAATAATTATCCCAAAGTCTTTCATTTAAATTAGGGGCTTAAAGAGCATTGTATTAGGAAATAGAACACTTACATGAAGAAAAATGAATGTTTTATAGTTTAGACATTACTCTTCATGGATGATTATCAGCGTTAGGGAGACTTTAGATGAAAAGTTAGAAAATATGCTTATGTGTGCTTTTTCGTTTAATAGCAAAGTAATTGACTTTTTGCGCGCTTTATTCTCTGCCTTAAGGAATGCAAGGAGAAGCTTCAGAAGGTTTCTTGAGGTAAGGCTTGGTGCGCTACTGCCTGGGAACGGGAGTGCAGCTCTCCAAGCTTTAAAAGCCACTGCAGCCTCCTGTGAGCAACATGTAAGTATCCTAGACTCTCTGAATCATGCCCTGGGCCTGGGAGCTCCATTACGTGACTTGGGGCATCAAGACTCAGGGAGAAATCTTCTCACAAACAACCATACTTAGATGGAAAAATTCTAGATTATAGCAGGAGGTCTATTCGCTCTCATCTCAGAGAATAACCAGATTCATCTCCTTGTGTCTCTGTACCGACCCTAGTCATCGCCTCTATGAGTCAAATAGGCTAGGTTATATGGTAGTACCAAATCAATTCAAACTCTTCATGGTTTCCGTCAATGGAGATGTATTTCTTACACTACATGGGCATTTCAGGTAAAACGTGGCTGGCATTCAAGTTTTCTTCCTACTACAACCCAGGCTGATAGAGCAGGGTCAATCTGAAACACTGCTGGTTATTGTGACAGAGGGAAAGGAAGATGGGAAAACTATGATCTTGCTCTGAGATCTTTTGCTCAGAAGCGATAGCTCACTTTTGCTTACATTGTATTGACCAAAGGAAGTTGCATGAAGCCCCAGTCGGCATTTTTTAAATGATACAAGAAAAACTTTAAGCCATTTTTTTTCTAGTTTAAAGTGTTTCTAGACTAGTGATGTACCCAGGTGCCTGAGAGAAACAAACGCAAATCATTTCCAGAGGATGAACCTTCATTTAGGTCTCTAAAAGGGCAGGCCTACAAATAATTTTTCAAGAGAAATGGTCAGTTCATAGTCAGATATTACCAAACACAAAAGAATAGCTAGGAATAAGACCAAATAAAACACCTAACCTAGCATAACCAGATCCCCTAAAACTTCAGATATTGAAATGATCATAATAATGTAAAGAATGTAAAATAAGTTTACAATGTTTGAAAAGAAATATTAGTGTGAGAACATCTGCAGGAAACAGTAACATGCCACTATTACAACTTTAAGGAGAGGAATTTGAAAAAATTACATTAGTTTCAAAATATAAGAAAATAATTCTACTTTGACTCAATAAAACTCCTAGCAAACTAAGAATAGAAGAGAACTTACTTCACCTGAAAAAAAGATGTCTTCAAAATCCTAAAACAAACTCCTTTATATATGTTGATACATTGAAAGCTTTCTTTTTGCAATCAGGAATACAGCAAAGGTGCTTATTCACACATCTGTTAAACATTGTAATGGAAGGAGGAGCCAGCTCGTTAAGAAAAGAAAAAGAAGGAAATTAGGAAAAAGGAAACCATCTGCTATTATTTGCAGATAATATAAGTAGGTTTACAGAAAATCCAACATACACTTGGAACAAAAATTTATAAACTTAATTAATATTAAAAATTTTGGAACAGAAAATTTAACTTAGAATATAGCAATTTTTAAGATATAAAGTCAATATATAAAAACCAACTATGCATATTCCTATAATTCAATTATAGCCTATCAATAATAAACATAAAAATAGATTTTATTAAATTAGCATCAACTTTATAAATTGCATAGAAGTGAATTTAACGAAAGTCACACATGAGAAAAATTATTTAAAAATATATAAAAGCATTAAAGAAGATATAAACAGAGAATAAAACTTATTTTCTCACTATGGAAGACTTAATATTGTATAGTTATTAATTCTCCCCTAAATTTTCTATGGAGCCAATGCAATCTAAATGGAAATCTCAATAGGTTTATTTTTGTGGACTTGACAAGTTGATTCTAAAATTTATGTAAAATCCTCAAGGACCAAGAATAGCCAAGACTTTTATCTCTTTTTTGAAGAAAAAAGAGATTGGAGGACTTACCCAAATAGATACAAAAAATTATTATAAGGCTATAACTAAGCCAGTATGTTATTCATGTAGACACAGCAAATAGATCAATGGACAAGATTAGAAGATCTGGAAACTCACCCATCATATATTAACACATGCATTACTTTCCTAGGGCTGCTGTAACAAAGCCCCACAAATAGAAATTTATTATCTCACAGTTCTTGAGCCTGGAAATCTAAAATCAAGATGTTGGCAGGGCCACACTCTCTCTAGAACCTGTAGAGGAATCCTTTCTTGACTCTTCCTAGCTGCTACGGTTTGCTGGCAAGCTTTGGTGTTCTTTGGTTTGTAGAGACAACACTCCAATCCTTTGGCTTCACCTGGCATTCTCTCTGGGGTGTCTCTCTGTCTTCACATGACCATCTTCACATAAGGGTACCAGTCATATTGGATTAGGGCCCCATCCTACTCCAGTATGAGCTCATCTTACCAAATTACATCTGAAATGATCCTATTTTCAAAGAAGGTCTGAAATATTGGGACTTAGAACTTCAATATATGAATATTTGGGGGACACAATTCAACTCATGACAGTAACAGTCAAAGAATTCTTTAAAATTTGCTTAATGCATTCAATACATTTAAGGAATATGGCTAGTCTAGAAATCTAGTGAGCGCCCTTAATGTTTGAAAGTGAACATTTTTCAACAGCATGGCTATATAAAAAAAGAATTGTTTACTGACTCACCACAGATAATGAGGTCAAAGAGAAAAGTTAAAGCACTGTTATACTGCCATTAAATAATAATTTGTCTCAACTTTTGCATCCGGGAGAGATATATGAGCAGTTGGTTGTTCTGCATGATATTAGAATTTTACAGGCAAAATAAGTAAGTGAATTGTTGAAGAGGTTATTTTAAATAAAACATTTTCAAAGCTTTGGATATGATTGCCCAATTTGATTATTTCTAGATGTTATCTAAAAAAAACAAGAGTAATTTCAAAACAACGGAAAGTAAATAACCCCCTTTAGATAAGAGCAAATAATTAGAAAGAATGAAAGTATATAGTCGGGTAAAACTTTTGAACATCTATGACACATTACTGGTATTCCATTTAGCTTCAAATATATTTGAAACAGAGAATTAAACAACATCCACTCATCCACCTGCCCTACCCCAACCAGAATGAATTCTGTTTCCTCACCATCTCACCTCCTAACTTCGCTTCATCGCTGCTACTCAACTGCATTGCATTTTCCTAATTTTTATGCAGATAATTATAATGCCTTTTGCTTAGAGCTTTGCAGACCGGGTATATACACTGATTAACTGAATTTAGTTTTTTGTAGCCAAATTTAGTAAGCAATCCTATATTTTCTTAGTCGCTCACATTCAATCTTAGGAATCTCAGGCCACCTTCATAAAATTGTCAAAAATAACATCTAGAAGTCATATGACATCAGCCAATTTCTTAAAACAACAATAGCAAAGCTACCAGAGACTGCTGATTTAAAAAGACCATTTTAAAAAATTATAATAACCTTCTCTATTCCAGATTGACTTCCTTTACTTTCTCTCATAGAGATTTATGTTCTAATCATTTTATTTCAGAAACTTCTGAAATAACATGCCTAAAAAACCTTTGGAACTTTATTAGTCTTCTCTCTTATTTAATGGGAGAATATTTCCACTGAGTAACTTATGCTTTGAAAGCTTTTGTGTTATTTTAATGATTTTAACTCTAACAACCTATGCTGTGTTTAATTTTCACCTAGGAACATTAATTTATTATATCCTTTTTGGGAAATTTCACAACCAATATTACATCTTTGCAAATCTCCTGGTCAAGAAAGCAGTTATTTAATTTTCTTCTTAAATATCTTATATTTATGATGAAACTATGATTGAGTATGTTACTTTTTGTTTATTTCTTCATTTTAAAAAGTCTAGTTCTGCAGGACTTTGAGTCATACTATATCCCATACATTTTTACCATGCTATGTTTGATGCAAATATATTACGGGATGTGAAAAAACCATTCTGTTACAAATGTCTGAAACAACCTCATTGAATAGGGTGGGGAAAAAACTTGCTGAGCTAAGTAACTTTGGAAATGAGTGGAATCTCTAAGACTCAACGCAAAATAAACTGCATGTAGTAAGCACCATACTCTAGTAGGTAAAGTTGTTTTCCATGAGGATATAGGTTAACAAATCAGATACTAATATCCATATGTACTGGAATTAAACAAGTAAGTGAATGACGACGGATGGTGGGAGCCAGGTTTCTCACCACTGGAGTGAGAGATTACAAGTAAGGGGAGAAGGCTAGAAAGATTGTGTGCTAATATGTCTAAGTTAAAGACCTCAGTATGAACTCAAGTTCACCTTAATATAGCTATAGATGCTTACATATGGAAATATTCATAGATATGTTCATATACACAGGTTAGTATACACACACATATATCCTTGCTTTGTCAGGCAGAGAAGTTAGAAAGAAGGACTCTCCAGTAGACACAAGCACATTACCTCCCAGACCGTGACTTCTTATACTGTTCTACAGTAAAAGAAATCAGGGTTCCTAGCATTTGGGCAGGAAATATACAAGATACGTGTGAAACATCTTGTAATGTCTGACATAGGAAGTGCTAAACACACACACAAACACTAATGGGAGGATGTCAAAGGTACATAGGAGCCAATGGAAAGAAATCCCAATGATCAAAGCTGGAACAGTTGGACAAACAAATTAAATAAAATTGTGTTGTATTCTAACCTAAAATATAAAACACCTAAAAGTCCCTACTCATATAAGTAACTGAATAAATAAATAAATGGAGAAGTGATCATTCTTTCATGCAGGAAAATTTCGAATGATTTATGTAGATACTCCAGCATTCTTACAGTCCTGCAGGGCAGAAGTGCAACACAGGTCTCAAGACGTAAAATTACAGTGTAAACAGGGATGCATTCCTTTTTGGAGGTCCTAGGGATGAATTGTTTTCCTTGCCTTTGCCAGTTTTTAGAAGGCACCCCACATATCTTGGCTCATGACTCCTTTCTCCATCATCCAAGCAAGCAACAACGCATCTCAATAATTATTCTTCCACAGTCACATCTCTTATTCTGACTCTCCACCACTTTTGAGGATACTTGTAATTAATTGAGCCCAGCTGGATCATCCTAGATAACCTCCCTATTTTTAAGTTAATTGATTAGTGACCTTAAATCCATTCAAACTTTAATTCCTCTTTGCCAGGTAAAATGACGTATTCACACATTCTGGAGATTAGGACATGGATGTCTGTAGGAGGCCTTATTGTACCCACCACATCCTTCAAGGAGGTGGAACATAAATCCCCAGTCCTTCAGTGTGGGCTGTGCATAGTTTCTTCCTTCCAAAGAGTGCAGTCTGAAAGGAAGGATAAAGAGCAACTTTACTGTTAGAGAAATCTGATCCGTATTTTCTCTGCCACACAACAAAGGTCAACATCAACAATGATATCATGTTGACAATACGTATCCTTTATTTGATGTGATGAAAACGGCATTTTACCTCTGTGGTCTTTCTCCCAAAAATATATAACCCCAATTTAATCACAAGAAAAATGTGAGACAAATCTCAGCTGAGGGACATTCTACACCATACCTGACCAGTACTTCTCAAAAATGCCAAGGTCATCAAAAACAAGGAAAGCCTGAGAAGCTGTCAAGAGAAGGTTGAGGAAACGTGATGAATAAATGTAATGTGCATCTTGGATGAAATCCTGGAACAGAAAAGGGGCACTAGGAAAAACTAAGGAAATATGAATGAAGTATGGGCTTTAGTCTATACAAGTGTATCAATATTGGTTTATTAGTTATAACAAATATACCATACTAATGTAAGATGTTAGTAATAGGGGAAATTTG
Source organism: Ceratotherium simum simum (assembly GCF_057802395.1). Lineage (NCBI taxonomy): Eukaryota > Metazoa > Chordata > Mammalia > Perissodactyla > Rhinocerotidae > Ceratotherium > Ceratotherium simum. Next base: position 20,152,073 of record NC_141902.1, on the reverse strand, counting down.
GTGTGATAATGTGGAAACTCTTTGTACTGTCTTCACAATTTTTCCATATATCTAAAACTGTTCTAAATTTTTTTTAAGTGACGCGTAAAGCCATAAGTACCCTGCTAGGGGAGCCAAGAGAAGCATCTAATCAATTTGGAACGGTTGTAAACATAAACTCCTTCCAGTGGAGTTAGCTTACAGAGAGAATATTATAGGACGAAAAGAGGGAAACTAAGTCAGTCCTGATGCTGTTCCAGGTAAAGAGAATATTAACTCGTGGGATGGCATGTGTGAGCTAAACCAGGGCAACCTAAATAATGGCAAATGAACAGAATCGTGAAACAAAGGGTTCAGTGAGAGAGTATTAAGTAAAGGCGGGAGAGTACGAAAGAACAAAGTCATGTAGGACCTGATGTTACAGATTTTGAGTTAAGTTTTGTTAGGGAAGACAATGTATTTAATGTTAAAACAAAAACACGACTACAGCCTCCTTTGATAAGAAGCTTATTATACTTATTTTTAACCCTAAATCCAACCCATTGAGATTTAAGCCATTTTGTCTTGGCTTGATTTGTCTTCAGGAAAGCAACTTGACCAAAGCAATGAGTCACCTGAGAAGCTAGATTTTCCATGGGCTTGTTTATTTCTCTCACCCTTGGTCATCACACCCCCAGCCTAGCCAAATAGAGGTTGGCAAACAGCAGGCCTTGGGCAGGAAGCTTGTTTTAAAACCCAAAGTATTTACTATCTGGCCCTTAAAGAAAAAGCCTCTGATCCTGCCTTAGAAATATATTTTTTTTCCTTTACTTAGAAATGACACAGCAATCAAAATAGTGAAAATTATATTAAAATACAAGGTTTCCTGTTAATATCTAAGTAGCCGGAATATTTCATTTACATAGAGTTTCAACTTCTATTTGCTGAGATGAGGCATATTAGTTTTCCACCTTTATTTGTTCTGTAATGCTATTGTAGTAATCTCAATACTAAGAGGATACTGAAGTCACTATTATAGATAAATTAACAAAATGAATAATGGTTTCTGGAAGAAAGAATGAAGGAAATTAATAAAAGAATGAAGAAAACTATATCTTAAGTTCAAAAAGGAGTTCTAGATTTCTAGGACACGTGATGTTACTGTATTTCACAATGCCAGAGTGATAAATGTATGTTCTGAGGAGGAACTTGATAATTCCTCCCTATGTTCTTTCTCTGCTAATGTCTGTTGAAGATAATTCAAGGAGTCCCAATGTTGGAACTGCCTCTGCCCTTCAGCGGGATGCCACTCACATGATTTGTAGATTGTAGCAGGGGAAGCAATTTAGAACATCAAATAACATGCAGAAATATAATCTCTTTCCCCATCAAAAGCCAATAATAATGTGAATGCATACATATATGTGTGTATATTATGTATGCATACACATATGAATATATTTGCATATATTTATCATTAGAAAATATTTTTACTATTACTCTATCCTGAGTAGTTACTGTATTTAAAAACTTTGAATTACCATAACTGTTTTGTCTTGAAGCATTTCTCAAATTTCTATATTAGTGAAGTTCAGTTGAATAATTTCTATATTAGTGAAGTTCAGTAGGAATAATTCATCTACTTGTATTAAGTAAATAAGAAAAAAAGGCCATTTAAATTGGGGAGGACACCAAAATCCATTCAATACCAGGTATTAATAAATTTTTAAATGAATCCATGATGATTTTTGCCCCAACAAACAGGGCAAATTCTTTCCTTTCTGGTAATATTCGTTTTAATAATGCAACTCACATTGTTATTTCTTACTTGAAGTTAGAAGCCTCTGTATGGGTTTTCTTTCCTTTTCCTCTACGTCTGTAGCTCCTTGTTTGTTTAAACACAATGCATTTTGTTTAATATTTCGGTACTGTTTATCAGACACTTTAATTTGATTGTTTCCTCTCCTATTTGTCTTCGCCAGGTGTTTCTTGACTGGCACACATTTCCCACATGATAAAATTAAAGGTCTAATTAATGCCTTTAAGGACATTGGTGCACAATTCAGCACCTAATTTTCTGCAGGGGGCATATTTAGGTGTTTAACTAGGTGGAACTCTGCGCCAAAGATTTCATTTGCATACAAAGTCCCTCTTATTTCTTTGTAAACACTCTTCAATCCAGAAACAAAGAATGCCTTCACATTACTTGGTATGCACTTTCCTAGCAAGCAGAGGAGTACAGAAAATAAATATATCTAAGCTATATTTCATCAGAGCAGAAACAAAAATCCTATTAGATGAGGTGTTGAAATATGAGGTCCATTTCTTGGGAGCAGTGAGGATAATACCCAGCATTTGAAAGGGGAGGGGGGCACCTGCGGAAAAAGCACTACCTGAAAAACGAGTGCTTTGAAAAATCACATCTGAGATGTAGAGGATCTTAAGAAAAATATGGCATCACATCAAGCACAAAAAGGAAAGCTAAATCACCACCAGGCAACTGCTGGCAGAGAGCAGGCCAGGAAACAAAACTCATTGATCTATCTTGGCTACAAGGACCGGGAAAGGCACCATCTATATAAAGGCCGGAACAAGGTTTCTAATCTCATTTCACTTTCAATCTACTTTGAAACATAAATGTTGTAGACGCCTTAGATATTATTATTAATAAAATATTTGATTAATTATTAGCATAGTAAATCTTTTAAAATTTGCATTTCACCACAGTGTCCTCAAAGACATGATTTATCAGATATGGGAATAAAGTTTTAGCCCCATTTCCACATCCCCTCTACAAAACCATAATCTTTGTCAGCACATCATTTTTGACATGGACAACAGACATTTTCTCAACATCGGTAAAATGCTAGTATCAAAGCAATAATTGTCCAGATAAAGGACAAAGTTAAGGAGGCAAGGTAGACTTTATTCAAGATGATGCAATAGGGTCTGAGGTTTACTAAACCTTGAAGGGGACTTGAAGGTGGTCTTGGTCACTAAACAAATACAAGTGTGAAAGAAATCCAGCAGAGACACCCCTTCCAATCCTATTGTTGCCCCTATGTCTCACCTAAATATAAATTTGGGAGTCCCTGCTTTCTAATCTCCATTGTTAGAATAACAAATACCTCTGGGGTATTTGTTTATAGTCATTTACCACATCATATTGTGCAAGTTCTATATAGGATGGGTAACGAAGATTTTAAAATAGGAATCAGGGGGGCTGGCCCCATGGTGCCGCAGTTAAGTGTGCGCGCTCTGCTTTGGTGGCCTGGGGTTTGCAGGTTCAGATCCTGGGCATGCACCCACTCACCACTTGTCAAGCCATGCTGTGCCTCCGTCCCATATAAAGTAGAGGAAGATGGACACGGATGTTAGCCCAGGGCCAGTCTTTCTCAGCAAAAGAAAAAGAGGAGGACTGGCATTGGATGTTAGCTCAGGGCCGATCTTCCTCACAAAAAAACAATAAAATAGGCTTCACATATTAAAATAGAAATCATAATAATCAGAATTACCAAGCAATATGAATCATAATATTTCATATTCTTGCTTTCCTTTTTATCACACCTATGTATTAGTCCAGAGGGCTTCTCAGAGACTTTAGGGTTCAGAGGATAACAATGAGGAAATGTTAAGGAGGAAATGTTGGTTAGCAATGAGGAACAATGAGGAAATGTTCTGTAGCCAGTCCAGCATTGGATTGGCTACAGAATTTGTGGTGCCCAGTTCAAAATGAAAATATAGGACCACTTGTTCAAAAATTATTTAGAATTTCAAGATAACAACAATGGAGCATTAAATCAAGTGCAGAGCCCTTCTAAATAACAGCAGAGGTCTTATACTCGTGAAGCTGATCCTCCTCAAATGCTAATTTTCTTTTAAGAATATTTTTATCACCCTTACCCTGATATGACTACCCATCCTACGAAATCTCATAGTATTTTGTTCTTTTGTTTCACCATGTATTATAATAATTTGTAATCACCTCTTTTTTTGTTATTACATAGATGCCATTTGAGAGCAGAGTATGTCCTATTTATCTCTCTAAATTGTGTAAAACTTTTAATTTTGCTTTTGCTTTTATTTAGATTAATTTCAAAACAAGTAATACATTATCTGATTCAAAAAGCACAATAATGTAAGAAAAGTATATACTGCAAAGTCTTAGTCTCATTCTGCCCCTTCTACCTTGTTTCCAACTCATCCTCCACCTCCACAGATAACCATTTCATTAGTTTATGGGTACATCCTTCTGGAGTCTCTTTAAGCAAATGTGAACACATATGAATATACACTTCTAGTCTTCCTCTTTCTTATGAAAATGTAATATATTTTATGCACACACACTATTCTGAACTTGCTTTTTTCACTTAATCATACATACTAGAGGATGTTCCAATATCCTACAGAGACTTTCCTATGTGCTATGTTTCAGGTTCAAAACTGCTTGTCTATAACTTGTATGACTGAGGGAGAGATTGGCTGGTTCTGAAACCTTTGTCTCACATTTTCTTTCCTTAGCATCTTGTGGGTGTTGCACCACTGTTTTATAATATTAAATGTTGCTATGAGGAAATCTGATGTTAGGATGATTTCCATTCCTTTACAAGTAAATTTTATATTATTTTTCTAGCTGCCCTAAGGATTCTTTTTTTTTTCCTAAACCTACTAAATTTACTAGAATATATTTCAGTTTGGTTAACGTTTGTGCCCTTTTCATATGTAGATTCATATTTTTTAAGGAAAATGTTTGAATTGCATTTATTTATTTTTATTGTTTTAGTTTTCTTCTTTGTGGATTCCACTTGTGTGTAACTCAATCTTCTTTGACTTTGACTATATTCTGAAATTCATATTCCTAATCATTAATCATTTATGTCATTTCTTTCATTTCAGTTTTTCTCGATTTTACCTCTCAAATTCTTTTCTGTGCTTTTCAGGAGTCTATTTTCCATCTTCCCTCTTTCAATTTAGACTTAATTTCTGAAAAAGTTTTGCCTTTTTATTTTTTCAATTATTTCCCTAAATTTTAATGTTTTCTTCTTTCTGTTATCTAGCAATATCTTCCCTGAGTGCTTGTATTTCTGTTTTGAAGTCTTACTTCTTAGTAATGATTTGACTAAAGTGTATTTTTTTAAGTCATGTTGGAATATTTGACCTGTACTTTTTGTATGCCTTTCCAATGAAATACTCTTCTAGTGAGTTTTTCTTTTATTCATTGGTGTCTGAATGCTATTATTTCCATTTTTCTTGTAAAATCTTTTTTAGAGATACTGTATTTATACTTTTTATTATTTGAATTAGTTGAATTTCCCTAGGTCATATATTAATATATGTCATTGAAATGGTGAAGGGGCCACAGACTTTATCAAGTTTCTCTGTTCAAGGTCTTTTTCTTCTTTTGTTATAATGACACGTTCTTTAAAAGATGGCTGCTCTGTGTGATCATGTAACCTTTACCTCTCACTCAGGATCTTATCTGGACTGGGAGACCTTCTATTCTTAAGTTATCTCAAGTTCTGGGCTAAGAAAGGGGATACTCTCTTTTTTCAAGTGTTCCCTCTACTTTTAAAGGCACTCCTTTATTCCAAGAGTCAAACCTTGGACCCCAGACTCCTTCCACCTCTTCTATCTCTGCTTCTACTTCCCCAGAGATTGAACACTGTTCAATTCAATCTGTCTCACAACACTTCAGACTCAGAAATTACATATTTTCTAGGAGAGTATGTTTGTTCTCAACCTTAGGTCCCTACATATACCCTGATTTTCCTAGCACACTGCTACACAATTGTGGCTGCCCGCCTCAGTTGTCCTGGGCTTAGTTGTTTTTGACCACAATTAAATTAAAGTGTGGATCTCCTCCACGTACTAGTCTCATTGAAGAACTAGTTTATATTTTTCCACTCTGTTTTTTTGTGATTTTGTATGATTTTCAGACAAAAAAGTAGAGAAATTTGGGAATAAGCTGCTGATCTGTTTCCACTGGATTTGGACGTCTCTTCCTAACAATGGATAAAACACAGTGGATAACAAGTTTCAGGAGAGATTTTCATGTTCTTACCACTAAACCCTTCTATTTTAGGAGTTCTCTGCTGAGAACGCTGTTTTCAAAGAACAGTAATCAAATGGAAGCAAAATACCTCTTTATTAAGTGCTAGGGGAGTACTCCATTCCTCCTAATGCAGAGCTGCCGTAAATTTGGAAAGGAGATTGCTGTTTAGGCTATGTTATCCTTCTTTCCCCTTCCTCTAACAATTAAGACAGCCAAGTCTCCTAAGCAACTCTGGCATCACCTTTTCACTCTGTTTTGGGTGAATAACAGAGAACAGATAGAAGAGGATAGGGTATGATCAGGCTTTGCCCAAGTCAGCTTGCTCTTTGTGGGACACAAAGCAGAAGAGAGAGATTGTAGATAGGCTTTAACATCTAAGGCAAAGTAACCACACTAGTAAAATGTGGTTGATCTTAGAAATCAGGTTTTGTGTGAACATAGTAAGGGGGTAGACAGTGTGGAAGAAGCACGCGAAAGAGAATAGAAATGTGAAACGTGTCTTCTGCTGAAGAATGAAGAAATGTGGGAAGAAAGGAAGGGATTTTCCCTTCTCTACCACTTGGCTTAAAATAGGCACTGAATAAATATTTGTTAAACACAATTTATTTTTATATATTTCAACATTTATATGGATTAGACACTTTGAAAATTCACTTCCAAAAATTAATTAAATTACATTTGAAAATTTAACCCAAGTACTTTATTTTTATGTCATTTCTCGCTTTGGGCATTTGTTCATAAATGCTTCTTAATTAATTACTCTCTGACATAGATCGCGCAAACCCAATAATTTCTTATCCTAGGAAACACTGACCTATCTAAAGCCCTGCTTTAGTATAGACGTGCTTTGTTGTTTGTCTTCCAAAATCAGGTCCTCTTGTAGGACCATCCTGATTAAGAGATCTAGAAAAGTAAGGAGGGGCTCATTTTCGTTAGAAGAAATATTGTAGAAGCTTCTAAAGGCAAATTAATATGATTACAGTTCATCTCTATAGTATCATATATAATCAACAATTGGTTGGGATCCATATATTGTAAGAATGTCTTTACATTCCTGCTATAAAATTATGTTATCTCTATTCTCCTTAGTACTATGTAGTGGAAAAATAGGACAAAAACAATAATGACAACAATAAAATTTAAACTTGCATACAGAAGAGTAATTTTCTCACTTGGATAGATTCAATAAGCAATCGAGTTTTAATGGGCTAGAATCTACATTTACAGTATCTGTATTCCTTACTTTGACCTTTGGTTGCATAGATTAGTTCCCATGCAATCCTGTTAAAGTGTTATTTTGTGGATTGAGGGTAGCGGAGCAGCAAGGTGGAGGGCCCTAAAATGGAGCGGAACTGCCCAGGCAACCTGTGGGAGCATAGATGGTCTTATCCATGAGTAAAAATAAAATGAGTATTAAAAAACAGAAACATATGGTACCATAGCTGAGTGTTTGTTATATGCCAATATGAGTTTAAACAACTCCATTTTAAAGATAAAGAAATTTAAATGTAAAGTATTTCATCCAAGATCACGCAACAAGCAAAAGGCAGAGCAGGGACTTGGGCGCAATTACTTTGCATTTCACAAACCAAGCCCTTCTTTGCTACACTGGCTGTCTTCTAGGAGGCCCTGGAATAAGCAAGTTCCAATTTGGACCATGAATAAAAAGAATGCTGGAGATTCCATTTTATGTGGTGTTTTGTGAAAAACATATGTGGGTAGAGGAGCTTAAAGAATTAGGTCCAGCTGGTTAGCTTATAGGATTTCAAAATTGCATGTCTAAAAATGAAGTCAACATATTTCCCCACATTTTTTTTTTTCTGTGTGTCCTCTTCCTCAATGAGACACAGCAGCAGCTACTGCATTTTAGGAACAAAATCTGGGAAATCATTCCTTACTCCTCTCTTACCCATATCACCCTTTAGATATATCATCAAATTCCGTTTAGACTTCTTTAATCTCAAGCTGGACACTTCTCAGGATCCCACTTTACTAAATTGTTTAAGAAAATCATCACTCTGGGTTACTACAATAACATCCCAGATGTCCCTCCATTACTTGTGTCCTTCCCACGCTCAGCTCATCTCCATCCAATCCTTCAGCCTATAATTCAGGATGATTTCTTAATGCTCGTTTTATCATATGACTCCCTTGTTTACCATCCTTCTCAATTTCTCTCAGGATAAGATCCAAATGGTCTATGTAGAACAAAGATGAATGTGCACCTCACATTCTCTGGTATAGGAAGAAAAGTAAATTCAATGATTGAGGTGGGGTGGAGATGACCAGTTCAGGTTTGGACATCCTTAATTTGAGGCGTTTATGGGATATCCAGGTGGAGATGTCCATCTGGCCTTTGGATATATGTATCTTCACTGGTCTTTCCTCTCAAACAAGAAAGAAACCAGGCCAATTTATTCACATGAAAATACTAGTAACTCTGTTATCACCCATCCCAGGAGCACTTCTTTGCATTAAGCAATTTGGGGAAAATATTAATTCATACATATAAAGTAATTTCAAAACATAGAACCTTAAGCACAGTGGAACTGAGTTGGAAAGTTATTTTTAAAGGGTGGGTCTTGGCCCTTCAAATCATGCTGCTTGAGTATTTCATCTATGCGGTAAGAGGTGCTGGTTTCAGAGAAACTGCTGGAAAATTCACCATGGCTGAAACATTCAAATCAGCACAGAATGTTTGCTGTAAGTCAGAGCAATGCCATTGAAGTAGCCTGTACATGCATATCTCATTGGTGACATCTTGAGCTCTGTTAATCAATTCCTATTTGAGATAAATGCATCTGCTTGTATCTCAAAAGACTAGATTCCACAGAACCGTGACTAAGATATTTCATAGATGCTCTCCAAGGACTTTAAAAGACAGAACGACAGGAAATTTACTAAATCCATATAGCTAACCTCGAGAAAAGGTTAAGCAAAATTCAGAGTCCTCCTTTACGGTCTGCAAATGTTGATAAACAATGTCATAACTTTGTCCTCCAATTTCTAGAGATATGATTCATTGTAATGATAACTGTGTTAACAGGACTTATAGGAAGTGCTAATTCCTGTCCCAGAAAATAATGTATCAGAATTTCATTCCCCCATTGAATAGTCCCCTCTAAATATTTAAGAAGCAGAGCTTCTCTGCTTAGGAAAAACTGAACAAAAAATATCTGACAAGATACAGAAAATGGTAAGATTTTTATTTAGAAGGCAGCACTACAGAATGTGGCTCACAATTATGCACAGAACTCCTAAGGGCTACCTATGACATCTTTATCTCAGATTGTTTCTCTCCTAAATCATAGATAATAGAGGCCCCAGGCATTGCGGAGTAAACCCTGAAGCTCACTGCACACAGACTCCAAGGGGTATCATTTTCATGGTTCAGTTAACAAGAGAAGTGAAACTCACACCATTATTTGACTTACTTAAAATGTACCCTTTTCGTGTTTTAAGCTCTTCTATCCCATATATTTGCAATTATTTGGCCCTTAGCATTCTCCTTGAAACTATCCTCCTCTGTCTATTTCTCCTCTTGTTCCCTATGACATTTTTCACTCCATAGCTTCTAGCTATCCCTCAACCACAAAGGTAGTTGAAGCCACATCCAAAAATACCAGCTCCCAGGAGCTGTTAGTTCTGTGCTTAGAGTATAAAATGGGTTTCAAGCCTGGGTAATAACTGAATTCATGAATCTCAATTCCCAGATGACATTAATAGCAGCATAGAGCAAGAAGCAGAGATATGTTAATTTCTGCAGGTAATGCGTGAAGGCAGATAGGGAAAGCTGAAAGGTCAACATCTGCTGTCAGGCAGGAGTGTTGCCAAATGTGATTGGCCAGTAAATGTCAACACCATGTTCTAAAATCTACATGCCACCCTTTCAATTTAATCTTAGCTTGCAGCCCAGCTAACGATCATGCAGCATGTTTCAAAAGCCCTTGAATTCTAAAATGGAATTGTATGATTGCATTCCCGTGGCAATAAGACACCTGTACATTACAAACTTGTCATTTAATCAGCATAAATGTAGGGAGTTTGTGCAACCACTGTGAATTTTTGTCATATCTATTTTCAGGCGAGCCTGAAGACCTCTTAATGATTATATACCATAACAGACTGCAGGTCTAACTGTTGCCATGGTATTATGTGCTTCTTTTCTTTTAAAGAAGTGACTGGAATGTAGAACAGAAAGTGAATCTAATTGATTGTCCTCTGCTCCACACAGATATGCTTTATATTCTCTCCCTTTTGTGTTTTTCCTCCCTCTCACTCCAGATTGGATTCACAGGTATACATTTGCTCAGTGACAGGAATGGCTCTCATGCAGAGCAATCCCCACCTTATAAAAAGAAATAAATATAAAACTATCTGCTTTGAAAAATGTCTATAACAAAAAAGCGTATGTATAAAGAGCATAGAAAAAAAGATTTACGTTCACCATACAAACTGTCAAATTAAATCAGTGAGGAGAAAGACAATAGGTTTTTTGTAAAAAAAAAAAAATAGTGTACAGTCTGCACACTCTTAATGTCCAGGGTTATGCATACAAAGTTCTCTTTAATTAAATGGGGACTAAGTTAGTAAACCTTAAACTTTCCAGATATTCAAATTCAATTAATCATCAGCATATTTGAAAGGGAACTGAGTTTTTAGATTATAATGATTGTTAACGTGTATTTGCCAACTGGAGCCATTTATGACACAAAGCACAAAATTTAATGCGATTGTCTTTCCTTCTCACAGTATTTGCAAATTGACCAAAACTAGAATTTTTATAGAGGTGTTTTGCCTTGGGTAATTATTTTGGGCAGAATCATAAATACTTGGCTTCAGAGTAGACAATCTCTCCCCATGAAAATAGACGTGTAGATCAGAGGTAACAGAAAAGGGGTCCTGATAATTTTCTATTGAACGATTCCTGAGATTAAAAATTTATAGGTGAATGAATTCAGTCATGAGGGAGACTGGGCCAAAGCCACACAATCCAAAGAGAAGCCTGGCTCGATCCCAGTTTTCCTGACTCCTCATCAGGTGCTCTTTCTCCTACTCAGAATTCACATGACATTTTTACTTCTCTCAAAAGGACAAGAAATAAATAAATTTTAAAAGAGGTATTTTTCTTTCTCTTTGAAAGGAATAGATACAGGCACGCATCTGCTGAGGTGCTGTTTAGTATCTACACATTATGCTAGAGCGTAAATGGTGTGCTTACATTTAATATGTTAGGTACTCCTGTTAGAGTTTACAAAAGTTTATATTTAAAAAAAATTGTTTTAAGAAGGAAAAGGACCATAAGACCAAAAATACCAAATTATCGCATAATAACTCTTTGATTTTGTTGACAAAATACAAATCTAATGCCTAACTGTGAATGCGTAAAATGTCATTTTCTTTGTTTTAGTGATAATATGCTATCAAAGGTGAAGCGCTGGTTCAAGATGCCCACCTTTTATTCTGCTCAAACACTTGTTAAGCACATACACTACTGGGCACAGCTTTCTACTTGCTACCATGAACTAGTTTTCAATAATGCTAAGAAACCCATTAATCCAAGTGTGGAAGTGGGTGTTGGCTCCCTAATGTTGGCTATGGGACTCTGGGCGAGATGAGCCATACTGGTTGTCTGTTGCTAGTTTATGGCTAATTCAAGAGGATGACTGGCTAGTGAGGACTTCACCACCTTTCCATGCTGAAACTAGTAGATGTTATGCAGATATATAGTTTAATGGATCAACATGAACAATGTTGCATTTTATAGAAATCTTAAAAATGGAGCCAGACGTGGGACAGAGAGGGTACCAATGACCACTATACAATGGCATCAGCTAAATATTGTCTACGATGAACCAGATATAGCCATATCATTCAATCTGGTAAAGACTTTGACTTTCATTTTTAGCAACCAAGGGTAAGACAGCTCTCTGATTCAAAGGGATAGGACAATTTCAAAACTGGAATTTAACCTCCGAGAAGATTGAAAAAGAAAAAGATTTGAACCCACAATCACACAGCAAGTGTTAAAGAGGAAGTCTTCTGTTCCTTCAGTGTTTTGGGGAGGTCACCAGGGCTGACATTGTTACCTCAGCAGCAGCATCTGACTTCCTATCTAGAAAGCAAGGTCTAATGTTGAACTCAATCTCCTCCAAACAGGAATCATTTTAAAAACAAATCTCTTCTCCTCATTAGGTTATAGAGTACACACCAGGGCTTAGATTTATAGCCTCACTTAAGATTTAACCTTGGTGCACTTCCAGAGGCCCTCTTTCAAATGGATGGCAGACAGTACAGGAAATCATATAATTCTAAGAGTTTTTGATCATTGCTGCTTTCACTTCCCCACGTTCAGTTTATCACATAGAGAATTTACTCATGGGGTTTTTACATACTGAATTGGCAAATATGAATTTTCAGTGACTCCAAATAAAGCACAGTGACATGTCCTATCACTCTTCCAAATAAAAAAGGTGCACCCCAGTCCTAGTAGTCACTAAAAGCAAAATCAGTAACACGACTATCATTTTCCCTTTTTGAAAAGTAAACATTGGAGAAAATTCCACTGAATTTGTGACTTTTAAAAGAGTTATGGGTAATCTTCTTAAAAAACAATTACGAAAACCTTCCAGTTATTAAAATTGCCAGATACAGCCTCTATGTGTCCTTCTCTTGAAGCTGAATACTTACTAACGCACTATAAAAATTGATCTGAAATATTTTCAATGTAATGGTTCATTATAAACTACTTCATATCTCACAGATTGTCAGTTCTTTCCTGCATCTGGTGACTCCTAAATTTGTATCATCATCTCTTTTTTTAGTACCATAGTAAAATATACGTAAGAAATCTATCTCTAGATATCTTCCAGGAACCTCACACTATATACACAATGAAATTAAGTACTTTTCACCTCTTTCTCCTTCTTTATGTGTTGCCTCACTTAATGACACTGGTTTAACATAAGGCAAGAAAGTGGAGTCATCTTTGCTCCCTTCTTCTCGATTATTACCAAAATATGAATGGTAGCAAATATTGACATCAGAAATCAATTTACAACTTCTCCCCTTTTCTCCCTCTTTCTGCTTTGGACAAGCCTATATTATGGTCCAGAGACCACAGAGAGACGATGATGCTATTGCAATGACCCCTGGAAGAAATGGAAAAAGAACCACTGGGAAACAAATATTTCCATGGCATAAAAATCTTTACGCTACTTCTGAAACGATTCCCTAAGTGCATGAAACTGTTAATAAGTGCTGTAGACTATAAGTTTATTATGTAGTTATGCAAGAGCAATTTACAGTGAAGCCAGGGACAATCCTATTCTAGTAACCAAATGCTAGGTGAAGGTAGGGAGAGAAGGAGATGTCCCAGGTTATAGTCATTGCAGTCTTATTCAAAGTCCTTGAGTATTTTAAAGCCAAAAATGAAAAGTTCACAACCTCAGTATGAACCTTTCGGTAACTGATGTCCACCATCTCATGGCTGTACTTCCTGGCGTTCATGTCAAGTACTAAATGAAATACAAGTAAAAAATTTTTTCTCCTTTATTTTTCTTCTTAACACTCTCATTTCTTCCTTTTCCCCCACTCATCATTCCTCTCGTTCCTCTGAAACTCATCTGAACTATACCTTTCCAGAAGAACCCTTTGCCCATTGCCTTTCTCTTGCCCCATCTCTCTTCTATTATTTCTGAGATTCTTTCATTCTCTGCTAATGTTACACAGTAGCCTGGGTGTCTACCATATACAAGATACAGGATCAATGTAAAATATTTGCATATATTGCTGGTGTCTGGATATAATGCACTAGTTCAAAAACAGGCAGGAGTAGAATATATTTTGAAGCAAGAAGCCTTTTTGCTAGTTCATATAGTATATGTATAGCTTCTCGTTCCACTGTATAGACTAATGACTCTTTTATTAACATACTTTCTGAAGAGCAGTGAGTGGGAGTTAAAACCAGACATATCTAAGCAATAACATTGAGATTAGACCATCCAGTCAGAGGGCTGAGGTACTGTTTTTACCTTTTTAAAAAAAAAGGATCTTGGCAGGCCCAGTGGCATAGTGGTTGGGTTCACACGTTCCACTTCAGTGGCCCAGGGTTCGCGGGTTCAGATCCTGAGTGCAGACCTACACATCACTCATCAAGCCATGCTGTGGTGACGTTCCACATACAAAATAGAGGAAGCCTGGCACAGATATGAGCTCAGGGACAATCTTCCTCAAGCAAAAGGAGGAAGATTGGCAACAGATTTTAGCTCAGGGCCAATCTTCCTCACCAAAAAAAAATAGGGGGCGGGTCTTGAAATTTAAAGAGACTAGTATTAGTTGAACAGTTCATAACAAATCTACTTCTTTGCAACTGCTTTACGTAAAATAATCCCACAGAATATGCATAGAGAGAACGATGACAGCAGGACCAAAGTTGAACTGAAAGAAGGAATCTGGGTAAATTTCTGATTTTTTATCATTCTAAAGGACTAATCAACAATTTTGAATATGAGACTTCTTTTCTCAGAACGTGTTGGAGCCATTCATTTTCTCATATTTCCTTTGTCAGCTCATTACACATTTTATTTTCCTATTCACTAAATAGAATACTGAACTTATTTTATAAAATAAATTTTGATATTGCAGAATTTTATTAAGTACCTCATATGTAAATGTGCACACACATGTGCACACGCTGGCCTAAATACGCAAGAAGAGCAATGCTCCTAGATTAAACTAAAGTGCTATAAGCTACATTTTTTAATCTACTGTAGTTTAGAAACATTTTCAAGAATCCTGTCCCCTTTCCTCATCCAGCAGAGAAGATTGAATGGGTCTGCTAACTATACGGATGATAAGAAGGCAAAGATAAACCAGAGAAGTCATTCTTGCCTTTAGGGATTCACCTGGTAAATTGCTGCTTAAAGAGTGCTGTCAATAAGTTAACTTCTTTACTGTCGGGAGCAATTCTCTACTGGCGGTGAGATGGACAAGATGACCAAATAGATCTTTTTTCATCTCAAGATCCAAAGTTTCTTTTCAAGGAATTGTGATTAGAGAACAGAAACAGTGTTTAGGACCTGTCCACACATTTTTAACTTTAAAAGAACTTGTATTTTATTATATTCTTTCTTTAGTCAAGTGGCTTAAAATGTCTAAAAATATTCTTCCTTTACTTAAACATTGCATTGCTGTATTTATTTTTTAAATAATGACAATGGTTAAGAGACATTCCTAGTGCTTAATATTATAGGGTGAAGACTTCCTCTTGCACCCTTTTTTCTTCTCCTCACACCCACATTTACCTTCAATAGAGGATTTTTCCTCTTCTATTTCAATATCTTTTAGTCGGCACAGAGATACAGTGAAATGGTTAAATGCACAGACTTTAGAACCAGGTCGGGCTTTTAAATGTAACTCCACCACCTATTAGCTACGTGACCTTGGACAAGTAACACCCACCTCTCTGCCTCAGTTTATCTCTCTGTAAAGTGGAGATAATAGCAGTACCTACCTTATGGGGCTGTTGTGAGGATAAAATGAATTAATATACGTAAAGCATTTAGAAGGATACCTGGCACATGCTAAGTATTGTTTACATGTTTGCTTCTGTTGCTGTTATTAGCATGATGGTTATTATTGTGGCAGTTCTTACTAAAGCACCATTTTTAAGAATGTTAAATTATTCTCCAGTTAATTACATTTAAAAAAATTATCAGTTTCAGAAACCATGCCTTATTAGGATTCCACATTAGATGAGTAATTGAGTGGTTTTTGCATTATCTTTTGTAAATTAGGATGGTAACGTTGGAGAGATAGGAAAGTTGCAAATCGTAGAGGACTTTGTAATTTATTTATTTATTTATTTTTTCTGAGGAAGATTCACCTTGAGCAACATCTGTGCCAATCTTCCTCTACTTTGTATGTGGCACGCCGGCAAATGGCTACCGCGGAGTGGTGTACGTCCACGCCCAGGAACGGAACCCAGGCCACTGAAGTGGAGCAACACCGAACTTAACCACTAGGCCATGGGGCCGGCCCTGAGGACTTTGTAATTTAAACAATGAAATTTTCTTGCCAAGATATCTTGGCAAGTTATCTTGCCAAACTTGAGGTGTTTGGTGGATGTGTTTTAATTAAATCAATATATTATTTATGATGAATTACAAAACCTTCAGCTAATTTTAATTCAGTTGACTACCAAAACTGAAACTTCCTTTCCTCTCTGAGTCCTTCCTCACTGGCTCGAGTAGGAATATAGCTTCCATTGCATTCTCAGGGCTCACTAAATCCCCAAGTGCATGACTTTTGTTGTATTACCTTGTTCAGGGACTGAGTCTCTCATTCATTAGATGTGAACCACTTGTGAGTAGTAACAACATTTTCTTAATCTTCATAATTCTTAGCATCTAACATGCTTCTTGGTGTAGAGTAGGTTTCCAATAAATGTTTGTTGAGTAATTGCATAAATAAATGTCATTTGCCACTCAAAGTTGATGTTTAAAACTACTTATTCCCCCAATACGACGTTAGCATGATCCTCTGTCCTCACACCTTTTATTATTGAGACAGAAAAAAGTGAAATGGTAGTATATACCCAGTAAATATGAATTTATGTTTCAGACTGGGATTTGCTTTTCAGGTTCTTCGACTTTCACAAATCCAATATATAGTCACATTTTAAGTGTATAAAAATGTTCGGTTAATTATGGAAATAATTTCTGTTGCTGTCATATAATTTTGTATTGTAAAATCTTTTCTTAAAATGATTGAATCGGATATCTGGGAACATATGCACAAAGTCAAACTGTTATTAAATGCATTTCATGGTGCATAAAATACATCAAATGCTGAATTTATAGTTTCACTGAGTTTCCTATGTTATTAATGACCATGAGTTTACTATAGCCTATAATTATTTTGCTTACTTATTTGAAAGCTAAAATTATAAGAAAGATTATATTCTTCCAGTACCTTTTCCCCTTTATTCTCAAACACTAAAAGAAAAGTTCTTTGAAGGTGTGAATAATTAATTAACATATATTTTTACATTCTGGTTTCTTTGGGAAGAAAGCTAACTTCAAAATAAGGAAAGACTTGAATGAGGACTCTGAGGTTGCAAATTCTCTACATAGAGGACCCTTCCCAGCTCAGGCAATTCAAGGAAAAAAATGCTTGAGAAAAATCTTCCCATCTTTGCCCCCAAGGAAATAAAGTTACAACCACAGTCATCTAATCTAATAACTTCTCTTATTCCTTTCATCTCACAGGTGGACTGGTTTTCCTCATTTTCATTCTTTTCAATCATTCTTTTTTAGCCTCTGATTCCCTATTGATATCTATTGAAAAGCGCACAATTGCAATTTTAGCATTAAATTTCTCTATACACTGCTTGTCTCTTTTCCTCTCATTGATCCAAAGCTATGGGCTAAGTCATTGGAGCAAAGTGGGTTTTAATTCTTCCCTTGGCTTGTTTACCTTCCTTCTTTATCAAGCAGCAGCAATTAAAAAAACACAACACCTCAATCCTTTTTTTGACATAATTAGGTGAGTAATTCTTATGAAAATCTGCTTTTTATTGATTCCTGTCATCTTTTCATCCTTTCCACCATTCTCACTGCCTCCCACTCCGCTCACCCCAAAGTTAGCCACAGCGGAAGTGGGACATCTGCTCAGAAAAACATTTAGATTGCTAATGATTCTTTTTAACATCTGTTACACTGCTACTGAACAGTTGTTGTTTCTTTAAGGAGGCTCAAGGGACAAGACCTATGTCACCTTAATAGTGGGTACTTTTTGGATGTAGTAAGCCCTATGCCTCTGGGAGCTATCCAAAAGTGCTATTGTGTACACATATAAACTTAACGCTTCCGGTGTTGCGTTTCTCCTTTGTCCAGGGCAGAATTTCTGATTAGAGTAATTTGTGTCTGGTTGCTGTAACATTTGATAGGCTTTTTTTTTTTTTTGTCTTCTCATCGCATTGCTCATTACAGTTGCACTTTTAAAGAGAAACGCTGTTAAGCACAAAATGTATCTCATATCTCCTATTGAATTGGATGTGAGCTTTTTATCAAAAAAATTCAAATGTGCTTTGATACCAACAACTCAATCTGTATGATAATTCGCAATAAGGAAATGACTTGAGAGTATGGGCTGGGACCAAATTTTTATTTTCTTTTCAGCAAAAGCATGTGTACTTATTCACAAATACTTTGCATAAAAAGAAATAAAAAAGAATCTCTTTTAAATGTGTCTTCCCAGGGTATGCTGGAATACTCTTCTGTCCTCTTGCTGCAAAAAATAATGTTTCTCACATGTTCAGACCACAGGGGCCAGAAATTACTGGTGAGATAAAATGTGGTTCACATAAAAATTAGCCCTCTGGAAATTCAAAAGAGTGGTGAAAAAATCTAAAAGGAATTTTAGAAAGTCAGGCTTGGCGATTAAAAAAAAACTGACATCTGAACAAGAACTTAAAATAAGTATGAGGTGATTGTGTTTTGCTAATTCATTTTTCATTCAATATTAGATTAAGCCAAATCTAATATCTAAGGGAATTGTCACTTTCACTTAATAGTTGATCTGTTCTACATATGAATATATATAGGTAGGTATATAGCAGATAGTATATAGATGGCTAGCTTTCTCATATTCTGCACAGTCCTGCTATTTCCAATTGTCTTTCATCTGCAAAAAGCCCTATTGCAACCTCTGGTGGATGAATCAATTATGATACTGGGGAAAATAACCTAATATCTTTATAGGAATTTATATAAATAAAAAGAATATATTTTTCTTCACATAACAAATCAAAACACTAATACCAATGATGTAAAATGGTGGCTATTTTTCCTCTGACATCTTGAGGCAAATGTTGTGTTCTTTTTTTACCACAATAGGAAAATCCAATTTTCAGATTAACTCAGCTCCCTGGGTTCTTCCACTTTTGACTTTGCACTTAACTATATCTAGGTGGGTACAAGTGCTCTGATGTTTTAGGCATTTTGTTAAAGAATTTATTCATATAAGTAAATCATCTATAGTTTGTTAAACCAATTAAATGATGGCTAATCTACTATAAGTTTTCTCTGGGATGTATAATGCAATTTTATGTCAGGGCATGGAATTTAAAAGCTAAATGTTTTTGCTCCCTTTTTCCTAAATATTGTTCAGTAAGTGATATGTTACTTGATTAATAATTAATTGGAATTAAAATGTTGTAGACAACAAATGTTAATTGACATGCAAGAGATAATGATATGGCTTACACAGGTCATGCACACATGTAAAAAGCAGAACTAGAAGAGACTATTTAGTAGAAACCAAAATATGACAAGTAGTACTCCTTTGTGGCTAATTCTAGCTCCAAGATTCCCTGATTCCAAGACCATTAAGTTTTTCAAATACATTAAAATTGTGCTTTATAAATGAGTTTTGATTTAGTTACATAAAATGAGATTCCTGTATGGAAAGTTTAAACACTTGGACATTTCATTATATTACTTTCTTAAATTTTAATTTTTAAGACATCGTGGTAAACTTTTGAATTAAAATGAAATTAATCCCATTGTGGAATCTATCCCCCATCATTTCACACGTACGTCAGTACAGACCATTGTGGTTCCTATCCAATGAGGTGTTTCAGACAAAACACGGGAGACTTCAGAACAATCCAAGGAAATCTGATTCTACTTCAGGCTCTAGCAGTGACTTTATTGGATGGTTTCTAAGGCCTTTCTTTCTTTCTTTCTTTTTAGATTTTCATATATCTGAAATGCATATACATCTTGCAATTAATGACAGATCATATTTTAACAAATAATATTTTTCTTTCTTAGTGAACATAAAATAATGGTACATCTTACCATTAATGACATCTTAGGGTCAATAAACATGGTAAGTAGATACTAAAGAATATGTCAGATTTAGAGAGAATCCAGTGGTCAGATTATGTATAATATTCCTTTTGAAGCAGCAGTTAACACTTGATGCTCTTAATCTTTCCTGAGTTACCTAGAATCAATCCCAGCCACTCACTAAAATTTTAAAGCTGATTGTTCTTTCCTTCAATCAGCCAATTCTCCAGATTACATGTTTAGGAGAGAAAACAGTGACCCTGGAATAGATCATATCTGCTAGGTCATGAGATCACAGTACTCAGTGACTTGTAGAACATTAACTATGAGATACTCAAGTGAATTTTTATAGTACAACATCCCAAATCACCTCGTATATGCTAGGTGGTATTTCATTATGTGAATCGATTTTTCTCCATGTGTCTTAAACTTTAAAAATATCCATGCAGTCAGGAAAAGTTTTTTAATATATAAATGTAACATTTTTTTAGACTTGAGACAGCAAAATTTATGCTTGAGATCTTTGTATTATTTTATTTGAGCTTCTGCACATTGGTCCAGCAAAGCATCAATTGCATGGCCTTAAGGCATTATTTTGTCTTTTTTGTCATTGTTATCACTGGGGGAAATATGGAAAAAAGTTATATAAGTAAAGTGGCCTTAGATTTGTTGTATATTCAGAACTCAGTAGGTTAAAAAGACCTGTTTGGGTAAATCTTTCCAGAAAATTTAACATCAGTAGTAGTGACAAGAGTGCCATCCTTTAGCCCACTCTTTATTCATATGCAGCAAGAGGCAAGGAATTGAAATTGGCAAGCCAATTTATGGCTTTTCTCAATTTTTAGGTCTTTTTATTCAAGGGATATGGCAGCCCTTTCCATTTAGCACTTCTCAGGATCCCTTGGGTGTGTCACTGTCACCTGGGTGAGTCTCAACTGCCTTGAGATGTCTCATCTTGCTAGCCTAAGTGTCAGGGATTCTATCTCAAATGCCTTGTGTGTGTTTACGTGTATTTACAACTCCAACATAAACACATTGTATTGCAAAGTTTGAATTCAGTATTTCAAAGAGAATTGAATAAGCACACACCACACAAAGCATAACTAGTGCATCTATTCAAACACAAAGCAAGCAAAAGCACTAGAATCGTCTGCAGTGGCCCTGCGTTGTATTTATTCTAGAATAAGCAATATTTAAAACCTCATTTTAATCATTCAACTCCTCAGAAAGGTCAAGATCATTATATATTTTTTTTGGACTGTTTAATTTATTGTTACCATTTACATGGCTGCTTTCATTACTATGCAGATATGAAATGATACGAAAAATTTATGAGGGGAGGCTATCTTCAAAATATTCATTAGTACAGAGAATTAGTAATATTATCATCTATATAAAATGGGGAATGTTTTAGCAGCACTTATGTTCAAATCGTTTACTTATAGTCCTTAAAATATAGTTTGAAAAAGGCACTAAGGTTGGCAAGGAATAAAGAAAGGAAATAAAGAAATCGCTATTAAATCACTTTCTTCATCTGTATTTATTACATTTGATCCTCAAATTTTAGTGAAATGCATTCCAATTCTCAAGGTATGCATATTAGCAACAAGGTATAAATAACCAGTGTTATTTCATTCAAGGTTAAAGCAAGCCTGTTTTATGTCTTTGTTCACACTGAGCTGGAGGGGACAAAAAAAAAAAAAACAAAAAGCAAAGGCCGGTTCTTAAGCCAATCAAACCTTTTACTCCCACCTTGTGGCAGTGTGCTGCATGGCTAGTTTTCCAAATTGGAGACCTAGAATTTGACTTATTGTCATATTATCTTAACCACTGATGAAAATAAGATTGATTAGGACAGGGACTTTGTGATTCACCAAATATGGAGGCCTGTATGCAGGGCTTTTGCAGCATGCAAATCAGCAAAGAGTGACAGGAACAGTGCTACAGAATAGATAGGCTTCCTTTCTCTACCTTGGATGTAGAATTTGAGGAAATTTTGCAGGCTCCTCTTTTTGGCCAACTACACTAACAAGCTTTGTACATCAAAATTCAAATATGTTTTGAAACATCAAAATTATTTCACAAGCCGAAGTTAGAGTGTTAACAAAAGCACACCTTATCATCTGGTTTCTTTTAGTTAAAAAAATATACAAAGAAACACGCACGATAACTTGAAAAAGGTGCTACGTAAATTAAATTTTCTGCAGAAATACAAAGAAAACCAAACTCAAATGCTCATTTATGCAATTTTCTTTCTCTCCTTTTCTTTTCATTTCTGTGGATTGAGAAATGCATGTAAGAATACCTTTGGATGGTAAGTTAGAGAAATAGATCTGAGAATGGTTTTTATTTCCTTAGACTCCTGCTTATTCCAGTTTACTACCTCAGACTATCAGCCAAAGCTATACCTGTCAAATTTTTCTCTCCCAGATTGATTTTACTATTTTCCTAATTGAGTTTAACACCCACCTTTATTAGAAAGAACACTCAGTTTCTCTCAGCTAGAATAAAATGAAAACATTTCAGTTTCAGGATGAAACAACCTTGGAACCAGGGACTCTTTCTCCTTTACTACTGCCGGGGCTTCTGCAAAGGCATCTGGGAGCCCTGCCCTGTGTTTCACCGTGGCCTGGCAATGTCTAGAGATAAGCAACTTGATATTTTCCACAGGCTCTCCCCACCAAAAGCTGTGCTGGTCTCAGTGCATTTCAACTTACAGCTAACAAACAGCCTGTGTCTGAGGCTTGCCTTTCCATTCAAACTTATCAGACTGAGTTCAAGGAGATAGAGGCAAATGGGTTTTATTGTTTCACAAATGTAGGAAAGCATGAGTAAGGAGTTAGCCTAATTTATGAAACAATTCCTAATTGATTTGAAATTGGATGTTCCCTTTTAAAAAAAGCGCTCAAGAAACAAATCTACTATTTTTTATTATTTGTGAGATACTCAATGACTATAAATGAACATAAAACGATTTGTATATACGAATATGAATATACATTCATATATATTTGTATATATACACACACATATACATTTTTTTTGCTCTTCCCAATTTTTGAGGATCATGGCTGACAAAAATGCTGTGATTTTGGTATATTTCAGTTCTCAAAGTGTCAAGACTATGTAATAAATAATAAAACTTTGTTCTTCATTCAGGTGTCTACAATTTTTTTTGCCCTTTAAAAACAAGTAATAGAAAGAGATGAGTTTTTTTATTACCTAATTATCATTCACTACCATTTAGTATATTATTAAATTCAAAAATAATTCATTCTCATCATTATCATTATCTCAATATTTCTTTAAAAGCAATTCTAGGCATTTTAAAATGCTTTACCAAATACTCCTTCCAAGTTTACAAATGATGACATTAATTTCAAAATGCCAGCCATATAGCTGTTCAACATTTTAAGTTGAAGATGTATAGAGATTAAATAGATGTACAGAAGTCTCCAATATCTACTTTATTTCACTTGTAATAACTTTTATATAACTTGTTTCCCAATGCCTAAAAGCATATAGAAGAGTTTTTCTTTTAAACATCTGTAGAGATAGAAAATAGTATATACCTCCTATTTTCTTCCTTAACACTTGTTTCCTTTGTATGTGAGGGGGATTTTTTCTCTGCAAAACTATTACTTTGAGGTACCCGTCAGCTCTGTATATCTCTTCACACCCTCCACCTGCATCCGTATGTGAATGTCTCATCTGGGAGAATTTGAGTTTTGTTTATTGATGTTGCATTCGTAACTGACTGCATGTTAAACCAGTCTGCCATCCTTTTAGGAGGTAAATCGCAGTAATAAATGAAGTTGAAATTCTTTATTCCTCATCTGGCACAAGTCATTAGTTTTCCTAGGTAAGGAGGTATTTGCAAGGTTGCATTCCAATCTTTTCTTTTTTTTCTCTAGCCCTAAAATTTTTTCTTTCGTTGTGAAAGTTTCTTCCATTTACTACACTGTTCTGTCCACTTAGAATTTAATCTTAGTAATTCTCAAAGAAGATTTAGAAAAAAATTTTTTTCTTTTGCTTTGGATCAAAATGCCCCAACAAGATTGACAAATGCTGAAGTTGCGGTAAATCAAAAGTGTCTTTTATCTCCTAAACATCCAAATAGTAAAATATCTCTGGATCAGACTGTGCATACTCCAAAATGGCAAGAATATGTTCTTTACTTCTCATCAGAGACAGGGAGCTCAGACTCAAAAAATCACAGTGAGTTAAAAATTAATTTTTTTTAATTTTTGTGCTCAGGTTATATAGACAATAGTAACTGTATAACTCAGGACAATTACTGGAAGGTTTTGCCTCTGTAATTGTATTGCCTTCAATTTGTTATGATTATACATATAGCATGTCATTTTAGAAAAACTGGAGAATGAGCACAAGGAAGTGAACAGCAACAATAATGAAACAATAGCCAAGAGAAAAGCATTGTTCTGTGATAGTAAACAATTGTAGGTGGAATTTTATCAGGCTTAGTTAGTGCCTTCTGGAATCCATGGCTCTGACAGAATTGAATAAGGTATTTGGATTTATAAGAGGAAGAGAATCGAGTCTCATTATCCTATGACTTCAAACTAGCTGCTACACGTATGGAGTTTACTGGGAGGTCTACTCCGGGCTTTATAACAGTAACTACTAAGAAGAAAGAGTTAGACAGAAACACACGCACACACACGCACACACACACACGCTCAAAGCCAGATGTATCTCACTCTAATCTAGTGTTGTTATGGACTGCATGTTGTGTCTCCCTAAAATTTATATATTAAAACTCTAGCCCCCAGAGTGATGATGTTTGGAGGTGGGGCCTTTGGGAAGTAATTAGGTTGAGAGGAAGTCACAAGGGTGGAGCCCTCGTGATGGGATTCCTGTCCTTGAAAGAAGAGAAAGAGACTAGAGCTTTCTCTCTCTCTCTCCACCATGCGGGATACGACCAGAAGATAGTTGGTTGTAAACCAGGGAAGAGGGCTCTCATCAGATACCTAATCTGCAGGCACCCCGATCTTGGACTTTCTAGCCTTCAGAACTGTGAAAAATAAATGTCTGTTGTTTAATAAGACACCCAGTCTACGGTATCGTGTTATAGCACAGCCTGGACTCACTAAAACGAGTGGCATTCCAAATTTTAAGAGCTAAGATGCCATGTTAAAAATCCTTCAGATTTGTCATAGTCTTAGTTTCTTCAATTTCTATTTAGCATATTTTAAAAGTCTCACTTTTTTGTATAATAAAACAAATAATTTTATTCAGCAAATAAGTGAAATAGACATGGAATTTCATAGTTTAAAATATAATTTTTTTCCTGGGCTTGTTCAACATTATTCAAAAAATATTTTTCTTGTTTAATAATATTTTGGTTTTTAACCAAAATTTATGAAGTGACTACTGTGGGCTGGGCATGTAACTTCAAAAATTTAAGAAAATAAAACATCTCCCCTGTTCCAAATTGTTAGAATATAGTTGAGACTCACAACAGTAAACTGATAAATATTACAAAGTATGAAAAGGTTACAATAAAGATATGCATTGGTTTGTTAGGGTGGCACTGAAGAGGAGCATGTAAATGACACTGATGGGTAAGGTTCCTGGTGTTCTGGGTGACATCTCACCAATTCTCTCAGTTTTCAAAGAAAGTTCTTTTCCAACATGAGAAAGAACAGAACATATCCATTTTAAGGTATACGTATGCTTATTTTCACGCAATACTATGAGGTGTCAAATGACTCGAGTCTTCTTGTGAACTTCCTCAATAAAAGGGCACAACTATTTTTTGAGCCCCTACCATATACGAGGCATTTTATTAGGAAAAATACAAAAATGAAAAGGTTTTCAATTTCTGCAGTTTAAAACTTTGTCTATGCAAGCCAAATGGAGTAAAGATTTGAGTAAAAACACATCTGGATAATTTGATCAAGGTAGAAATCTTTTCTATGATTACTCTAGTGTGATACAAGGCACTTTGACCCTCTGAGGACCAGAACCATCTGCATTATCTCACACTGAAACAGAACACTGTGGGAGATCTGAAAAGGCAATTGAAACCACAGTGGGGAAACTTGTTATTGGATTTTTTTTTAAATCTCATGTCTTGTGACATGCTAGCATTTGAGAAGGTCAGCCTTGTTGAGGCGTGGATACTTTAATAACAAGTATCTCTTCATAACAAACTTCACTTGATACTGTAATTGACTTCACATCTGTGAGATTTTTATTACTGTGGATTTTCATCAACACTTCACCCAACATCCTAACTTGCCACTGAATAATGCCTGGTGAGTATCACAGACCTGAGATTACAAAGCGGGGTATGAGGTTGGTAGCCTCTGCTATAGGACCACTGCCAATATAATACAATGACAGAATTTGTAAGATGATTATATTTGACCCTTGTGACAGTTGTCTGTTAATATCACTGTGCTATTAGCAAAGAATTACTTTTGCCTCCCTGGCATCTTCATGAGTGATTGTAAACTCCTACAGAAATGAACTAAGACTACAACTTTCTGGAAAACTCCACAACTTTGTAGTTTAAAACAGTTTTTGGATCAGATCTTTTTACATTATTATTTAAAAGGGTCACATGAATTAGAAAGTAAACTCTCCCTGTAAAATGAGATTAGAAAGACTAACAGAAGTTATGGAGTTGAGTTAAAACAAGTTTTCTTTTATATAGACTTCCTCTTATGCAGAGTCCCCATACAACTCTTAAGAGATAAAGAAGAGTGACTGAATGACTGCTTAAAGAAGGCGCAAGAGAAACTCAACCAAGCCAGAGAACAAAATGTCAGGCAGGATCTTTTCCCACAGATTATGTAATTAGCAGGTGTCTAATAAATGCAGGTAAATGCATCTTCTCTGGTAAGACAAGCAGGAGAAATCACAGCACAGTCAATGCTAAGGTGACACTGACACCAAACCAAGTTAAGGCAGGCAGGGATTTGGAGCAATCTTGTACAAGGCTTTCAAAGACAAAAAGGCTGAAATTTGGCTTTAATTGGCAATACAGTTTTAAAATAAGTGAGTAGA
This sequence comes from Ceratotherium simum simum, assembly GCF_057802395.1. NCBI lineage: Eukaryota > Metazoa > Chordata > Mammalia > Perissodactyla > Rhinocerotidae > Ceratotherium > Ceratotherium simum. The sequence goes on along the minus strand of NC_141902.1, from coordinate 20,125,172 downwards.
AGAAATCAGAAAGAAAATTTAGAACTGAGGAGGGCAATGAAGAAAACAGAACCAAATCTGTTTTCTCCTTAATGACCCTACATAAATGCAGATACTGTGTTTTATTAATATTTACAATATTTTCATAGAGGTCTATATTTATAAAGGGGAATATTGTCATTCCTCTACACTGTAAAATTCCTTCCCTATGAAAACCCAAATCTGTATCAATGACAACATCTTACACTTCCCCATACACCAGAGGGAAAAAAGGCCATTACCATTTATCAGTCACCTACTGTGTGCTAGAGACAACAGAGATCAGTTACTTAAATCTCCACAGTTGCTCTGTGATATGGTCATTATCTTTCTTTTACAGATAAGGAAAACAAGACTTGTAAATTATACATATTGCTCAAGTTCAATTTATCAGGGCGTAAGCCAGCATTTTACTGGAATTTAGCTGGATGCCAAAGTTCATATTTTTTCACTATATCTCACTCTTCTGACATCCTAGGTGCATACAAAGGGCTGCTGACTGCACAAGGCCAGCCATTTAATTAGTGTTGTAGGTGGGCTAGTTGATTTTGGTCAGTGACTGTTTAAGGATAATTTCACTTCCTCCCTTGACCACTCTAGTTATAGTTAAGTCAGGAATGTGCTGATTATTCTGAAACATTGACAAATATTTATAAAAGATGAATTGAGATGGGAATGCTATTTCTATGAAGTATACATATTTCATGTAATTTCATTACCATTATGATCATAATAATTTTTCAACGAGTCATTCTAATACAATATTCTCTGTTCCAAAGTAAAGGCACTACAACTATTATCCTAATTCTTGCCAATACATGAAGTAAAATATATATCGGGGGAGGAGGAGGATATAAGGTTACCTACGAACTTTTCTAATTTGGAAAATTATGTTAATACTTTTGTTCAAAAATATATTTCTAATCCATCATAAAATAGCTACTGGTATAAATATATTTCATAAGTTATTATACATTTTATGATATAGAGTCTTCCTACTAGGTTATAATTTCCTCTCAAATAGCCCTAACCTCTCTCGTCCACCTCCCCCATGAAACTATGTTCTCCTACATCCTTGCCCTTCTCTTGTCCTCACATTCTCCCTTTTCTTTCTTTGGCTCTCTAATTTTTGCTCTTATTTCCATGACTGTTCCTTCTCAGACGCTTCCTTTTCCTTTGATTTCTAAAATATTTGCAGTCCCCCATTTTCTCTTTTCCAACTAATCTCTCATACATGATATTTTCATCTACCACTTTTACTGTTTCTATTTTATTTACTCACAATTTATTAAATCTTCCTTCTTAGTTATTTTCGGTTTGTTTTAATTCTAATTTAAGACAAATATCAGTTTTCTTTATGTTGAGACTTCCCCCTTTTTCATAATGAAGGCATTTAAACTAAAGATTACCAGTTGAGTACAGGCTTTTCTTTGTTTTACAATTTTGGGCATGAAATTTTCCTTCATTCCATTGCTGTCTAGAGATATGCTAATTTCTCATTCGATTTTTGCTTTGATCTGAGTGTTACATAAGAGATTGCTTTTAATTTCGGAAAGATATTCCGTGCTCTTGGATTGGAAGAATTAACATAGTTAAGATGTCCATACTTCCTAAAGCCATCTATAGATTCAATGCAATCCCTATCAAAGTTCCAACAACATTTTTCACAGAAATAGAACAAAGAATCCTAAAATTTATATGGAACAACAAAAGACCCCGAATAGCTAAAGGAATCCTGAGAAAAAAGAACAAAGCTGGAGGTATCACACTCCCTGATTTCAAAATATACTACAAAGCTGTAGTAACCAAAACAGCATGGTACTGGCACAAACACAGACACACAGATCAATGGAATGGAATCGAAAGCCCAGAAATAAACCCACACATCTATGGACAGCTAATCTTTGACAAAGGAGCCAAGAACATATAATGGGGAAAAGAAAGTCTCTTCAACAAATGGTGTTGGGAAAACTGGATAGCCACATGCAAAAAAGTGAAAGTAGACCCTTACCTTACACCATACACAAAAATTAACTCCAAATGGATTAAAGACTTGAATGTAAGACCTGAAACTGTGAAACTTCTAGAAGAAAACATAGGCAGTACGCTCTTCGACATCAGTCTTAGCAACATCTTTTCAAACACCACATCTGACCGGGCAAGAGAAACAATAGAAAAAATAAACAAATGGGACTACATCAAACTAAAAAGCTTCTGCACAGCAAAGGAAACTATCAACAAAACGAAAAGACATTCTAACAATTGGGAGAAGATATTTGCAAACCATACTTCTGATAAGGGCTTACTCTCCAAAATATATAAAGAACTCATGCATCTTACCAACAAAAAAACTACCAACCCAATTAAAAAATGGGCAAAAGACCTGAACAGACATTTCTCCAAAGAAGATATACAGATGGCCAACAGACACATGAAAAGATGTTCAAAATCACTATCTATCAGGGAAATGCAAATCAAAACTACAATGAGATATCACCTGACGCCCGTCAGAATGGTTGTAATTAACAAGACAGGAAACAACGTGTGTTGGAGAGGATGTGGAGAGAAGGGAACTCTCATACACTGCTGGTGGGAGTGCAAACTGGTGCAGCCACTATGGAAAACAGTATGGAGATTCCTCAAAAAATCAAGGATAGAACTACCATATGATCCAGCTATCCCACTGCTGGGTATTTATCCAAAGAACTTGAAAACACCAATTTGTAAAGGTACATGCACCCCTGTGTTCATTGCAGCGTTATTCACAATAGCCAAGACTTGGAAGCAACCTAAGTGCCCATCAAGGGACGAATGGATAAAGAGGATGTGGTATATATACACAATGGAATACTACTCAGCCATAAGAAACGATGAAATCCAGCCATTTGTGACAACATGGATGGACATTGAGGGTATAATGCAAAGTGAAATAAGTCAGAGGGAGAAGGTCAAATACCGTATGATTTCCTTCATTAAGTAGTAGATAATAACAACAATAAACAAACACATAGAGACAGAGATTGGATTGGTGGTTACCAGAGGGGAAGGGGGGAGGGAGGAGGGTGAAAGGGATAATTCGGTACATGTGTGTGGTGATGGGTTGTAATTAGTATTTTGGTGGTGAACATGATGTAATCTATGCAGAAATAGAAGTACAATGTTGTACACCTGAAATTTTTACAATGTTATAAACCAATGTTACTGCAATAAACAAAAAATTAAAAAAAAAAATTTCCAATCAGTAACGACTTCTGTATGTCTTATTTTATGCATTTCTAATTATATTTGATGGTGTTCAAAGAAAGGGGCTATAAAATCTCTACTTTAAAAATGATTAAAATTTTCCTTATTGCCATTTTTGTAAATGTTTCTATAAATAAGTAACAAGAAAGATACTCTATTTTTTTCCAGCTTTATTGAGGTATTATGGACAAACAAAAATTGTATATTATTTAGGTTGTACCATGTGATTTTTAAGGGTGTACAACATGGTGATTTAACATACGTATACATTGTGAAATGATTACTATAATCAAGTGAATTAGCACATCCATCAGCTCACATAGTTACCACATTTTTTTGTGGGTGGTGAGAACACTTAAGATTTACTCCCTTAGCAACTTTCAAGCATACAATACAATATTATTAACTATAACCACCACGCTCTATATCAGATTCCCAGGACTTACTCATTTTGTAACTGAAAGTTTGTACTTATTGAACAGTATCTCCCCATTTTCCCCACCCCCCAGCCCCTGGCAACCATAGTTTACTTTGGTTCAAATGACAGAATTTTCTTCTTTTTTATGACTGAGTAATATACCATTATGTATATCACATTTTCTTTATCCATTTATCCATCAATGACCACTTAGGTTGTTTCCATGTCTTGGTTATTGTGAATAATGCTGCAGTGACATGGTAGTGCAGATATCTCTTAGAGGTACTGATTTTTATTTCCTTTGGATATATGCCCAGAAGTAGGATTGCTGGATCACATGATAGTTCTATTTTTAATTTTTTAAGAAACCTTCATACTGTTTCCTATAATAGCTTCACCAGTTTACACTCCCACCAACAGTGTAGAAGGATACCCTTTTCTCCACATCCTTGGCAACATTCGTTTTCTCTTCTTTTTGATAATGGCCATCCTAACATGTGTGAGGTGATATCTCATTGTGGTTTTGATTTGCATTTCCCTAATGATTAGTGATATTGAGCACATTTTCAAATACCTGTTGGCCATTTGTATGTCTTCTTTGGAAAAATGTCTATTCAGTTTCTCTGCTCATTTTTTAATTGGGTTATTTATTTCTTTGCTACTGAGTTGTTTGAGTTCCTATATATTTTGATATTAACCCCTTATCAGAAATATGGTTGCAAATATTATCCTGTTCTATAGGAATGTTTTCATTTATTTAATTGTTTCCATTGCTGTGCAGAAGCTTTTTAGTTTGAATTAGTCTCAATCATTTATTTTTGCTTTTGTTGCCTGAGCTTTTGGTGTATCCAAAGAATCATTGCCAAGACCAGTGCCAAGGAACTTTTTCTTCTAGGAATTTTATGGTTTACATCTTTAATCTATGGTTTAATTATGGTTTACTTTTTTAATCCATTTTGAGGATATTTATGAATATTTAGGTGTCCACTTTTATTCTTTTGCCTGTGGTTATCCAGTTTTTCCAACACCATTTATTGAAGAGACTATCCTTTCTCCATTGAGTATTCTTGGCAACATTGTTAAAAAATAGCTAATTGTATAAAGGTGGGTTTATTTCTGGGCTATTCTCTTCTATTTGTCTATGTGTCTGTTTTTATGCCAATACCATACTGTTTTGATTACTACAACTTTGTAATGTAGTCTATATCAGGAAGTGTGGTACCTTCAGCTTTGATCTTTTTTCTCAAGATTGATTTAACTATTCTGCATCTTTTATAGTTCCATGCAAATTTCAGGATTCTTTTTTTATTTCTATGAAAAATATCATTGGAATTTTGATAGGGATTGCATTGAATCTATTGATGGCTTTGGATAGTATGGACATTTTAATAATGTTATTTCTTCCAGTAAGAACATAGGATATCTTTCCATTTATCTGTCTTCAATTTCTTTCATCAAAGTCTTATGGTTTTTAGTGTACAGATCAATTACTTCCTTGGTTAAATTTATTCCTAGGTTTTTTTTTTTTGATGCAATTATAAATGGAATTGTTTTCTTAATTTCTCTTTCTAGTAGCTCGTAATTAGTGTATATAAATGCAACAGAGTTTTGAATATTGATTTTGTGTCCTGCAGTTTTATTGAATTCATTCATTAGTTCTAGGTTTTTTTTCTGGCGGAATGTTTAGGGTTTTCTATGTATAAAATCATGTCATCTGCAAACAGGCAATTTAACTTCCCCTTTCCAATTGAGATGCCTTTTATGTATTTTTCTTGCTTAATTGCTTTGTCTAGGATTTCTAGTACTATGTAGACTAGTAGTGGTGAGGGTGGTCACCCTAATGTTGTTCCTCATCTTAGAGGAAAAGCTTTAATCATTTGACCACTGAGTATGATTTGCTTTGGGCTTGTCAGATATGGCCTGTATGAAGTTGAGGTAGTTTCTTCTAGTTGTAGTTTATTGAGAGTTTTTATCATGAAACAGTGTTTAATGTTGTCAAATGCTTTTTCTGCATCTGTTGAGATGACCACATGATTTTTATGATGAACCACTAAAGCAATACCAGCTCTACCTTCCCCCAGATTATTTTGTTGTTAAACCAAATAAATTTCTATCTGATCTTTAATCCACTTTCGGGTGATACTCATTATTATATAAACTCCCTAAGGACAGGGATTTTGTTTGTTTGATTGTTCTTTTTCACAGATGTACCTCCAGTGTCAGAAACATTACCTAGCACAAAGTAGGTACACAGTAAATATTTGCTGAATAAATGAATGAATATTATGTTTACTGCTAATGGAAAAGGTTTATATACCTTTTTATCACTTTTATCTTTCAATGTCATCTCATTCAATATTAATATCACTGCTGCTTTTTTTGTTTGCGTTTAACTGGTATCTCTTTGTCTGTATCTTCATTTTCACTCTTTCTGTATCTCCAGCTTTTCATTCTGTTGCTTATAGCTGAGTTGTTTTTAAACTTAACCCAATAAGTTCCATCTTCCAATTGGAAATTTCAGGCCACTCTTATTTAGTTTAAAAGAATTTCTTTGTTTCATCTTACTCTGTTTGTCACTTTTTTAAGGATTTTTTTCCTTTTATTCCCTTAAATTTATTCTTCACTGATTTCATCAAGTTGCTATTCCCTTGAATTTCTCCCTTTTTAACCAAGAGAACTACATGATGTTCATCATAAAATATATATTTCTCTACTATTACATAGTAAGAAAATACCGATTATTTCCCCCACAAAGTCTTTAATCTGTTTGCTCTTTTTGCTTTCCTCTCAAATAAGATACACATTTTAGAATATGTTCTCATTCCCCCTTTTCTCCCATTACTTTGCAAATAAGACATTTGAAGCATATCATTGTTCCCTGTGATCCTGAGACAGTTTAGGGTATTTACTTATTATTATTAGAATTTTTCTTAAAATATGTTTCTTTCCTTTTAAGCATCCTTATTTAAGAGAGTATACTTTTATAGATTTAGGTAGAACTATATTGTCCATCAGTGTTTTATCTCATCTTCTTCTTCTCTACTTCAAGGTCTCTGGTCTAATTCATGTGTAGTTTGTTTAGAATTCTTTATCAAGATTTTTCTTAGATGAAGTAGCTGGGGTACTCTCTGGACCCTTTCATGTCTGTTAATATGTTTATTCTGACAAGTGAATGATATATGGACTATGTATGGTTTTGTCTTAATAGTCTGTAATTGCTCCAAACTGTTTTCTAGTTGCTAGATTTGTAGATAAGAAGTCTGATACTATCTGATTAATTTTCCTTTGTAGGAAATCTGTACTGGTAATATACATAGAGACATACACATACATATAATGTATACATATACACACACACCAGAATTATACCATAAAATGCTGAGGCATATATATTTATCTACCAATGTTTCCCAGATCTTGATAAGCCATTTTGATCTAATGATCATTTTGATAATTTTTGATCATTTTTCAACAGAGAGTTCTTCACAAAGAAATTATTACTTATTATATATGGTTTCCTCTTTTGTTTCCTGTTTCTTCTTTTTAACATGGTAAGTCTCCTGTATCTATATCTAAGTCTTATCTTTTCCACTGTTATTTAAGTATAATTGTATTTTTGTTTTGTGATTTGAACTACTTCTTACATTTGATCTTTCAAACATAAACTTTGAAATTAGCAGAGACCTTCCATTTCTCAAATTTGTCTATTGTATGTTTCAGTTTGAAAATCCTAGTTTTTAGACCCAGGATATCATTTCTATGTGTTTAACTGAAATCTACTTAGGTATTCTTAGTAAGTGGTAATTGGAGTGTATAATGCAATTAATTGCAAAGTGTTCAAACTGAAAATTATTTTTCTTCTTATCTTGAAATATAAGGACATTTTAGTTGTCCTGGTTAAAACCTTCTTTTTGACACTTCAGAGTAACCAAAAACAACAAGTAAATGATAAAATCCATCTACTAAAGCAAAGTGGCAAGAAAGTTTAAATTTAGAGGAAATTTAGAAAGAATGTAACTGGCACTCTCACAACAATGAGAGGAAAAAATTAGATCAAAATTATTTATGGTAATCAAAAGATATTGTTTCCAGAGGTGTGAAGGGAATTCTTTGGAAGACATTTTCTGTAATTTATTTTGAATAATTTTAAAATAGGGTTAACATCACTCTAGTGTTAGTAATCAGACAAGACAGTAAAATAATACAATGAAAAATAAATGAAACCAAGTAACAATTGTCTCTATTCTTTAAGATATGTTAAAAATAGGAGAATGTTGGGTGCAAACAGTATTCAAAACTTGAATTTGTTATATTAGAATGGGGGGATGTGTCAGGGTTAGTCTTTTTGACATCAGTGAACTCCAGGGAATTATACAAGTGACCAAGACCATGTCTAGAAAGAGAAAAATAAGGAGGAAAATATAAATGTTTATATTCTTCATACTTTAATAATTGTATAAAACAAAAACACAGTCGGACTTGGGCACAATGGAACAGAATTGAACCAAGATTAGACTAAGCAGGTAGAATTCTATTACCTTAGCAATACCTCTTGCATAATTATGATATAACAATGAGAATAAGTATGGAATAATTAAAATCAGGTAACATTTTGTCAAGGTTTCCCTAGAGGCAACCTGGGGGGAGATCCAAGAGGAATTGGCAGATGCATTTTGTGTCACATAGACAAGATGAGACGATAATTTGAATTATGTATAAAAGATTTAAATTTAGTCTGCATGCATAATATCACCTCAGGATAACTGATCTCTATTGCTTCTCCAATGCACTTTAATCTATGTCTTATAGTTAATTGCATGTCAGTATTGTGTCTCCAGTTCTATCCGTTGGTATCACTGCCTAGAAGGATTTTGAAAGATTTGGTGGAATATTTTCCTCCTGGTAACCGAGGTGAAGTGGCTGAGAATGGATCAGTGGTTAGAGCCTATATCTTTCTTGCTTTTGGAAGATACAGACATGTAAACTATTAATCTAGATGCCAATACTTACAAGAGGATTATTGTTTTATACATCCTCGAAAACATCTACTTCAGAGATGTTAAAATGTGAAACCATGAAACACGGAACTACCATCACCCAAGTTTAACCTTGTTTTAATAATAATTATTTCCTTGTGTTTCTTGCCTCTAATTTCTACCCTCTCCAGTTTCATCCAACACACTGCTACGAGATTAATCTTGCTAAAGCATATCTCGGATTATGCTATTACTATCTACAAAAACCTTTTGTGTCTCCCTATTAGTATACAAAATAAAATACAGAATTCTTACAGAGTTTTTAGTATATCTTTTGTGATATTTCAGGATGATGGTGAAGTTTGGATGAAATCCTTGATGATCAGTCATACATAGTGTCATGCATTCTGTACTCTAATTAAATGATATTTCTGGTACACACGTATGCCATGAGCATCCATACCATCCGTATTTCACAAACTAGCTGATGCTTTCTTCCATCTCTACTTTTTTACCATTCTTATGCATTTCCACAAAGTCTTCTTCATGTGTATTCTGCCTCTTCATCCTGTTAAGTACCTCTCTTACAGCAATTATTATTGCCTACTTTGTGTTGCTTTCAGTATATTTGTGTCTTATCTCATCATTCACTTGTTTTTAAGTTGAGGGCAAGATCTATGCACGATTCACAAATTTTTTCAATTCCATGGACCTAATGTGAAAGATACTTGATAAATATTTGTCAAATGCATACTGATCTTTATTTCATACACATTATGTTATCATATGTGTTAGTTTAGCAGAAAAAAATAGGCCAAATTCAACAACAAAATATACCCATTGCCTAACACCATGCCTTTCATATATGAAATATCCAAAAAATGTTTAATGAAGAAATTAATAAAAATGTGAATATTGATTGTTGTTTTGTTATGTATGTTTCCTTTTAGGTCAATTATTCAGTGACATGCCTAGCTTCTCAGTTTCCAAGTGTGAAACTATGTCAAAGAGAATGGTAATTTATTCCTTACAGGTTAAGGCAGTATCAAGTCAGCCTTTGGGAATTTGGAGCTGTTCAGTCTGGTTTGCAGTACTGGGAACCTCCAGCAAAAAAGTTAAATCACCCTAGATTTTGCAGTCTTCTGATGGACTAATACCAGTTCTGTTGAGTTTAGAGTCTACAAGCCCAATGCCATTCTACAACAGAATAAACAAAGTAACCTATAACAGCCTTAGAACTTCTTTTAAGTTTAAAAGGAAGATCTAGGACACAATCATAATTTGGGGGTTTGGCTCAAGATTAAACAGAGTTTTGATCATAGGGTAGTGCTTGTCAAGTAATTAAGACTACTTTTTTACATAAAAGCATAAGTAGTATTCCAAAAAATAATAGATATAACCTTTATAAGTATAGAATAGAAAAGTCCACATTCCTCATTCAAATTTGTATTTTTTCTAGTTATGTTGTTCCTTAAAAGCCTATGTGTCTTAGACACTCAATAATGTTTACACTATTTATAGGTGAAAGCATTACAAAACCCCAGGATTGTAAAAATAATTTCCTATGAATCGTTTTCTTCAGAAGATTCTATTTTCCAGTGTTCCGGCTGCCATGAACTAATATACTTGCCAAAGTTTTTTGAATTACCTAAGAAAGTTCATTGTAAAGCCAGCCTACATTTCTCCTTCTCAGACATAAATCACTTGGAAATTTTTTTTAAGTTTAAACCAGCAAGAATAAAAATTTGTAATACCATTTCTTTGGAAATTGACTAGGGATTCTTTTAAATAGAAAAAAGTGTTCATTAAATAGAAAAAATGAACCTGACATATTGTCTATTATAAATTGAGAGTAACTATTCTCCTTAGCTGTCTCAAATGCAGGCAAGAATGTTGCTTCCTGCTCAGACCTTCAGATTTCTGGCAAATATGACTAATATTCTTTGTTATATTTCAGCTAGATGGCATAATGCAATGATGATGATGTTGTAGATGATAATGTTGATGTTGATGATGATGATGACAGCTAGCATTAAACACATATTATGTTATTATGCTCTACATTTTGCATGTAATACCTCATTTAGTCTTCAAAACAGATCTAAAAATATGTAATATTATTTCCCCATTTTAGTTATAGGAACATGAGGCATAGAGAAGCTAAGTAACTTGCCATGGGCCACATATCTACTAAATCAGAGCGAAGATTTCAAACCAGTTCTGTCTAATCTCACAGCATGGACTCTGTGTTATTACAGAATGTTGTGTATGCCTAATTCTCAGGTGTCATGACCTGAAAATTGAAATTTCATAAAAAATTGAAATGACGTTAGAAATTTATACAATAGACACAGCTTTGTTCTGAGGACTAAACAAGGATTTAAGAAAATGGGATTTCAATATCAATTAAGCAGTTGTTTTAGTTCTCTCCTTCATTCTCATTCTCTCTTTTTTCTTTCTCCTTTTTCTCTATGTAATAAAAAGATTTATATTTGAGTGTATGGAGAAATGGCTGATAGGTCACTAAATATGAGACCCTTTAAAGCACAATAGAAAGTGAATGTACAATAAAATCAAGTTACATCAAAGTAGCCTTTCCTTGAAATGTATTAATACTATGCAAAAATAACATTGGTGTTGCTCATAAAATTCTATCACTTGAGTGAATATTAGAAATCATCTAGTTCCATATTTCCTGCTAAGTTTTACTCTAAAATCTCACAGTAATATGTATTCCCATCTAAGGCACTCTTCCCCAGTTCAGCTATCAGAGTCTTTTACAGCTGTTTTGATGGATTGGCATGCACTTTAACTTGCTTATGCATGTACTGTGCTAGTTAAATAATTTTTTAATATCACTATTAGTCTTATGATTTTCCTTAGGAATTTTGAAATCAATATTGCATAGTAGAGAAGTTGGTCCTGGTCCATCAAAAAGCAGATGCCAAGACAGAATTACATTTGAATAAATCTTAATAAAGGAAATGTCTATGAAAGAAAATGGGAGCGAGCAAGGAAGAGGGGCAGTCACTCTTGCACTATGGTCTAATGGCTATCCCAGTCATCCCAGCTGCCTCACTTTTAATCTAAAACAAAACTTTAAAATAACTTCTCTATATCATATCAGTGTTCACTGTCAAGTCTATTAAGAAATCTACCAATGTTTTCAGAACTGGCTAGCTTGGGGGTGTTTTTCTTTGAGCATATTCTTAGAAATTTATTTTTCTTCCCGCAAAAAAACTAACAGTAGGAGATGAAACATCCAGTTACCCAATAAGCCAAGTATTGACAGATTAATAATTTCATTCTAAACAATAACAATGTCACTAATTAGTTGTGAATACATATTTGTTTATTTGTACTAATATTAGAAATGGAAAAACCTCAAAATTGACCTTTTTTGTATGTGTTTTCAGATGGAAGAAAACAAAAACAATGAAAGTAAATTGGGATGTTTGGCCACAAATTATTACTTACCTTTTACCAAATTCTGGTATCCAAGTAACAATTGGCAAGGAGTTAAATACAGAATTCCGTTTAAAATAAGTATGGCTCTCTGGTGGTAATATTTTAAAACTATAAATGAATTTAAATTCCTTGATCTACAACATCAAACAACAACAACAAGCAAACACTTTAGGGCTAGCAGTTCTCCATTATCACTTGATTTGGTAAAGGAGTAATACTTTTCTTTTTTTTCAAACTGAGATTAGAGGGTAAGTGAACCAGCAAAAGACAATTAAGTTGGTCTACAGTTGCTTTCTCAAGTACTCAGCAATGTGAATGCAGGCATAATGCTGTTTTTATTCACCAGGCACACAAATAAATCAACTTTAATGTCAATAAAGTCAGTAATGATAGATTCCATCACTAAAATATAACTAAGCAATAATGACCAGGAAGAAAGTAAGTAGCTCATAGCAGCAGAAGCGATTTCTTTTTTGTCCTAGGTGAAGTCAAGGGTATCTGAAAAGACTGGCCTTTTCCCCTCTATTATTATCTGCAAATCATTCTTGTCATGTTAGAAAGCAGATTGTTTTTTTCAAGTGTTACACACCATTATGTTTGGATCACATAACTTGACCTTATTCCAGGCAACTTAAACTCCATTTCCAATTAGCAAGAATGCTTATAGTGGAGCTGAAGTCTATCTGCCTATTAAGCCTTTCTTATTATATCAATTTGAGCAGAAATTTATATTCTCTATTCCCCCTGTGGTGATGTTATCTTGTGGCCAAACATCCCAATTTATTTTCATTGCTGTTTTTTTGCCATCTGCCGGAAACCACAACAAAAAGGCAAATTTTGAGGTTTTTCAATTTCTATTCTTAGTGAGCTGAAAAATTCATACATAATGGTAGGGGAAAGAGTTTGTTTATGCAATTAACAAAAAAAACTTGAATGCAACAGCCACATTTGGGATGTGACTAAAACCACCACTTGAAGAAAGATGCTATAAATAGTACAATTCACTCGAATTATGTCTTAAAACAACATACTGCCATTTTATGTACGGAGTGTTTAACCCTTGGTCCTTAGCACTCAGTGGACATGTGTCAATATTTTTGGCTGACATTCAACCAATGTCTGAGCAAGTAACAATGCGCTTCGTTCAGTTAGTTCACCGATCTGTCGTTGACATAAGCCTGTCCTTTGGAAAGCTCTTACTAAAAGCAACAATGTTTCTCCCAACTTTGTCATTGCCATTTGCGATATTGCCTAAGGAGAAAGTAAATCATTCCCATTCTCACAATACTATAAATAATCTTAGTTTGAAAGAAATAAAGTTTTAAAAAATTCCAATCTCAAATAAAGATGAATGTACTATTTTCCCCACATAATGGCTTTAAACCATCTGATTTTCCCATGATGCCACTTTGTATTCCACTAGAACAGAATTAAATATAAAAATAGATGAAATGCCCCTGAAAATGTTTTTATTAAAATAGCTTAAATTTAGTAATGCAATTTAATCCCTTATGCCCAAATATGGCTTATAGTTTCTTCATTTTTTTATCTTGATTCATTATCTTAAATTATGAAGAAATTATTATTATAAGATAAGGAATAATTTGCCATAAAACTGAAAATTATTAGCTATGTGAAATAGAAACTCAGTCTTTCATATGTAATGGTAAAATTTAATATTTTACAAAAATAAATATTCACTAAAATAAAACTATTCTCAAATAATATTCTATTAACAATTATGTATTTGCATATGATAACTACAAATTATATCTATCTTCTAGATAACTTTGAACATAACACTGAGTAGTATTACAGGGGTCTAAATATGAGAGTATATGTTAGTATACCAAGAACTCCCTTTCTTATATCACTTTACATATTAATTGACTATATATTTTATTACATATATTCAATTCAACTTTATATGTGGTTTGTATTAATGCAAATGATTGGAATATCTAAACTGCAATATAATTGTGATGTTTCATCTTAAAACTTACTATTTAAGCTCCTGTGGTAAAAATGAGAATTCCAACATTGTTCCAAAGAAATATAGGTAGCTCTATACTACAGAGACCATAACTATATTTTTTCCAATAGCAAATGAATTAGCAAACCCATCATCTTTCCAGATTACATTGCTTTAATATCTCTTATTGCCACTTGGAAAAAAATCAATACTCAGATTACCTTATAATAGATTAAAAAAAAGTCAATAAGTTTAGATGTTAGATGATGAGATTAGTTTATTATTATTATTTCCTATATAATTCATGTGGGAAAATGCCATGTTCTCCACAAAAGGTAGTTTTAAAGAATTGCTCCCAGATTTTGGTTTCTAGTATCACGGAGTATTGCCAACAGAGCAACTTCTCTAAAAGACAACAAATAAAAACTCTGGAAAAAATACAAAATGAAACTACACAATGTCTTAAAAGAAAAAGCAGGTAGATTTTGGAGGGGAGTCTAAATTTTGAAGAAGGATCTGACACATGGTGAGTTTCCCAAGTTATGACTTTTTCTTGAGGGTAGACAATAATTGTGGCATGATGCAGGGTACTAAAACTCAGATAGTACACCCTAAAATTTTCAGATCTAAAAGACCAGAGGACAGAGACAAGAACAACTAGAATAGTTAGAAAGGGAAGAGGGAGTAACTTGAAAAAAGAGAGATCAAGAGAAGAGCCCAAATGTTATGTATAAATTCTTCCTAACTCTCTAGCTGAGCTCCGAATACTTTAGTGTTGAAGCAGACTCAAATCAGCTTAACCTAAGGCAAAAATGATAGAGCTGATTCTTTAACTGCTGCCCATCAAAGGAAAGACAGAAGTTGCCAAGTGAATTTAAGAAAGTTAATTGTCTACTAAAACTAAAACATCTACACTCTTTGGAGGACTAGGAAGCTAGAGTCTCCACAAATAAGCGTTCAAAATATAAATGATACAATTCAAAAGTACTTGGCATAATAATATGATTAATTTTCAAGGAAAAAGACCGTCAATGAAGGTCACATGTGAGGTGACCCAGGCAAGTACTTTGAAGGAACTCTCGTGACTATGCTCAATGACCATATTTATTGATTTAGTTGCTTATATTAGAAAAGAAGAAAAGTCATTAAAAAGTCCTAAAATTACTTTAAAAGGTAGAAAAATAATGAATCACACCCAAAGCTATTAGAAGGAAGAAAATAATAAAGAGCAGAACAAAAACAAACAACAGAGAAAATTAGCAAAGCCAGTTTTTGAAAACATCAACAAAACAGAGGAGGATGATAAGAATAAGGGGCCAAATAGCAAACAAAAAATAAAATAATTAAAACTAAATTCATCCAGAGTCATAATTATATTAAATGTTAATGAATTATTTAATTTTTTTTCATTTTTTTGTTGAGATATAATTGACATATAATATTATATTAGTTTCAAGTGTACAACATAATGATTCAATATTTGTATATATTGTGAAATGATCACCACAATAAGTCTAGATAACATCTGTCACCATACATACTTAACAAAAAGTTTTTGTTTGTGATGAGAACTTCTAAGATCTACTCTCTTGGCAACTTTCAAATATGCAATACAGTATTATTAACCACCATCACCATGCTGTACTTATTTATTTTATAACTGGAAGTTTGTGCCTTTTGACCGTCTTCACCCATTTTGACTACCCACCACCCCCTACCCCTCTGGCTATCACCAATCTGTTCTCTGTATCTTTGAGATTTATTGTTGTTGTTTTCAATTCCACATATAAGTGAGATTTCTCTGACTTATTTCACTTAGCATAATGCCCTCAAGGTCCATCTCTGTGGTCACAAATGGCAAGATTTCATTTTTTCTATGGATGAATACAATTCCATTGTATATACACACCACATCTTTATCCATTGATCCATGAATGAACCAATTAGATTTCTTACATGACTTGGCTATTGAAAATAATGCTGCAATGAACATGGAGGTGCACATGTCTTTTCGAGTTAGTGTTTTCATTTTCTTCAGATAAATACCCAGAAGTAGAGTTGCTGGATCATATGATACTTCTAATTTTAATTTTTGAGGAACCTCTATACTTTTTTCCATAGTGGCTTCACCAATTTACATCTTCACCAACAGTGCACAAGAGTTCCCTTTGCACCACATCCTTGCCAGCACTTGTTATATCTTGTCTTTTTGATAATAGCCATTCTAACAGGTATGAGGTAATATAGCATTGTCGTTTTGATTTACATTTCCCTGATGACTAGTAACATTGAACTTATTTTCGTGAATCTGTTGGCTATCTGTTTGTCTTCTTTGGAAAAATGTCTATTCAGATCCTCTGACCATTTTTTAACAAGATTGCTTGGGAGATTTTTTGCTATTGAGTTATATGTGTTCTTTATATAGTTTAGATATTACCCCTTTGTGAGATATATGGTATGCAAATATTGTCTTCCATTCAGTAGATTGCCTTTTCATTTTGTGGATGGTTACCTTTGCTATGCATAAGCTTTTTAGTTTGATGCTTACTTTTGCTTTTGTTGCCTTTGCTTTTGCGTCAAATCCAAAAAATCATCACCAAGACCAATGTCAAGGAGTTTACCACTATGTTTTCTTCTATGAGTTTGATGGCTTCAGGTCTTACATTCAAGTCTTTAACCCATTTTGAGATAATTTTTGTTTATAGTGTAAAATGCTGGTCCAGTTTCATACTTTTGCGTGTGGCTGGTTAGTTTTCCCAATACCATTATTGAAGAGACCATCCTTTCTCCATTGTATATTTTTGACTCCTTTGTCATAAAATAATTGATCATGTATATGTGGGTTTATTTCTGGGCTTTCTATTTGTTCCATTGATCTATGTGTCTGTTTTATGCCAAAATCATACTGTTTTGATTACTATAGCTTTGTAATACAGTTTGAAATCAGGGAGTGTGATGCCTTCAGCTTTGTTCTTTCTCAGGACAGCTTTGGCTACTCAGGGTCTTTTGTGATTCCATAAAAATTTTAGGATGTTTGTTCTATTTCTGTGAAAAATGCATTGACGTTTTGATAGGGATTGCACTGAATCTGTTGATTTCTTTGGGTAGTATGGACATTTTCATAATATTAATTGTTCCAATCCATGAGCATAGAATATCTTTCCATTTATTTGGGTCATCTGCAAGCTCTTTCATCAATGTCTTATAGTTTTCAGTATATAGGTCTTTCACTTCCTTGCTAAAATTTATTTCTAGATATTTTATGCTTTTCGATAAAATAAACTACTAAACTTTAATAGTAAATGGGATTGTTTTCTTAATTTCTCTTTCTGATAGTTTATTAGTGTATAGAAATGCAACAGATTTTTGTATATTGATTTTGTATCCTGCAACTTTACTGAATTTTAAGTCTCTTGGTAGAGTCTTTAGGGTTTTCTATATATTATATCACGTCCTCTGCAAATAGTGACAGTTTTACTTCTTCCTTTCCAATTTGGATGCCTTCTATTTCTTTTTGTTACCTAATTTCTCTCAGTGGATATCTAGTACTGTTGAATAGAGGAGGTGAGAGTGAGCACATTTATCTTGTTCCTGGTTTTAGAGGAATAGGTTTCAGCTTTTCATTCTTGAGTGTGATGTTCGCTGTGAGCTTGTCATATACGGCCTCAATTATGTTGAGGTAATATCTTCTAGTCCTGGTTGGTTGAGAGTTTTTATCATGAAAGTGTGTTTAATTTTGTCAAATGCATTTTCTGCATCTGTTGAGATGATCATATGATTTTTATACTTCATTTTGTAGATGTGGTATATCACATTGATTGATTTGTCAATGTTGAACCATCCTTGCATCCCTGGAATAAATCCCAATCGATCGTGGTGTCTGATCCTTTTAATGTTGAATTTGATTTGCTAATACTTAATGAGGATTTTTGTATCTGTGTTCATCAGGGATAATTGCCTATAATTTTCTTTTCTTGTGGCATCCTTGTCCTTTTTTGGTATCCGGTTAATGCTGGCCTTGTAAAATGAGTTTAGAAGTGTTCCTTCCTCTTATATTTTTGGGAAGAGTTGGAGAAGGATTGGTATTGATTCTTGAAATGTTTGGAAGAATTCACCAGTGAAGCCATCTGCTTCTTGATTTTTGTTTGTTGGAAGTTTTTGATTAGTGATTCAATGTCCTTATTAGCAATCAGTCTTCAGATATCTATTTCTTCATGATTCAGTCTTAGTAGGTTGCATATTTTGAGGAATTTATCCATTATTCTTCTAGATTGTGCACTTTGTTAGTGTATAATTGTTCACAGTAGTCTCTCATGATCCTTTATATTTTTGTGGTATCAGTTGTAAGGTCTCCTCTTTCATTTCTGATTTTATTTGAGTCCTCTCTCTTTTTCTCTTGATAAGTCTAGCTATGAATTGTCAATTTTGTTTATCTTGACAAGAAACCGGCTCTTAGTTTCATTTATTTTTTCTATTATCTTTTTAGTTTCTATTTCACTTATTTCCACACTGATCTCTGTTATTTCCTTCCTTCTACTAACTTTGGGCTTCATTTATTCTTCTTTTTCTAGTTCCTAGAGGTGTAAAGTTAGGTTGTTTATTTGAGATTTTTCTTGTTTCATGAGGTAGGCATTTATTGCTATCAAGCTCCCTCTTAGAACTGCTTTTGCTGCATCCCATAAGTTTTAGGATGTTGTATTTCCCTTTTCATTTGTCTCAGGGTATTTTTTGATTTCTTCTTTGACCCATTGGTTGTTTAGTACCATGTTGTTTAATCTCCACATATTTGTGCATTTTCTAGTTTTTCTTGTAACTGATTTTTAGTTTCATACCATTTGCTTGGAAAAGATGCATGATATAATTATAATTGAAATTCACTGACTTGTTTTGTGGCCTAACATATGATCTGTCCTGGAGAATATGCACTTGAGAATAATGTATATTCTGTTGCTTTTGGATGGAATGTTCTGTATATATCTGTTAAGTCCATCTGGTCTAAGGTGTCATTAAAAGTCAATGCCTCCTTATTGATTTTTCTGTCTGATAATCTATCCACTGATAAAATTGGTGTATTAAAGCCCTCTACTATTATTGTATTGATGTCTATTTCTCCCTTTAGGTCTGTTAATATTTGCTTTATAATTTTTGGTGTTAAATGTTAATGAATTAAACACTTTAATTAAAAAGTAGGTATTATTTTTCTGCTATTTAGTTCACCTAGTTTATTTTTTATTTCTGATATTATGTTTTTCCATTCTAAAAATTCCATTGATTCTTGTTTGTATTTTTTATTTCTCTCCTAAAATTTCCTATCTTAATTTTTTTGTGATTGCATTTCTTTTAAATAGTTTAGCTAGTCAATTTTTAGGACAGAATTTTAATTTTAAAAAATTTATTATTATTTTTTTTAATTTCAGTGGTTCACTAACCTCATCCCCAGGTACCCCATATTAACAACTGTGATTATGTCTTTCATATGTTTCCACAAAATCTGTAAATATCTTTAGTATTTCTGGAGTTTTTTTTATGTATCAAATAGGACCAAATATGAATACTTTTTTGAATCTTGTATTTCTTACTAAAAATATTTATGTAACATCCTCCAAAATCAGTAATATAGCACGTATTATTTTTATAATGGGTGCAATATTCTACAGTGTCAACATATCATGAATTATTCAACCATTACTTCTTCTGATATTGTTTATAAAATATATTACAAAAATTGAAATCAGGGCAGCTAGGAGTTTTTGTGCATCTATCTCCTCATTTTCAACATTTTCTAGTACCTGTCTTTTTTTTTTTTTGGTAAGAGTACAGAACGGCAGTTTGTTTTTTAATGCTATGCAACTTTTTCTCTCAGTAAAATAATTCAAACCTTTCACACGTGATATAATGACACACATTAGATTTATTCCTACCATCTAAATATATGTTTAAACTTTTTCTTAGTATTTTTTCACTTTTTTAAAAAAAATAATGGTTTGATCAAATTGTAATTATGCTATATTCTTTCTAATTTTTTGAAGTCCCATATTCTACTGTTATGTTATTAGCATTTTCTTGTATTGCCCTCATCAATGAAGCACAAATTCCTATAGCATAATATAAAAATATCCTATTTCTTCCACTACTTGACTTCCACTAATTCCCATTCACAGGGACAACTCAGTACATCCATTCTATTCTCTCTTGGCCTCTGAGGGACCAGGGAAAATGGTGGCCTTCAGTAGAGTCTGTAGAACCCTTGCTCACAGCTTCAAAGATCTCTGTAGTTCAACTTCTTCCCAGTATCTTCAGCTTTCTGATCTTTCCTCTGTTCTCTCTGACACTTATCTCTAGGTTCTGACCCAGGGCCCTGGAGAGAAATCCCCAGACAAGTGCTCCAAACTAGACTTCAAAACAGTCTAGCACCTCACTTTCCTACAGTGGTGATAAACTTGAGAATCAGTTTGAAAGTGGGTAGGAAAAAGCCACATTTGTTTCTCCTCCTTTTCACAATTCAGTTATTGATTTGATTCTGTGTGTATGTAGATATACACACACACAAACACATAGATATAGTAATTTGACTGTATGTGACAAACGTAGTGATTTGAATAAGATAGCTTTTAATTGACAAGAAATTGAATATTAGTCATTTTACAAAAACTGACAAATTAAAATGTCCATTTATAGATATTTAAGTTGATGTTACTCCATGGAAATGCCTGAGTGCACAGTAGTTATAACCCCTTTTCATCATCATTAGCCTACATGTCAATCTTCATTATGTGTATGATATTATGCATTGAGATATGTCCAAAGAAATCAAAAGTCTTCTCTTCAAACTCACTCTGAGTTTACTATGTAAAATGAAATGTGCATTTACATTGGTGGCCTAAGAATATTCTTCTTTTTTTTTTGGGGAGGAAGATCAGCCCTGAGCTATCATCCATGCCAATCCTCCTCTTTTTGCTGAGGAAGACTGGCTCTGAGCTAACGTCTATTGCCAACCTTCCTCCTTTTTCTCCCCAAAGCCCCAGTAGATAGTTGTATGTCATAGTTGCACATCCTTCTAGTTGCTGTATGTGGGACGCCGCCTCAGCATGTCCGGAGAAGCGGTGTGTTGGTGCGCACCCGGGATCCGAACCCCAGGCCGCCAGTAGCAGAGCGCGCGCGCGGGCTCGACCGCTAAGCCACGGGGCCGGCCCCAGGAATAATTCTTAAAACATAACTTTTGTACCTAGTTATTTCATTTTTCATCTGGAGCAAGAGACGACTTTAAAGTGAAGTTAAAATTTCCTATGAAACAAATTTATCATTAGAGAAGGTAGCTAATATTTTTGTATTTAAAACAAAAAGAGCTTGATTTTCCTGTTACTTGAAAATGGCAACCTATATATCATGTCTCTATATTTGGGGGCAATATAGTCTAATTCTATAGATTTACATTGCATCCAAATTTAAGCCTTTTGGGATTTTTTTAAAGCAGACATTTAATTTTGCTAATATTGGATAAAATTAGAGTTGTGATTCTCTTTAGTGTATTTGCACAGTGCATAACAAGTATAGAGGTAGAATAATCAGCAACTATCTCTTGTCTCTAGTTTTGGGGAGATATAGAAATCTTATCCTTTATTTAAAGTTTGAGTTCATGTTTGAGAGTTAATTCATGCTTATAATTGCTAGAAAGAGAAAGGCACACATGACAACAGCTAGAGCATACCAAAGAACATTCTTTTTGGAAACAGCACATATTCCCTAATAGTTAAAATTTGAAGGAAGAAGGGCTATTCCTAAAATTGCATCCAAAAATTGATTTATATATATTTTTTTCATTATTTATTGAGTAACTGTGATGAGCAGTTATGGAAAAAGCATAACATTTTTTTCTGCTCTTAGGGTATAGACAGTCTGATTTAGAGGGTAGACTCTGCAGGTATAGAGCAATTAACTCTACTTTGGAGATTCAGTGATGCCTCCACAGAGGAGACTTTTCCTTTGGTATTTAATGATACATATGAGTTTTCCAGGAAGAATTTAGAAAAGATAATTAAAGACAGCAATTACAAGACGAGTAAAGTACACATGTAAAGTCATAAAGGAAAGAATGTTCATGATGTTTTTGAGAATGAGTTTAGTGTGATTGCAGTATATTGTGCCAAGGGTATGTAGTAGGGGCTACAACTTAATATATAGCTAAATAGGCGACTTACTGTGAAGAGAATTTTTGCATACTTTTGATGAGGAAAAGTTCTCCTCAAGCTTCAAGCACATATAAATATTTAATAAAATAAACTTTATTTCAAAAATACATAGCCAAGTGTGAAACCAAAAAACAGGAATTACCACGTATCAGGGAGAAATAGGCTTACAAGGACTGGAAGTGAGAGAATTGAGTAGAGACTGAACCTCTAAGAGAAGGGTGCTAGCGAAACTTGCCCTAACCTCAGAAGCAAAGAGATGGTATTTTAAAGGTAAAAGAGGATCTTTCCTCATATTTGCTTAAAGCGAGGATGTGTTTTTTAGTTATCTCAAGCAAATAAATTTATTTAAAATCAGTTCAGAAATTGAGTAAAAACACAGAATCCAGGCAGTAGCAAGTAAGCACAATCATGTAGGGGTGATAAAAATGCCACTAGAACACAGAAATCATAGTAATTCCACACAAAATAACTCCTCTAAAGATGCGTTCACAGTCAAAAATGACAAACCACATTATGAAAAATACCACTATTAAGAAGAAACGTTTTATAAAAACAAAGGAGAATAATTCTCACATCAAGAACTAAATATAATAAAACAGTTTGAAAGATAAATTAAGTATATTTAACATCCACAAGAAGAAATAACATGCAATGGAAACCAAGAGTAAGTAACAAAAGTAAAACATGAAGAAAAAAACAAAATCTTGCTGTAAAAATAGTTATAAATATTTTAGATATCTTTAATGATATAAACAATAGTCTAGATCCAGGAGAAGAAAGAATTAGACCATTGGTAGATAGTTTTGGGAATCACTCAGAATGCAACACAGATAGATATGAAAACTATAGAAGAACAGTAAAGAGATATGGTGGATAGATTGAGGAGATCTGTCACACATTCATTTATTCAATAGATGTTTATATTCCCCTATGTGCTAGCCTCCATTCAAAGCACTTGGATACATCTGTGAATAAAACAGACAAAGTCCTACCGGTGTGAAGTTTGTATCTTAACCAGATGTGAGAGCGGGGGCCAATTACAGTATTAAATAGGGTGTTCAGGAATGGACTCATTGAGAAGAAATTTGAAAACAATATTGAAAGGACTAAGGGATTTAGTCAAATGGATAGCTATTATAGTTGTACTCCAGGCAGAAGGAAGCATGAGAGCAAATGCCCTATGTTGGGGGCATACATGGTACGTTCCACAAAGAGCAAGGAGGTCGGATTAGAGGGATGGTGAGAAACAGGAATAGAAGATGGGGTCAGATACCATATCATGTAATAAATTGTAAGATTATAAAATAATTCAATTATTTATGGAGATATCTGAGGGTCTCCAAAAGCAAAGAAATGAAATCTGAGAACTGATTTATGTTAAAGGATCATTCTAGCTGGTATACTGGGAGTGGACCATTGAGAAAAGGCAGGTAGAAGTTTGGAGACCTGTTATAAGGCTATAATTTGATTCTCAAAACAGGTAACAGTGATAACTGGGAGAGATTATATTCAAAGGAATAATTAAGAACACTGAAGAAATTAGTCCTGAGATTGAAGCAGTATACTGAGTCATATCTCTCTCTCTCCATTCTCTCTCACACACACACACCTTAAAGCTAGACACATTACAGGAGAATTGAAGAAAACCAATGAAAATTAGAGCAATTAAAAAGCAATCAGAACTTGCCTATAAAAATGATAATTACACTGAAATCTATTGCTCATTTGCAAAAATAGAATTCAGAAGGCAATTGTATAATATCTTCAAAGTTAAAAATCATTTCAGGTTCTAGTAATAGAAGAATAGGTTATATCAGACTAAACCTTTCTCTGATAGTTGTAAACTCTGGACAAAATATTTTAAAACTCAACTACTTGAAGACATTGAAGAGCAACTAAATTCTGGCAGAAATTGGAGTTGATTTGACCTTTGAAAGAAGGAAACAAAACAGAGTGAGAGTTATATTTATATGGTGTAGAGCGCATTCCTCAGTCCACATGGAATGGGTCAGCTAAATTCAAGCAGAAAACTCTAATCGTTTTGGCTGAGGCATCAGAGGAAAGAATCTGGGGCTGCCAAAAGGCCTGAAAATTGAGGAAGAATATGCTCAGAGAGGAAGATAGTTCAGAGAATGGAGTTCCAAAATTGACGTACAAACTCACCTCAAATTCTTGACTGACTTTTGAAATATGAAATCATGGGGGCCCCCAAGGAGCACTGTGGAAAGCACCTGAAAATCTGAAAGGCTGAAAAGCTAAGCTGAAATTTCAGCTCCAACTTTACTCTAAACAAAGACAATAATAATTCTACATTATTGTTTAGAGTCGGATTTAACTTGGTTTGTTTCCTATAAACAGAAAATTAGTTCTCAGGTTGTGTCAACCAGGACAGAACCCCTCAATGGGGATGAAAAATAATTATGAATGGATAGAATGTATATAGCATTTCAGTCAAATGTTGTATGTTAAGCAAATACATAAACTCACAGTTCTCTAGCATATAATTGCAAGCTCCAGTCCAAGTTTTTATTTAGCCAACAAAGGGTATTTTCCCTCCTACAAGCCCTAACACCATCCATTTTTGTATCCTTCTTCTGCAAATTCCTACCTTAACCTTCCCTTGAAAATTTTGTGCAAGACTCTTCCGCGTGGAAATCAATCCCATATAAAACGTCACTGTGAAATCTATTCATTTCTGCTAGAAATGTGTACAGCTACATAATTTTGGTGTGACATGCACAATTAACTTTTCCTTTTATGTTTCTTTTGCTATAATTATGTTTCCATACCAATATGCAGACAAGTATTAGTAATTAATGCCTATGAAAGATCTAATTTATCAGACTATGGAAACATAGTAGATTTTGATATAGTCTACTTATTTATTTTTGCTTTTGTTGTCAAATCCAAAAAATCATCGCCAAGACTGATGTCAAGGAGTGTACCACCTATGTTTTCTTCTAGAAATTTTATGATTTCATGTCTTACATTCAAGTCTTTAATCCATTTAGAGTCAAGTTTTGTGGATGGTGTAAGATACTGGTCCAGTTGCATTCTTTTGCATGTGGCTATCCAGTTTTCCCAGCACCATTTGTTGAAAAGACTGTCCTTTCCCCATTGTATGTTTTGACTCCTTTGTTGTAAATTGAGTGACCATGTATGTGTGGACTTATTTCTGGGCTATTTTGTTCCATTGATCTATGTGTCTGTTTTTATGCCAAAATTATACTGTTTTGATTACTATAGCTTTGTAATATAGTTTGAAATCAGGTAGAGTGATGTCTCCAGCTTTGTTCTTCTTTGTCAGGATTGGTTTGGCTATTAAGGGTCTTTTATGATTTCATATAAATTGTAGGATTGTTTTACCTATTTCTGTGAAAAATGCCTTTGGAATGATAGGGATTGCATTGAATCTGTAGATATCTGTGCATACTATGGATATTTTCAGAATATTAGTTTTTTCAATCCATGAGTATGCAATATCTTTCCATTTATTTGGGTCATCTTCAGCTTCTTTCATCAGTTCTCTATTTTTCAGTGTATAGGTCTTTCACTTCTTTACTAAAATTTATTTCTAAATATTTTATTCTTTTTGATGCAGTAGTAAATGGGATTTTTTTCTTAATTTCTCTTTCTGATAGTTTATTAGTGTACAGAAATGCAACAGATTGTTGTATATTGATTTTGTATCCTGCAACTTTACTGAATTTGTTTATTCCAACAGTTTTTCATAGTCTTTAGGGTTTTCTATATATTACATCAAGTCCTCTGCAAATAGTGACAGTTTTACTCCTCCCTTTCCAATTTGGATGCCTTCTATTTCCTTTTGTTGCCTAATTGCTCTGGGTAGGATATCTAGCACTATGTTGAATAGAAGAGGTGAGAATGAGCACACTTACCTTGTTCCTGGTCTTAGAGGAATAGGTTTCAGCTTTTCACCCATGAGAATGATGTTAGCTGTGGGCTTGTCAAATATGGCCTCAGTTATGTTGAGGTAATATCTTATACTCCTGATTTGTTGAGAGTTTTTATCATGAAAGGGTGTTTAATTTTGTCTAATGCATTTTCTGCATCTATTGAGATGATCATATGATTTTTATACCTCATTTTGTAGATGTGGTATATCACATTGATTGATTTGTCAATGTTGAACCATCCTCACATCCCTGGAATAAATCCCAATCGATCATGGTGTATGATCCTTTATAATGTATTGTTGAATTTGGTTTGCTAATACTCATTGAAGATTTTTGCATCTGTGTTCATCTGGGATAATTGCTTGTAATTTTCCTTTCTTGTGGCATCCTTGTCTGGTTTTGGTATCCAGGTAATGCTGGCCTTGTAAAATGAGTTTAGAAGTGTTACTTCCTCTTCTATTTTTGAGAAGAGTTTGTGAAGGATTGGTATTAATTCTTGAAATTTTTGGAAGAATTCACCAGTGAAGGCATCTGGTCTTGGACTTTTGTTTGTTGGAGGTTTTTGATTACTGATTCAGTATTCTTATTAGTAATTGGTCTGTTCAGATATCTATTTCTTCATGATACAGACTTAGTAGGTTGTATGTTTCTAGGAATTTATCTATTTCTTCAGGTATCAAATATTTTGGCATATAATTGTTCATAGTAATCTCTTATGATCCTTTGTATTTCTGTGGTATCAGTTGTAACATCCCCTCTTTCATTTCTGATTTTATTTGAGTACTCTCTCTTTTTTTCTTGTGAATCTAGCTAAAAGTTTGTCAATTTTGTTTATCTTTTCAAAAAATCATCTCTTAGTTTCATTGACTTTTTTCTGCTATTCTTTTACTCTCTACTTCATGTATTTCCATGTTGATCTTTGTTATTTCCTTCTTTCTATTAACTTTGGGCTTTCTTTGTTCTTTTCTTTTTCTAGT
Source organism: Ceratotherium simum simum (assembly GCF_057802395.1). Taxonomy (NCBI): domain Eukaryota; kingdom Metazoa; phylum Chordata; class Mammalia; order Perissodactyla; family Rhinocerotidae; genus Ceratotherium; species Ceratotherium simum. The sequence goes on along the minus strand of NC_141902.1, from coordinate 20,097,994 downwards.
TCCTTAGGTGTAAATTTAGGTTATTTATTTGAGATTTTTTTCATTTGTGAAGTAGGCATTTATCACTATGAACTTCCCTTTTAGAACTGCTTTAGCTGCATCCCATAAGTTTTGGGATGTTGTATTTCCATTTTCATTTGTCTCAAGGTAATTTTTTATTTCTTCTTTGACCCATTGGTTGTTCAGTAGCATGTTGTTTAATCTCCCTATATTTGTGAATTTTCCAGTTTTCTTCTTGAAGTTGATTTCTAGTTTCACACCATTGTGGTTGGAAAAGATGTTTGATGTGATTTCAATCTTATCAAATTTATTAAGACTTGTTTTGCGGCCTAACATGTGATCTATCCTCAGAATGTTCACTTGAGAAGAATGTGTATTTCTTTGCTTTGGATGAAATGTTCTGTATATATCTATTAAGTCCATCTTGTCTAATGTGTCACATAAGGCTGATGTTTCCCTATTGATTTTCTATCTGGATGATCTATCCGTTGATGTAAAAGGGGTATTAATTGTCCTCTATTATTATTCTGTTGCTGTCTATTCCTCCCTTTAGGTCTGTTAATATTTATTTTCTAGGGCCAGCCCCATGGCTTAGCGGTTAAGTGTATGCATTCCGCTACTGGCAGCCTGGGTTCGGATCCCGGACGTGCACTGATGCACTGCTTCTCCGGCCATGCTGAGGCGGTGTCCCACATACAGCAACTAGAAGGATGTGCAACTATGGCATATAACTACCTAGACTTTGGGGGGGTAAAAAATAAAGGAAAAAGGAGGAGGATTGGCAATAGATGTTAGCTCAGAGCTAGTCCTCCTCAGCAAAAAAAAGAGGAGGACTGGCATGGATGTTAGCTCAGGGTTGATTTTCCTCACAAAAAAAAAAAAAATATTTTCTGTATTTAAGTGCTCCTATATTGGGCAGATAAATATTTACAAATGTTATATCCTCTTGTTGGATTGACCCCTTTAACATTATGTAATGCCCTTATTATGTAATGTCTCTTATTACAGAATTTGTTTAAAGTATATTTGGTCTGATATAATTATAGCCACTCCATCTTTCTCTGGTATCCGTTTGCATGGAATATCATTTTCCATCCCTTCACTTCTGGTCTTGCTGTGTCCTTACAGCTGAATTGAGTCTCCTGGAGGCAGCACACAGATACGTCTTGTTTTTTTTTATCCATTTAACCACTTTATGTCTTTTGATTGGAGAATTTCGTTCATTTTCTTTTAAAGTAATTATTGATAGGTATTCACTTATTGCCATTTTGTTCATTCTTTTGTAGTTGTTTTGTAATTCTTCTTTTCTTTTCCTCTTCTTTGCTGTCTTCCTTTGTGATTTGATGATTTTCTATAGTAGTATGCATAGAATACTTTCTCTTTACCTTTTGTGTATCTCCTTTACATTTTTGCTTTGTGGTTATCATGAGGCTTACATATAACAACTTATATTTATGGGTCTATTTTAAGTAGATATCTAAGTGTGAATGCACTCTAAAGCTCTACATTTTTACTCTCCTCCATACATTTTGAGTTTTTAATGTCACAATTTACATCTTTTTATCTTGTGTATTCCTTAACTAATTACTGTAGTTATATTTATTACTTTTGTCTTTTAACCTTCATATTAGCTTCATAAGTGATTAGTCCATCACCTTTAGTATATACTTACCTTGTCCAGTGAAATTTATACTTTTGTATGTTTTCCTTTCATTAATTAGCACCTTTTCTTCTCAGCTTAAAAAATTTCCTTTAATATTTCTTGTAAGGCTGGTCTGGTCATGATGATTCCTTTAGCTATTGCTTGTCTGGAAAACTGTTTATCTGTCCTTCAATTCTGAATGACAACTTTGTTGGATAGAGTATTCTTAGTTGGAAGTTTTTTACTTTCAGCACTTTGACTACAAAATGCCACTCCCTTCTGGGCTGCAAAGTTTCTGCTGCAAAATCTGCTGATAGATTTATGGGGTTCTCTTGTACATAACAAGCTGTTTTCTCTTGCTGCTTTTAAGATTCTCTCCTTGTCTTTAAATTTTGACATTGAATATGATATACAGAGATACTTATAGGTATTTATATTATATTTGTATTAGATCTATATCCATATCTAGCTAACTATCCAGCTAGCTATTTAATTTCTTAGTGATTCTGTTTGTTGGGTTTTTTTGAACCCTGACTGATACATATTTCTATTGGAAAGTTAGGAACATTTATTTCTTCAAGCAACATGAATTTATGAAAGACAGTCTCTTGAATAGAGTAGAAATAAGTATATGAAAACAGGTATATGCAAATAAAAACCTAACTAGATATACCATTGCTTAATTTATTGAAGCTGTGTTTAGGAACATAAAGACCAAATTGTAGAAAAACATTGACTCACAAGTTCTTTCACAGCTAAAAACAATCCAGATGCAAACTGCATACACTTAACTAACTAGACTATTTGTGACAATGATAAAAGTTTTTGTCTTATTTCTGTTATGACACATCTGAAAATTTTCATGTAGTCTATTTAAAATTAGTAAGCCTGACCATAGATGAAGTTCTTGAATTATATATCTTGTTACCTTAAGGTATTAATTGCATTATTCATTGGGAACTGCTTTACATTAAAATTGCTACATCTTGGTTATAGTAATTAACTACCACAGACAATTCAAAGTTGTGCTTGATGAATTAGATTCACAAACTGTAGTCTGCTATATTACATATAGATTAAATGGTTTAATAATGTGTGATGCAAAAGAAATATTTGAAATTATTGACTAAAAGCTTTTAAAATTTTTTTAGTGACATTGCAACTTATATAAATGCTTTAATTATTTTTGTACAAAAATATTTTTACATATGTATGATTAAATTTGGTAGTTAAACAGTGAGACTGAGTTTTGAAAATCCCGTTTGACAAATAACAGTTGGCCTGATTTTTAACTGACGTTGGTTTTCAGAAATGAAAACAAAGTTACAAAATACAGACATAAAATAATAGAGTTGAGGCTATTTCTTAATGCATACTTTAAGGTAGTCTATTATAATATATATCTACTTTTAAGTTTATTTGAGAAAATCATGTTATACCAAAGAGACCTTTCTGCTATTTACATTTTTCATGTAAAATAAATATTATGGAGAATGTTTGGGGGGTGGGACTGGAACAATCCTGCTAAAGGCCAAATAAGGCAGTGCCTTTAACTCACAGTAAAGTCTAATATGGTCCAAGGTTTATATGTGTATGGCAGATGCACAAATATACACTAGGTCACACATACATAGGCACACACTTATTATTTCAGGTAATGATAATTTAGTTTTCCCCTAGAGAGTACCATCATCTTTTGTTTCTGCCTTAGGTGTTCAGCCACTGGCAACTTTTCTGAGTGCCCTTTCTCATCCCAGTCACATATTCATTGCAATTAGAAATTCTTCTTAATATATGCGGAGTTTAACGGTTATGGGTGTTTCCCATTTTCGCAAATGATGGAGTTTCTGTTTCTCATTCTTCTTGATGTTTGCTGATGGTTTAAAATAAGAGGAGGAAAAAAGAGGAATCTTTCTCAGGGGAATTGTAAATATTACTAAATTAATATTGATAGCGTGAAAATAGGGCTGCAATTGGAAGATATTGGCTGCAATGCAATGGGTAAATAAATAATACATATTGTCAAAGCAAAAATTACATCGGTCAGACATTATTCAAGGCTATTCCAATAGAGAAGAGAGGCCAGAACGCAGTCTGAACCCAACTCCACTGAAACTCAAGCCCACTGATGGGAGGGGTTTTAACGGCTGGGATGGGCCAGTGGACAAGTATTGGGGGATGTTAGGGAGGAAGTTTCTCAATGGATTAGGTCAAGCACATTGAGTTAGTCCCAAACTTGCAAATATTTTTCTCTGGGGTTTGGCCATCTGTGTTTGCTAATTGGCACCCATACAAGTTAGACTCCTACCCTCCCAACAGAGCCTGGGAGATAGGGAGCTATCTTCCCTGATGATTACATTTCGACACAATGGCTCCCAGGTCCTTGAGAAAGATGTTCCTGGATTTTAAAACTGGCAAAAGGCTTTTAAAAAGATGGACCTAGATGTTAAATGCACGGAGAAAGTGTTTACAATTACAAGTCTATAAATAAATACCCTAAAACTAGGTATTTCAGGGCTCAGAGTCATGAAGAAGTCTGTATGAAGTTTAACTAAACTGAAGGAAACGTTAAGACTGTCTTGGTCCACGTGATAAAATTGAATCATAGTAATTCTACCAAAAAAAAAAAAAAGGTCCTGTGCATTGTTATTTTTTAAAAAATCACTGTGCTAAGATCCTATCCTTGTTTGCAAGTATCCAGTTTAGTAAGCTGCTGCCTTTTATTTTTTTTTTGTGAGGAAGATCAGCCCTGAGCTAACATCGGCCAATCCTCCTCTTTTATTTTGTTGAGGAAGACTGGCCCTGGGCTAACATCCGTGCCCATCTTCCTCCACTTTATATGGGACACCGCCACAGCATGGCTTGCCAAGCGGTGTGTTGGTGCACGCCCGGGATCCGAACCAGCGAACCCCGGGCCGCCACAGCAGAGCGCGAACTTACCCACTGCGCCACCGGGCCGGCCCCCGTAAGCGGCTGCTTCTCATGATAAAACTGAAGGAAAATAAAAAACACTCCTTAAAAAAGAATCTATTTCAACACTACATAATGCAATTAGAAAAATAGGAAAGCAAGGTCTAAATTTGACTATTGAATATGGGAGAAAGGACTTTAGCTTTTTACTTCCAAATCAAAGAAGGAAATTATTAAATAACAATTAACGTTTATACTTTTCAATTTACATTTTGTCAGTTTGAAATACTCTTAATGCCATACAAGGGTATATTACACTATATGCTGAGTCAGTCAGGATAGGCAAATTATTCTGCAGTAACAGTCAACACAAAACAATTATTTAGTAACTATTAAAAACAAAGAATAATTTCTAACTCATCTTACAGGTCCAGTAAATGTGAGCTGAGGCTCTGAACTCGGTCATCCTCACCCCTGGATGCAAGTGGGTGGATCTACCTGGAACATCGTAGGAGAGAGAAGAAAAGAGTAGAAAATTGCTTACTGGATTAAAGCATTTAAGCATTTTCCTGAATATCACTTCCACTCATAGTTCATTGACTGAAGCCATCCACGGTATCTAATTTCAAAGAGTGAGGCCCCATTTAGGGCCTGGAAAGCAGAGAGAGTGAAATATTTGGTATAAAGCTTTAGTGACTATCACAGTCCGCCCACCAGTCACTAAATATTCTCATCACACTACATTACAAACATATGGAAAGATGGAACTTCTACTCACTTTTAACTTGTGTGTGATGACGGGATTTTGATTTAGCCAATGAAATTTAAGGAGACTTAATGTATGCCATTTCTTCGAGGAAACATGTTTTTTCCTTTTTTTGTAACAGCAATATTTTACTTTTTCTTTTTTTTTTTTTTGAGGAAGATTAGCCCTGAGCTAACGTCTGTTGCCAATCTTCCTCTTTTTTTTTTCCTTTTTTGCCCCCAAAGCCCCAGTACATAGTTGTATATCCTAGTGGTACATCCTTCTGGTTCTTCTATGTGGGATGCTGCCTCAGCATGACTTAATGAGCGGTGTGTAGGTCCACACCCAGGATCCGGACTGGTGAACCCCAGGCTGCTGAAGCAGAGTGTGCAAACTTAACCGCTATGTCACTGGGCCAGCCCCCCCAAGGAAACATTAATAGACATATCCTCTTACGCTTGCTTCAAAATGAAGTCACAATCAGTCTGAATTTCTAAGTGACTAGGAGAAAAGACTCCAGCTGACACATGCTGGGTATGCAACAGGAATATAGCTATTCATGGCATATGACTATTTTTTTAAAATAAGCTATGAGGATACGGGTGTCATTTGTTACTGTGGCTAAATTTAGGCCATTCAGACTAGCACATATGCTTATAACATGACTCAGTAAAAATATGGAAATGTTTATTTAATTACCAGTACTCTGGCAGCAGACTCTTCTTTCAACAAATCTGTCTTTTACTGTCTTCTAAATCTGTTACTATTGCTTGCAATTCTTTGTTCATCTGTTTAGCTACTTGAGGAAGCAGCTATCAGAGAAGACAATCAAAGTCTATGCACAATGTTTTTTCCATGAAGTTTCTCCTCAGGTATGTTCAGATTTTTACAGTATTTGGGTTCATCAAAGATCTCCCTTGGGACTTATTTTTTCCCAAGCAACAAGGTGAGTAAGCTAACCAGACTAGAGGTAGAACAGAGTGCAGTCCTATTTCTCGGTAGTCTTGTGAGTGAATGTCTTCTAGCTGTGAGCTGGCGTTATCAACTTTAGGCTTTTCTCTGGTGAAAGTGTATCTTTAGGTCTTCAGGAGACTGAAATACTGCCACAAAAAATTATATAAGCTACTCGCCTATAATGGTAGATTAAGCGGTGGTTTGAACCAACCTCCTCACTGAAAATAACTAGAAACACTAGGCAAATATATTTTTAATACGTTTGAAGGAAAATGAGAGCTACCAATTCAGTGAGGAATTCTGGGGCTAATATCTAGAAGAGAAAAAAGAAGTCCAGAGAGAGAAGCCTGGCTTTTGACTCCACATTTACCCATTGCTCATTTTGAATGGGCAACTTAGAGACTGAGAAACTGAATAAAACTTTTATCTGGCTCATGGCAATAAGTGAACAATAAGTATCCTACAAATTCTCCACTCTAGGAGAAAAGGTAATTTAGAAGACTCTCAGGTAAAGGCTTCATCCTAGGAGTTAAGGGTAAAGGAAGAAATCTGGAAAATCCCCATCTGTTTTTGGTTTGAGCCCCTATAAAGGCTATAGCACAGGAGAAAGGTTGGACAAGAAACAGACAAGCTCTCACAGGAAAGGAAAAAAACTAGCTTTGGATTAAGGTAATCTAGAATAGCTAGTTTCCTAGGCTAATGCAATTCAAAAGTTAAATAATTGGTTTTGAAAAAAACTAACATGATCAGAACAGGGATCCATATGATCCATGATCAAATTCTCTACATTTTATTACGCAATGTTATTTGTTGAATCAAAAATTTGCTAATTTTTGGCAGATGAGGAAAAAAGAACACATCACATACTGAAAACAAAGAGAACAAACAAACAACAGAAACAGGTGCATAGAAAATCCAAGTATATTAGAAACTGACTTTATTTGAAACTGGGTATATTAGAAATTTTTGCATATGTTAGCAATGAATATGTATATATTATATATTGGGTATGTAAATATTACTTTGGATATTCTAGATATGCTTTGGATGTATTAGGAATTAACTTTACAATAACTGTTTAACATGTTTGAAGACAGAAGGCGGGATTGTGAATTTTGGCAGAGCACAGGGAACTAAAAAAGAATGACAATAGAGACAGAATAGAACACAGACAATATTTGAAAAGACAATGACAAATTTCTTTTCAAAACTGAAGAAAAATTTAGCCACAGATTAAAGAAGTATCATGAACTCCTTGCAGGATGAATACAAAATAATCACAAGGAGGAGCATCGCAGTTAAACTGGGATAACAAAATATAAAAAGACACTCAGCATCATTCAGAGAAATGGAGATATATTATATCCAATAACAGACTGGATAACAAAAATAGACTGCCTGAAGGAAAATTTATTATCTTGTATAGAGTATTTACAAAACAATTACATCAGAATTTATGTATAATGGCATCATGTTGAAATGTTACCTCCAAGTTTGGGAATAAGACAAGAATGTTACCTGTCACCACTTCTATTCAACATTGCATTTGAGGTCATACTCAGGTAATAAGGAAAGAAAATTTTTTTAAATGTATAATGACTTTAAATAGCCTTCTATTATTTGCAGACCAATAAGATTATTTTTGTATAAAATCCAAATAAATATACAAGGAATTGATCAGCAAGATTACTGAACACAAGGTCCATAAGCAAATTGATAGTATTCATATATTTCAGTCAAAAATCATAAAAGTTAAAATTTTTTAATGTTAAAATAGCTTCAAAATTATCAAATACCTAGAAATACATACAAGATACAATATAAAACTGCTGTTATTTATAGTAGCCCAAATTTGGGGAAAACCCAAATTTCTATTGAGTGGAGAATGGATTAAAAAATTGTTATATTCAATAGAATATCATACACTAATGTAAGTTAACAAGCTTCATACATGCATAAATATCACATATATGATTAAATATCACAAATACTAACTGAAAAAGACATAAAAGAATATATTCGGTAAAATTTAATTTGTGTATAATTCAAAAAAACAAAGAAAATAATCTGTGACTGGAAGTCAAAATGATGATGATTCCTTTTGGAAGGACAGACGATGCAGAACTTGGGAAGAGGCAATAGGGGTCTTCAACCATGCTGGTTGTTCTATTTATTGACACGATGGTGGTTACCTTGGTATGTTTAGTTTATGATAACTCGTTGATGTATGCACTTAGGACTTGTGAACTCATTCATATGTATGTTACACATAAAAAAATCATTTAATTCTGACTAATCAATCCCTTCTTTAGCCTGGTACACCCTCCTAGTACACCCTACTAGTAGAAACAAAACATGGGTAGTTCCTATTTTATGTGTGGCCGTTTAGCCCTTATCACTCAATATGAAGATTTATTATTAAGGTCTTTAACTTTATTAACCACATTTTGCACACTGTGCTGAGTTTGCAATTAGACAAGATTATGATAAGTCTCAGTGTTTTCTTTCCATTAAGTCAAAACGGGATAGAATTTTACCTGTTTTTGGAAACAATGGCATGGGATGGTTTTTCCCTAGTTTCATTATATATAAAATTTCATTTATTTTATCAGGTTACCTACAAGCCTGCACTTACTCAGCCTTCTGTCTTACTTCTAAGATGTTTCTACATAGGTCAATTTATGTGATTGAAATTGTGCATTTCTGTTTCAAGGTTAAAAGAATATATTTAAAATAGCTATATCAAGCTCAGAATTCTTTATAAATTATTTATTTATAATGTTATTTTAATTGTTGAAAGTTTTAAATTAGCTTTTTATTTGTTGAAACTAAAGTCTGTTACACTAACACCTTAGAGTTCTATTATATTTTGTACCTCAAACACTTAAGACAGTCAAAGAAGCAAATTAGATCTTTACCTCACCTAAAAAAGTATCACAAGCAAAAATATTATTTTTATTTTAGTATTTGCTTTTATAAATTTATAATCTACTCAAAATTGGAAATAGAGGAGAGTTCCAGTTCAAGATGGCGAGATAGGAAGATCCTGAATTCACCTCCTCCCACAGACACAATAAATCCACAACTATATATGGAAAAATTTCCTCAGGAAAAAAAGCTAAAAACTAGATGAGTGACATCTACACATTATGCAAATAAGAAAAAATCCACCTCAAAGCAGGTAGGAGAAGCTTAGACACAATCTCGCCATAAACTCACCCCTGCTGTGGCAACCCACCATTAAGTGGAAACTCAAAACCCAGAGTTTCTGCCTGAGGAGTGGAGTGCAGAGTTCAAACCTCACATCAGGCACCCAACTTTTAAGACCTGCACTTGAGAGATAAGCCCCCAAAACATCCAGCTTTGAAAACCAGCAGGGCTCACATCCAAGAGACCCACAAGGCTATAGTTAACTGAGAAACAGCTCTTAAAGGGCTCCTGTGCCTTAACTCACTTACCCCAGGTACCAGCAGAGTGGCAACTGATTGAAAGGTGCCCAGACTTTATGTGAAAGAGGCTATTTGCTTATCTTAAAGCATTGACCCGAGGGGCAGGCATCTAATTTAACGCACATCTAGGGGGCTGCTGGGATACTCTCCAGGGATGGAGACTGGCAGATGCTATCATTGTGCTCTCCCTCTGCCTCAGTCCAGCTCACCATTATCTCCCGGAACTGAGCATGTGAACTCCTCTAGTGCCCCAGTTTTTGCTGCTGCCACGCTGAGGACACCTGGAGATTACCACCTGGTTCTGGTGGCTAGTGGAGCTTATGCTTAAGGGTCCCACAGGACTGTAACCAACGGAGAAAGAGTTTTAAATGGCTACCACCACCAGGGCTCAGCAAGAGGCAACAGTTGGGGAAACCTAGTCCTTCTGAGAAAGCGGCCTATTAGCTTGTCTTCATAGCTATTGCCTGAGTGGCAGGCTTCTAATAAAACACACATCTAAGGGCTGACTGTAATCCTTTCCAGACACCTTGACGGGTGGGCACTATCCTTGCACTCTCCCTCTATTGTGCTCCAGAGTGCCAGTATCTCCTGAAAGGAGCTTTTACATGTATCTGGTGCCCTGATTTTTGCAGCTGCCATGCAGAGGATACCCTTTGATTGTCTGGCCCTGGTGGCCAGGGGGGCTTGTCCCATAGGATTGTAACAATGGGAGAGACAGTTCGCGACAGACTACCCACCCCAGGCCGCTGCATAGACTGAAACACTGCAGACTGAAACACATTCCAGGTATTTCTGTGAAAGAGGCCTATTTGCTTGTCCAGGAACTTTTGCCTGAGGGCAGTCCTTGGTTTGGCACACATGTAGAAGACTGCGTAGGTGCACTTTAAAGACAGAGGCTGAGAAAACCATTTTTGCACTCTCCCTGTGCCTTGCTCCAGGTTACTGGTATCTTCCAAAAAGGAACTTGCAGACATGATTGGCACCCCAATTTTGACAACTGCCACCCAGGAGACACCTCTAAATTGCCTGGATCTGATGGCCAGTGGTATTTATGTTTGCTGTCCCACAGGACTGTACATACTCGCATACTTAAAAAACTGCTGCCCGAGGGTATGCCTTCCAATCAGCCTAAATCTAGGTGCTGACTGAGATCCTCACCTTTGGTACATTTGACAGGTATTGGCACACCTTCAACTACTGGGAGACACTAAAAATAAAATAGACTGCTTGGACAATCACAAAGATTTGAGAGATAACCAAGAGCTAGGGTAGAGTTAAACGACAATGTTCATCTCCTAAATGAGGCTAATCCTTCACTAACGGGAGAGGTGGCTGTTTTACCTAATGCGTGGAAACCAACATAGACAGTCAAGGAAAATGAAAAAAAAGAGGAATTTTTTCCAAACAAAAGAACAAGATAAAATCTCAGAAAAAGTCCTTGATGAAATGGAGACGTTATTTACCTGATAAAGAGTTCAAAATAACGGTCATAAAGATGCTCGCCAAACGCCGGAGAAGAATGGATGAATACAGCGAGAACTACAGCAAAGAGACAGAAAATAGAAGAAAGTATCAAATAGAAGTCACAGAGCTGACGGATACAATAACCGAACTGGAAAATGCACTAGAGGATTCAAAAGCAGACTATATAAAGCAGAAGAATGGATCAGTAAACTAAGTCATGGCACTGGAACTCATCCAATCAGAGCAGCAAAAAGAATAAAGAATTAAAAAAAGTAAAGATAGATTAAGGGACTTATGGGACAACACCAAGCAGACCAATATTTGCATTATAGGGGTCCAAGGAGGAGAACAGAGAAAAGGGCAAAAAACTTATCAGAAGAAATGATTGCTGAAAACTTCCCTAACCTGGGGAATGAAACAGACATCCAGATTCAGGAACCCTAGAGAATTCCAAATAAGAGGAACCCAAAGAGACTCACAAGACACATTATACTAAAAGGTCAAAAGTTAAAGACAAGGAGAGAATCTTAAACGCAGCAAGAGAAAACAACTTATTATGTACAAGGGCACCCTCATAAGACTTATCAGCTGATTTTTCAGCAGAAACTTTGCGTGCTAGAAGAGAGTGGCACAATATAGTCAAAATGCTGAAAGAAAAAAACTTCCAACCAAGAGTACTCTACTCAGCAAAGTTGTCGTTCAGAATTGAAGGACAGATAGTTTTCCAGAAAAGCAGTAGCTAAAGGAGTTCATCAAGACTAGACCAGCCTTGCAAGAAATGTTAAAGAGATTTCTTTAAGCTAAAAAGAAAAGGTGCTAATTAGTAAAAGGAAAATATATAAAAGTATAAATCTCACAGGAGAAGGTGATTATATAGTAAAGGTGATGGACTAATAATCACTTATGAAGCTAGTATGAAAATTAAAGGACAAAAATAGTAAAAAATAACTATAACTCTAAGTAGTTAGTTAAGGGATACACAGATAAAAAGATATAAATTGTGACATCAAAAATATAGGAGCTGGCCTGGTGGTGTAGTGATTGGGTTCATGTGCTCCGCTTTGGCAGCCCGGGCTTTGCAGGTTTGGATCCCGGGCATGGACCACTCATCAAGCCATGCTGTGGTGGCATCCCACGTGCAAAATGGAGGAAGATGGGCACAGATGTTAGCTCAGGGCCAATCCTCCTCAGCAAAAAAATAAAATAAAATGTGGGAGGGGGAAGAGGAAAAAAGTAGAGTTTTAGAATGCATTCAAACTTAAATTGGTATCAACCTAGACTATTATGAATATAAGGCGTTATATGTAAGCCTCATGGTAAGCACAAAGCAAAAACCCATAGTAGATTCACAAAAGATAAAGAGTAAGGAATCTAAGCATGTCTCTAAAGAAAGTCATCAAACCATAAAGGAAGAGTGCAAGAGAAGGAGAAAGAAACAGAAGAACTACAAAACTGCCGGAAAACAATTAACAAAATGGCAATAAGTACATACCTATCAATAGTTACTATAAATGTACACAGACTAAATTCTTCAATCAAAAGACATAGGTCTTGTTTTGTTTTGTTTTTAAATCCATTTAGCCACTCTATCTATACGCTGCCAGCAAGAGACTCATTTCAGATGTAAGGACACACAGACTTAAAATGAAGGGATGGAAAAAGATATTCCATGAAAATGGAAACCAAAAGAAACCTGGGGTAGCTATGTTTATATCAGACAAAATGGGCTTTAAAACAAAGACTGTAATAAGAGACAAAGAAGGGGGTTGTGTAGTGATAAAGGGGTCAATCCAACAACAGGATACAACATTTGTAAACACCTGTGTACCCAACATAGGAGCACCCAAATATATAAAAAAAATATTAACAGACATGAAGGGAGAAATAGACAGCAATACAATAATAGTAGTGGACTTTAATACCTGACTTTCATCAATGGATAGATGATCCAGACAGAAAATCAATAAGGAAACAATGAGTTTAAATAACACATTAGTCCAGATAGACTTAACAGATATATACAGAACATTCCATCCAAAAACAACAGAACACACATTCTTCCCGAGTGCACATTCTCCAAGATAGATCATATGTTAGGCCACAAAACAAGTCTTAATAAATTTAAGAAGATTGAAATCACATCAAGCATCTTTTCTGACCACAGTGGTATGAAACTAGAAGTCAAATGCAAGAAGCAAACTGGAAAATTCACAAATACATAGAGACTAAACAACATGCTACTGAATAACCGATAGGTCAAAGAAGAAATCAAAAAAGAAAGTTAATTGGGGATTTTCTACAGCGCTGTATATAATGTTTACATATCTCAGAATTACCCATATGAACATACTCATCTCTGAAACCTTGTAAACTATTATTTTATATACTAAACCTTATATACTAAAACTATACTTGATAAGAAGTATACTGGATTTTATATACTAAACTTTATATCCTAAAACTATACTTGATACAAGTATATTGGAAGATAAATATCAAATGAACATTTTTTTTCTATTTTTTCGTGTTTTTTATTTATGTTCATATATCCAAATAATAGCAAATGTGCCCAGAACTGAAAATGATACTCCAGATGATATATGATTAATGGACAAAACAGTAGAACTATTTCCTTCTTTATTCTGAACACTACATTTCTCTTAATAAAACCTAATAATGTATTAGCTGTCTTTTGGCAGCCATGTCGCACTGTTGACTCTCATTGAAATCACAGTTATTAAAACTTCTTGCTAGTCTACATATGGAAAGTGGTTAAATCAGACTTCAAAAAGGCAGAAATTTTAAGCTTAAGAAAAAACAAGGAAGAATAATGTGGCAATTTCTTAAAAGCAGATCAGAAAACCAACTGTGAGTAATCCTGATGATGTTATTAAAAAAAAAGAAAAGGAGGAAGCATAGCTTCAAAGATGATACTAGATACATCAGTAACTTTTCCCTGATGTCAAAGGAAAGAAGGGTATGCCAGAGTTCTGGATAAGGTAACAGTAAGGGCATATTCTTCTCTTTTGATTAGTATTAGCATGATGTATCTTTATATCTCTTTATTTTTAACCTATCTGAGTTTTTAATAGACTTTTTATTTTTTGTAGAGAACCTGCTTATCCAATCTGAGAATTTCTGCCTTTGAATGGCTGCATTCAGATCACTCACATTTATAGTGCTTTTTAAGATAGTCAGATTAATATCTACCATCTTGTAACTGTTTTCTATTTGTTGCATTTCTTCTTTGATTCTTTTTTCAATTTTATCTAGATTTAATTAAGAGTTTGATATGATTCAATTGTATCTGCTCTCTTAGCATGGCATTTATGCTTTTAAATTTTTTCTGTTTCCCCTAGAGTTTACAATATGCATTTTAAATTAAGTCCACCTTCAAACATACTTTATGACTTCACATATAGTATACACACCTTATAACAGAGTATCCCCAATTCTTCCCTCTTATCCCTGTGACATTGGTGTCATTCATTGCACTTATCCATATGACATAATTACACAGTACATTGCAACAGTTATTGCTTTAAACAGTTATATTTTAGATAAAATTAAGAATAAGAAAAGTAAAAGATTATATTTTACCTTCATTTATTCTCTGACAGTCTTCCTTTCTTTATGCAGATCTAAATTTCTGATCTGTATCATTTTCCTTCTCCCTAAAGTACTTGTTTTAACATTACTTGCAGGGCAAGACTCTTAGTGATTAATTCCTCCAATTTTTGTTTGAAAGGGAAAGTCTTTCTCCTTCACTTTTGCAGGATAATTTCACCGGATACAAAATTCTAGAATTTTTTGTGTTTGTTATTTTATTTTGTTTTTTTACTTTCAACACTTCAAATATATTACTTTACTCTCTTCTTGCTTGCATGGTTTCTGAAGAGAATTCTGATGTAATTCTTATCCTTGTTCCTCTATAGTTAACATATTTTGTTTTGCCTTGGCTACCGTCAAGATTTTCTTTTTCTCTCTGGTTTTCTGCAGTCTGAATATGATATGCCTAGGTGGTGTGGGTGTGTGTGTGTGTATGTTTTTATTTATTCCAAGCTCTCTTCACCTGTTGGAGCTGAAAGTGGAGGTCCACATGTTCTGTTAACTCAAATTCTAGTGGGAATGATAAAAATAGTAAATGCATAACATATACTATGTGCTAGGCACTGATAGATATAAACATATACATATATGAAATATTTCAGTAGATTCACTTAATCTCTACAATAACTCTATTATATAGTTATTATCCCCATTTCACAAATATAGAAAATAAAGACTAGAGAAGTTTAACAATTTGCCCAAGTCCACACAGCTAAATAACTGGCAGAGATTGAATTCAAATGTAGAGGGTCAAATTTTAGAATTTGTGCTGTGTAATCTCTATATTTTATTGCCAGTGGAACCAAATACACAAGTAGTTTCTAGCTCTGTTCCAGAACTAAAAACTGTGGCTGAGTACCTTCCACAAGTCAGAACCTCTGAGGAATTTTTGGCACAATTGGTTGCAGCTGAGATTATATTCAAACAACAGATAATGGGTTAATGCAAAACCATCCTCCTATGAAAAAGCAAGATAGCTACAGTCAAGGACAGAGACTCTAGTAGCGATTAGCTGACAATCCATAACTCAGAGGGTTAGGTTAAGGCTGTAGGGTCCTTTGGAGGACCCTTTGGAGACACACAATTCTCCTAGTCTCTGGAAATTCATAAGATTTAGATCCCACCAGGGGTCTATGATGCCAGGAATTAGTCTTCCACTGAGGATCATCTCATGCAGAGAGCGATTCCTGCTAAGCCTTGTTCTTTTAGTAAGCACTCCCACCAAACCCAGAAAACGGAGACAAAGACACTTCTGTGGTTCCTACAGTCTGCTCACTTCTCTCAGCCATCTGGATCTCAGAAATAATAAAGCAAAATTACTGTCAAGATTATTTTCCATTTATTTTCCTCTTTAAATTTGAAGCATTCGAGCTACACAAATCTCCTATTTAACTGTAAGGTTAAATATGGTTTTAACCCTCGCTAATGGTCGTAGTATAGCTTACATAAAAGTGCTGACTTGAGTCAGAGTGGGTGCTGAAGTCTAGGTTTTTGAAATCCAGATTATACTCGAAACCCGTGTGCCTGAGGGGGAGGATCTTATCATCCCAGAGAGATGTCTGTCCACAGCATCTTTTTCTAACTCTGAATAAGTTTGTTTTTCTGCTATTCCTAAGATAATGACAGAGCCCATGACTTACAGAACAGGGTGCAAGAAGCTGGATACTAAAGAAAGGCAGGGAGTGGGATGCAAATATTGGATCTGTTGGAATCTGTTGCATTTGAATCTATAACAATTGTTCTAAGCACGCTAGTTTGGATAGATTCTGAACCCTACTCTGAATAGTACTTACATCTTTCACATACTATAAACAACATTCTTATAAATGTTCAGCCTTCCCATGGATGTTGCCTGTTAAGGGCAGTTAAAGGGGGACTATCACATTATTTAGTTTAAGCTTCTATGGTAATCTTGGAAGACAAGATAAAATACTTTAGAAATATTCTCCATGCCTATGTATCCTTCCTTACTCAGTACAGACTACAAAATCCGTCAGCAGATGGAAAATCATTAGAAAATTGCATTTTCCTTTTCTCTGTGCAAGATTAAGATTCTTAATCTTAAATCCACATCAATTCCAAATTCTGTGCAATCGTAGACCCTTTTCTAACAGAAGGAGCAGGCTGATTCAGGAGTTTAAAAAGTTTAACAACTGCCCCTTTTTGAAAAGAACTTACCAAAAAAAGTGAAAAAAACTGTCCTAGAGTTCACATTTTCAACATGATTCAAAAGGAAATTACATGAATATAAAAAGAGAAGTTATGGGAAGAAAACTAAGAAAAGAGAATCATACAGATGAAAAACATGATTGTTGAGAAAACAAACTCAATGGACTTAACGCAAACAATACTTAATGGAAACAGTAAAGATTGGCATGAAAAATTATTTCAGAATACAGACAAGATTAAAAAACTATGAGCATGAAAATTCCATGTGCTTACCATTTCCTAAAAAGAGAAAAATTCTCAAAAGAAGAATTCTATTCTTTCAAAAATACATAAATTGAAAATTTTTTAAACAAAAAAAAGTATTACGAGAAAATAGAAGTGATAACTAAAATAATATAAAACCAAATTTGGATTAATAATGAAAAATAATATTCTCAATTAAATTTTCAGAATTTTTCTGATACTTTGAAGATTACATGACATGGTATTTCTAATGCACTTATTAGAAATACCTGGTTGCATCTGGTACATAACAAGTCCTCACTAAATGATAAACTATCTTATTATAATTATTATTATTAAGAATTCCAACTGCTACCTCAAGCTATAGAGAAGGAGAAAATATTTACAACATATATTCTGACAAAAGACTTAGGGTCAGAATATATGAAGAACACCTACAAGTCAATAATGAAAAGCAAATAAACCCATTAAAAATAAGCAAAAATGACTTCTACAAACTGTTTATAAATAAAGATGTATGAATGTCCAATAAGCACATAGAAATGTGCTAAATACCATTAGCCATCAGAGAAAGTCAAACTAGGACAAAAAAGACATAAAACCGCATGCATTCAAGAATGGCTAAATTAAAGAGACTGACAGCAACGATTTTTAGCAAAGATATAGAGTGACCTCATATATTATTGGTGGGAGGGTAAAAGAGTACAATGACTTTAGAAAACATTTTTGCAATTTCTTATAAAATTAACCATGCCTCTACTCTATGACCATGTAATTCTACTCCTAGTTACATTTCCAAAAGAAATAAAAACATACACCTACAAAAAAGATTTGTAAGGGGCCAGTCTGGTTATGTAGTGGTTAAGTTCATGTCCTCCTCTTCGGCAGTCTGGGGTTTGCAGGTTCAATCCCAGGCGCGGATCTATGGACCGCTCATCAAGCCATGCTGTGGCAGCATTCCACATACAAAATAGAGGAAGATGGGCACAGACGTTAACTCAGTGCTAATCTTCCTCAGCAAAAAAAAAGAAGATTGGCAATGGATGTTAGCTCAGGGCCAATCTTCCTCACACACACAAAAAAAAAGATTTGTAAAAGCATATTCATAGCAGGTTTATTCACAATAGAAAAACTGAAAACAACACAAAAGTCCAAAAATAAACATATTTTAGTATATTTGTACAACAGAATACTACTTCAAAATAAAAAGAAGAAACACAAAACACCGTAGATGAATTTCAAACACATGCTAGAGAGAAAAATTAAAAAACCTGACTCCAAAGAGTATAGTATGATTTCATTTATATGAAGTTCTAAAACATATCAGTGGTTGTTACTAAGTCAGAAAGGACAAGAGGAATTTTCTAGAATGATGAAAATATTGAAAAGGATGTGGTTTATACTGATGTATACATTTGTAAAATTTATCAAATTGTAAGCTTAATATTGTGCATTTCACTTTATATAATTTTAACCTAACAAAACCCCTGAAAACAAACATTGAACTCCATTGAGTAGGTTTTCTTGTCAGAGTAGTATGTTTAAAAATTTTGAAACTATTTTTTGTGTATTATCAGCTGAGCAAATAATTACATATACTAAGGATTATGGGAGCCAAGTCTCTTGCAGTTGGAAAAAAGTGTTACAAATATGAAAAAGCAGAATACTGGAATGTCTCTGTGCTGTTTGGCATCAGAGGTGATGTGTTAGTATAAAATCATGGTTTTTAATACATGTAATGTATATGTGTATATCCTAGGTCTGTTTGTTGAGTGTCTAGAGAAAATGACACATAAGTACCATTAAACTTATCTAGCATTTGTTTACTAAATGCTGCATTTCACCAAAAAGAACCAGGATTCCTTGGAGAAATAGCTGATTTCAGGGCTAAGAGAGAGGGTAAGTACAAGATGAGCTTGGAATAACTTTTTGCATGTGAAAATTAGAAAGTGCTCCGAGGATGATCTAGAAATATAAAGAGGACATAAAAGTTACCTTAAAGGGACTTCCACTGGCTAAATTTGTAGAAATTGGATAAAAAATTGCACTAATGAATATTAGAACATATTAGAACCCAACATAAGTAATGGTAAGATATGAATCTACCTTGATATAAACAAATGCATGAAAAATCAAGTAAACGTGGGAGAAGAGAACACTTTTCTTTACTATTCCTTACTGTAACAAATATAGTAGTAGATGAAGTTAGAGAACCGTCCAAAGATAGTAAAACTAATGTGTGGCAGTTTAATAAATGAGGAACAGTATATTTACATAGTCTCAAAATAGCTACCCACAAATTATTTATTAGAGAAAGAAATAATAAAATTTCAGGAGAAACCTGGCAATATCCACCTTACGAAAGTGATCAAAATTAACATCATTTTAATGGGACAAATTGACATCATGTGTCTCCAAATGGAAACAACATCATTTCTGTGGTATTCTTGCCAAAATGCATAACCTGAATGGAGTAATGAAGAAACAGAAGATAAACCAAACTGAGAGACAGTATACAAAGTAATTGTCGTTTACTCTTCATAATGTCAAGGCTAAGAAAAACAAAGAAAAATTGAGGGGTATTCTATGTTAGAAGAGACTAAAGCGACATGACTAAAATGAATTTTGTATCTTAGATTTTTGCATTTTTTATTCCTTTTTTTTTTCTTTTGGTGAGGAAGATTGACCCTTAGCTAACACTTGTTGCCCATCTTTCTCTTTTTGCTTGAGGAAGAGTGGCCCTGAGCTAACATGTGTGCCCATCTTCCTCTATTTTGTATGTGGGTCGCTGCCACAGCGTGGTTTGTTGAGTGGTGTAGGCCTACGCCCTGGATCTGAACCTGCGACCCTGGGCCACCGAAGCGGAGCATGCTGAACTTAACCGCTATGCCATCAGGCCAGCCTCTGCATTCTTTATTATTCATTGCATCTTAGATTTTTTTAAAAAAGCTGTAAAGGAAATCATTAAGACAATTGATGCAATCTAAATATTGGCTAGAGTTGCTGATACGATAATACTACTATACCAATATCAAATTTCCTGATGTTGACGGAGGTACTGTTATTATGTGAGAGAATGTCCTTGTTCTTTGGAATTACATGCTGAAATATTTAGGGGTAAAGGAGCACACCGTCTCCAACTTATTCTCACAAAATTCAGAAAAACAAAATTTCCATATACACTTTGGGAGCTAGTGTCCAGGAGGGGCTTTCTGATCCCTGCCTCCTGGTATTTCAGGGACTGGATTTTGTGATTTGCTTCTAAGGAGCAGAATAAGGCAGGGTTATGGTATATGTCTTGAAGACTAGGTCATTAGAATCCGTGTGGCATTACTGGCTCTTCCTTTTTCTTGGAATTGATCCTCCTGCCCCTTCAGACTGCAGCATGCGCATATATAATGAGCATAACCTCCAGAGAGACCCTGAGCAGAAAATTGAATAAAAATTTAGAGGACAAAATAACCAAACTTTCAATGGAAAATTTATAATCAAAAATAATTTTTTTTTTTTGTGAGGAAGATCAGCCCTGAGCTAACATCCATGCTAATCCTCCTCTTTTTGCTAAGGAAGACCGGCCCTGAGCTAACATCTATTGCCAATCCTCCTCCTTTTTTTCCCCAAAGCAGCAGTAGACAGTTGTATGTCATAGTTGCACATCCTGCTAGTTGCTGTATGTGGGACGCGGCCTCAGCATGGCCGGAGAAGCGGTGCGTCGGTGCGCGCCCGGGATCTGAACCCAGGCCGCCAGTAGCGGAGCACATGCACTTAACCACTAAGCCCCGGGGCCGGCCCCAAAAATAATTTTTAACAATAAACCTAAAATAAAAAACACAATCAGGGAAAAAATTAATTAATAAAGCATTCAATTAGGGGATCTAGAGAAAGAAAAACATAAAATACAGAAACAAATTAGGAAAATAATGAATATTAAAACAACATACTAATTAGAGGTTTTGCTTGCTAATAAAATATAAAATAGAGACCTTGTTCTTTGAGTAGAACCATAAAATCACAAAATATCTTAGAATTAAGGGCAGAAAACAGCAAAGTCACAGTTATCACAGAATAAGTAATAGAATTATCCATAGGCTTGGAGAAGATTAAATAATTATAAATAAGGTACTAATTGTCAATAAAACTGATTTATTTTTTAACATTTTCATTGCATTATAAGTTCTGAGAAGTCAGGCACTGTCTACTTTGCTCACCATTATATAATCAATGTCTAATACGAAATAGATAGTCAATAGATAACTTTTGAATATGCACACACAATGAATAAATGGGTATTCTCTCACATTAATCAGTTAAAGAAGGAAAACCAACATATTCATCTTAATAAAGAAATACAAATAAAAACAATGATTATATTTTCTCATACATTTAATTAGCAAAAATCAAAACATTTTGTTAAGATTAGTTGTTTGCAACTTTGCAGGAAAATAGTCATCTCACACACAGCTGCTAGCAGTTTAAAATTGATAGAGCAGGAGATAGTAAAACATCAGTATTAAATGTTCACATATTCTTTTACAGCAAAATCACATTTCTATGTATCTTTTATAGAAAATATTCAAATAAGGCACAATAAGCATATATAAGAATATCTCTGCAACATGGTCAATAATAACCAAAAGAAGAGGAAAAGTTACTGAAGACAAGCAACATGTCCATTCACATGCACCTGGCTAAATAAATTACATGACATACATCCTACGGATACTATGAATGCAGCAGTTCAAAAGACTGAGGTAAGAACTCAGAGGGCTAACAGGAAGATCTCCAAGATATACTCATTAAAGGGGAAAAAAGTTACATTATAATGTAAAGGTATTTATATAAACAATAAAATTAAGTATGTATTTCTTTGGTAGCATATGTATGTTTTTAAATACAGACTCCTGAAATATATTACCCCTAGACTGTTGTCATATTACTTCCCTAACTATATTTAAAATAAGACATATGTCTGATATGCTTTAGGTGAAACCTCTAAGGAAACAGATTTGTTTATTGAAAGGCACTTCCAGATTTTGTTTTCTTTTTAATTCTAAAAGTTGATATAATCTCTATTGTTCACTTTTTTCATATTAAATTTTGAATTTTTAAATACCTTTTGCTTAAGAAAATGCTTTAAAATTACCCTTTAGTTACAAAGCTTAGATATGAATTCTATAAGGGAGTAGCATTTTATGGTTGTCAAAATGGAGAGGGAAAGTCTATGTGGTGGGCAAAATTTTCTGCTAAGTTGTAAAAACCACTTTGCAATAATTATTTTGGCCAATCATGTGCATTTATTTCCTATAAAATGATTTTAATCCATTTTCTTAAACAACTAGGATTGAGAAGTCTTAATGATACATGTATATGGATATGAAAAGTGAGTTGATTTATTTAAACTTTTTATTCAGTTTCGTTATAAGAGTTTTTCTTCTTTATTTGGTTCCATTCAATTGAAGGTATTTATAAACTCTTTTAATTAGCTGCAGAATTATAGTCTAGTTTCTACCACCTATCGCACATGTATATTTTAAAAACTATATATGTGAAATGCTGTACTTAACTGAGCACCGAGTGTCCCATTGCTGAATGTTGACTTAATCTTAGGATATCAGGGATGTAAAAGTGAAGAACTAGGCAAACCTAAATAGTCAGAGACTGTTGAATGCTTCAGTTCACCTGCAGCCAACCCACCAAGCGGGACACCCTATTTGTTGAGAAATGCTGTGCCAAGGATATCACATTTAATGGCTTTGGCAAGAAGAACGATTTTCATCAGCTGTAACAAACAAGTTCCTCATCTCCAACCCTACCATCTGTCCTCCTGGTTCCCACTCAGAACTCTATATATGGGCTCAATTGAACAGGTTTCAGACTGCCTAAGGTCACTGCACAATCAACCTTAACAGATGGCATCACAGCGAACATCTAAACTGTAACAGTGGCCAAATGCAGAGGATAATTCTCGTTGTTGAGGAAGAATGTTCTCTGTGCATGCCGCCCTGATGTTCCGAGTCTACTAAACACTTCACGTGAAAATAAGGCTCCATAGTCTTTACATTAATAGCTTAAGTGGATCAGTCTTTGCACTAATTTGCCAGTGCCTTTTCTATTTTAAACCTTGTTTTCTAGTATTTCCATTGTTTTGTTATAATTAGATAAAGATAGTACTTTGAGGTAATATCTACTATTAATGACCATCAGAATATTATGCATGTATTTAAGAGGAGAAATACGTCAGTCACGCTTTTGTTTTTGTTTTTGTTTTTTTAAGACATCAGCGTGTACTGAAAATGAACTGTTAGCTGTTAAAAAAGTCACACACAGCTTAAGATAGCCATAAGTAATTAATGATAAACATAGCATCTTTTTAACTTTAAATTTAGTCCTACTGAAGTAACACCCATGCACCCATACTTATTTCCAGCTGACAGATATTCTCACTTGATTTCTCAACATCACTTCAAATTCAACAGTGAGCGTTATTCTTGCTCTCAAAATAGTTTCAATCCCTAATTTCCATATTTCTGTTAGGGTGGCTTCATTCCATCATTCACCTAGCTTTAATATTTGGAGACAAAGAATTCTAGAATTTAAAGATCATCCAGTCCCTTTTTTTTTCCCAGCATTAACACCCCTAGCCACTTATGCCATGACGTTCCAAGAATTCTGCAAACCAAGTTTATATCCTCCTTTTTGAAGAAGCAGACTGGCCCAAGACAAAGACCTATGACACTGAAATCGTAGAACTCCCAATGAAAAGAGTCAGAGAGAATTTTCTATACTAAAACCTTCTACTCACAAGCCCTATTATGCACATTTAAGAAGGAGGTTCAGTTGAGGAATAATATTTAAAATTCGAAGAAAAATTAAATCAATGGAAAATAGAGAAAAATTAAAGAAATTATAGCATCAGCCAGGAATATCAAAAGCTGAATAACAGAAAATGTGAAGACAGAAATATACGAGAGCAAATTATTAAGGAAAGAGTTTAAATAAATTTCTTAGGACATTAGTTTTCAGATAAAAAGGATTTTTCAAGTGCCCCTGAAGTTCCACACTACTACACTATGGCATTTCATCACGAAATTTCAGGATAATAGGGACATGGAGAAGATCACAAAAAATGCTGGAGAAAATAGAACAGGTCACAAATTGCAATATACTTTATAGGCAGGAGGAAGGGAGGTTAGTAGGAACTTCAGGGTGGTGGTTCAACAAGCTAAATTCTTATTACTATAGTAGGAAATCAATTTAAAAAAGTCTGAAATTGATCAACAAAAAGAGTATTTGAAGAATATTTTTTTATAAATATAGAAGTAGATATTAGAATAAACATTAAAGATTAGATAAAAAGAAAACAAAGGTGGGAATATGTAAGTAGATTATTAGCTTTAGAGTATCATTTTTCCTTAAAATCATGGTTATCTATTAATGTAACGAAATAATTATAAACATGAATGGAAAAATAATAAAAATATAAAATTAAAACAAAACAGCAGTTGCTTACAGGATACAAGAAATGAATGGAGGATGAGGGAGAAACTAATAAAATATATTCAAAGTGAGGTCATACATGAACTCCAGGTTTTATTATGTTACAAAATAAGGAGTCACATCAGTCCAATTATTTCACCTGTGCCAAAAGAAAGAGAGCAAAGGCAAGAGACAGAAAAGGGAGAGAGCTCAAGAAAACATAAAGGGTACAGAAATACAAAAATATAAGTGCCTCAGTATCAGCAGGTTCAGCAAGCTGTGGGTAAGTTATTAGACAGAGTGGGGGTGAAATGAGGGCTTTCAAGAGGGAATAAAAATTGTTCTTCTGTGAAAACTGTAGCCAGTATCTCCATCATTGCACTTTTGACTATTGCAGGAAAGAATAGACCATCAAAAAAACAAAACAAAACAGAACAAAAACATTATATATACAAAAAAATATATCACATAAAATGAGTAAAAGTTGACTTTTTTGGCTGAGGTTGGAATGGAAACCTCAGTTACTCTGTCTCACCCCTCAACTTCACCTTAGTCCCCCACCCAACACAAACACCAAGACAGTTGTAATTATACTAATCCAGAACCATAGAGCTCTTGGAACTCTGAGAACTCAACTGTAAAACCAACCATTTAGTGCAACTCAGATTTTGTATTTGTATTTGAACCGATCATGGAGAGGATGTGTGATTTGTCCAGGTTTATTCAGCAGAATTTAGTCAAATGTCTTACTCTCCAGTTCTGTGTCTTTTCTCAAAATGCCTCTCTTATTCCTCTTTTTCATACAATTCAGTTTTATTTCAGAGACTCTTAGTTAGTCTCTTAATTTAACCTCTCCCACATAATTTCACATCTTTCAACCAAATCCATTTTCCTAAAATGCTATTTCCAACATGACATTTACCATGTTATTTTTTTATGTGTTTGCTAACTTTGTCAGGCTCAATAATCAGGTTATAATAGTGTTCATACAGCTGTTTGCCTAGTGCTGCTCTTCTATACTGTTAAAAGGAAATGTAGTCTATTCCATAAAATTTTTCAAATAATTTCCTATAAATGTAATGTACCATTTGTGTATCTAACAATGTCTGTATCAATATTTACAGTTATTGCTCAAGTTTTTTATGTTGTATTGAATCAATTTAAGGGAAAATGTATAGGTATATTCTACTTTATTACCTTAAAAATGTGTTATTTTTTAATATTTTTGCAATGTCTATCATATCTGTTATATTTCCTTTCTCCTACATTTGATATTTTTTTGCTCTTATTTTTATTTAATTGGATTTGTTGATATTGTCTACTAGTTTCTTCAAAGGATAGGCCTGTAGAATTATTCATTGATTAGGTTATTTTCTTTTCTATTCAATAATTCCAGAATAACTTTCATTAAAATGGAAGTTATTTTTTTTAATTGACAAAGGAGTACACATTAAATTAATAAAAGTTAAAATAATAGAGAAATTAGAAAAAGTAGGAAATGGCTCAAACTCTCAGAAATAACACCACTAATGCTTTGATGTACAGCCTTCCAGCCTTCCTCTCTTTGTATTGAGCACATATTTATTTGTTTATGCGTATTTGTATATATGCAGAGGGAGTGAGAGATAAAGAGAACCATACAGAGAGAAAGACAATATTTTAGACAATTTAGAAAAAAATGAGTAAATTCCTAGAAACATAAACCTACCAATACTGTTTCATGGAGAAGTAGAAAATCTGAACAGACTGATTAGTAGTAAGGAGATTGAATCAGTAATCAAAAGTCTCCCACAAACAATAGTCCAGGACCAGATGGATTCACTGGTGAATTCTACCAAACATTCAAAGAATTAATACCAATCCTTCTCAAACTCTTCCAAAAAGTTGAAGAGGGAACTTCCAAACTCATTTTATGATGCCAACATTACTCTGATACCAAAACCAGTCAAGGACAGCACAAGAAAACAAAATTACAGCATAATATCCCTTATGAACATAAACACAAATATCCTCAACAAATATTAGCAAACTGAATTTAATAATACATTAAAAGAATCATACATAATGATCAAGTGGGATTTATTCCAGGGATGCAAGGATGGTTCAGCATCAACAAATCAATCAATGTGGTACACTATATTAACAAAACTGAAAAATAGAAGTCATATGATTATCTCAATAGGTGCAGAAAAAGCATTTGACAAAATTCAACAATGATTTGTGATAAAATTCTCAACAAAGTGGGTATAGAGGGAATATACCTCAACACAATAAAGGCCATATATGACAGCTTACAGCTAACATCATACTCAATGATGAAAAGCTGAAAGATTTTCCTGTGACTTCAGGAACAAGACAAGGATGCCCACCCTTGCCTCTTTTATTGAACATAATATTGGACGCCCTATCCAGAGCAATTAGGCAAGAAAAAGAAGTAAAAGGCATCCAAATTGGAAACGAAGAAGCAAAACTACCACTATTCGCAGATGACATGATATTATATATAGAAAACCCTAAAGATTCCACCAAAACACCATTAGAACTAATAAACAAATTCATTAAAGTTCCAGGATACAAAATCAATAAACTAAAATCAATTGCATTTCTATACACTAATAGTAAAGTATCAGAAAGATAAAGTAAGAAAATATTCCCATTTATAACAGCATCAAAAAGAATAAAACACCTAGGAAGAAATTTAACCAAGAAGGTAAAAGACCTGTACACTAAAAACTATATGACACTGATGAAGAAAATTGAAGAAGACACAAATGGAAAGATATTCCATTCTCATGGATTGGAAGAAATAATATCATTAAAATGTCCATACCACCCAAAGCAATCTACAGATTCAATGCAAACTCTATCAAAATTCCAATGGCATTTTCACAGAAATAGAACAAATAATCCTAAAATTTGTATAGAACTACAAGAGACCCTGAACAGTCAAACCAATCTTGAGATAGAAGAAAAAAAGCTGGAGGCATCATGCTTCCTGGCTTCAAGTTATATTACAAAGGTATAGTAATCAAAAAAGTATGGTACTGGCACAAAACCAGACACAGAGATCAATGGAACACATAGAGAGCTCAGAAATAAACTCATGCATATATGGTCGAATAATTTATGACAAAAGAGTCAAAATATACAATGGGGAAAGGACAGTCTCGTCAATAAATGGTATTGGGAAAACTGAACAGCCTCATGTAAAAGAATGAAACTGGACCACTATCTCACACCATACACAAAAATTAACTCGAAATGGATTAAAGACTTGAATCTCACTTGTATGTGGAATCTAAAAAAAAAAAAAAAAGGGCTCGTAGATACAGAGAACAGATTGGTGATTGCCAGAGGCAGGGGGGTGGGGGGTGAATGAAATGGGTAAAAGTGGCCAAAAGGTACAAACTTTCAGTCATAAAATCAGTAAGTCATGGGGATGTAATATACAGCATGGTGACTATAGTTAATAACACTATATTATAATAATATAAATATACTATATATTTGAAAGTTGCTAAGAGAGTAGATCTCAAAAGTTCTCATCAAAAGAAAAACAATTTTGTAATTATGTAGGTGATCAATGTTAACTAGACTTATTGTGGTGATCATTTTGCAATATATACAAATATACAATCATTATTTTGTATACCTGAAACTAATAGAATGTTAAATGTCAACTATACCTCCATAAAGAGTTCATCTATAAATTATTTCCATATAAATACAAAATTGCGTTCTATCAATTCTAACACCCACCATATAATATATGTGTTTTTCAAAAAATAATCAAAGTATCTCTATTTTTTAACTTGTATATGTGTTATTACTATTGAGATTTAAACTGTTTTAAATACAAAATATTTGTGCATTTATTTCTTCTTTGTAACTTTATGTCTTTTAAGAGCAATATTCTCTTTTTTAATATGAAAAGTGATTTATATATGAAGGGTAGTCAGTCTTTTCCAACTATACTTCAAAAACTCATTTACAATTTGTTGATTGTCTTTTAATAACAATCAAAAATTGATTCACTTTCAATATTAAGGAGAAATTTATAATGCCATCAATTCCAGTGTTTGCCTTTGTGTTTTATAGGGTGTTTTTTTGTTTTTGTTTTTTGTTTTTGGTGAGGAAGAGTGGCCATGAGCTGACATCTGTGCCAATCTTCCTCCATTTTTTATGTGGGATGCTGCCACAGCATGGCTTGATGAACAGTGTGTAGGTCCGTGCCTGGGATCTGAACTTCCAAACCCTGGGCTGCCGAAGCAGAGCATGTGAATTTAACCACTAAGCCATTGGGCTGGCCCCGTGTTTTATAGTTTTAATGAGGTGCTTAGAAAGGCCTATTTCTTTAAGATTACATAAATATTTGCTCATATTTTATTCTAATATTTTATTATTTCATTTTATCTTTCTGGAATTAATTTTCCACTAATTTGCACTAACATCTTAATTGTACACTGTCTATTTTCCTGATAAATTAATTAGCTAATACAATTGGCAAATGGTAGAATGATGTCAATATAATATAGGAGACTCATTGGTTCATTACATGAATTTTTCTAGCCCATTAATATTCTATGACATCAAATAGTAGCTGCTGAACATAATAACTCAGCTAAACGCGTTATGTCAGAGGAATGTCCATTAACCACATACCTCTTGACTCTGTGTTCTTCATTTTGTCTCAGTTTAGCCATGGCTCTGCCTTGCCAGTACACTTCTTTCCAACTGTTGTATATTTTTTTCTTATCTTCACAAATTAAGAGACTTAACCCTAACTTGCAAATTAAATTTCACCCATTAGAGGCACTCATGTGAGATTTAGAAGGAGGAAGTGAAACGAGGCCATATTCTTATTGTTCTTGATGCCAGCTGTCAAAGATGTGGACATGTGAGGGCTAGGAGGCATTGCAGCAGGCACATTCAAAATCCCTGTCTAGACTCAGGATCAAGGCTCTTGAGAGAGGTTTTGATGGTAGTGTGGGGGCTGTGGAAATTTTTTGAGCTCTGGATTGTATGAAGTGGTATTCTCCAGTAATGTCCCATGACTTCTGCTCCTTTGCAACAATTTTGGAAGCACCAAATGTTTTATATTATAGCAGTCAATATATTGTTTCAAATATATAGAATGATACCTGTTTGCTGTACTGTCCATGAATTATACACTATTCAGTCTGAGTCACTTTACTCATTAAAACATATGAAAAAAATTAAAAAAAATACTTTGGGTAAATGGGTAAAGTCCATAAGATAGGAAAATAAATAATACATTGGTTAGCTCAGAATAGAGGAGGCTAGTTGGCGATATAATCGCTGCTTTGGAATATATGAAAGATTGTTTATTATGATAATGGTAATGATAGTCACTGAGTAAGAGGATGTTTATTATGATAATGGTAATGATAGTCACTGAGTAAGAGGACATCATGCATTAAAAGTGAGAGAGATTCCACTAGATAGTCAGAAGAAAAACGTCAACTCACTGACTAAGGGACAAATAGCTAAGTGGCTAATGATATAGGTCACAACATTTGGGTCCCTGAAGAGCTTGGAGAAAAATTCCCAACAATCTGCCTTTAATTATTAGAACTGCCTGAATGGAGGGTATGGGACTACGATCCCCTGACATTCTTTCCATTTCCAAGCACAAGGTTGATAAAATTCATACTTGAAATAGAAAATGCATCTATTCCTTTTTGACATTCTTATCATTTTTACCTCAAAAACATTAGGGATATTAGTAGAATATTTGGTTTGCGTTACAGTGTAAACATTACATTCCATAAATCTTCTAAAGGAAAATGCTTAATAAACAAATTTAAATCCCCCCAAAAAACATTTAAAAAATTCAGGCAGATGGTATTTTGAAGATGCTTATTATCTTATTTCAGTAATGATTGTTGATTATGGTAATTGATCATTTCAATAATTTCTTACATAGATAATTGGTAAGAGTAATTTAAGTGTACTCCTATTTTAAATATTCTTAATTAGTAAAGCACATTTAAATAAATTACCATATTATTGAAGGTCACACATAAGTATGGTTCACCAAAATTTTATAAAGTTACAGCAAACTCTATTCTGTGAAATTTATCTTTATGAATAGCTCAGTAAAATATAAATCAGACATTTGAGGAGTAAAAACTTTTTATAATAAAGTATATTTCTTAGTGATACAAACAAAACAAAGCATGATTGGCCGCTCAATTTTTTATACTCTTTATTTTTGACCAAAGAATGGCCACGTAACACATAAAAAGTAGTATTTTTTTCCTATGATGTTCAGCAATACGAACAGAAGTTGAGAGAAGGAAGATGCTGGAGAGAAGGATACAATGATGGAAAAACAACTGAGCAAAAAAGCTGCCTTTCTATCCAGTCAGATCATCTAAAATAGCCAAGCTGATAAGTTGGATAACATATTAATAGACATACGGTATACATAGGAAGGAAAGGAGGGATGGAGAGAAGAAATAATGGAGGAAAGAAAGTTAATTATTATATACGGACTATATGAGAGGCACTTTATAAGCGTAGTTATATGATGTAACTAATATAAACATAAACTGGAACAGAACAGAGAGACCAGAAATAAACCCTGCATATATGGTCAACTACTGATTTACAAGGGATCCAAGAACACTCAATGGGGAAAGGATAGTCTCTTCAACAAAGGGTGTTGGGAATACTAGGCCGGCACATGCAGAGAAATGAAACTGTTATCCCTATCTTACACCACTCACGAAAAATGAACTCAAAATGGTTTAAAGTCTTAAACATAAGACCTGATACCACAAAATTCCGAGAAGAAAACATAGGGAAGAATCTTCTTGACATTGGTCTTAGCAACGATTTTTTGCATATGACATTAAAAGCCCAAGCAACAAAAGCAAAAGTAAACAAGTGGGACTACCTCGAACTAAAAAGCTTCTACACAGCAAAAGAAACAATCAACAACATAAAAAGGAATCCTAAAGAGTGGTTTGTAAACCACGTATTGGATAAGGGATTAAAACCCAAAACATATAAAGAACTCATACAACTCAATAGAAGAAAATAAATCTTATTAAAAAATGAGCATAGGAACTAAATAAACATTTTTCCAAAGAAGACATCCAAATGGCCAACAGGTACATGAAAAGATACTCAACATCACTAATAATCAGGGAAATGCAAATCAAATCCACAATTCGATAGATATCACCTCACACCTGTTAGGATGGCTATCCTCAAGAAGACAAGACACAAGTGTTGGTGAGAATATGGAGAAAATTGAACCTTTGTACACTGTTGGTAGGAATGTAAATTGGGTCAGCCACTATTTTGTAAAACAGTATAGAAGTTCCTTAAAAAAAATAAAAATAGAATTACAATATCATCCAACAATCCCACTTCCAGATACATATCCAAAGGAAACGACAACAAGATATTGAAGAGATATCTTCACTCCCATGTTTATTGCAGCATTATTCACAATAGCCAAGATATGGAAACAACTTAAGTGTCTGTCAATGGATGAATGAATATAGAAGATGTGTATATATACAATAGAATATTATTCAGCCATGAGAAAGAATCAAATCCTGCCATTTGTGATAACAAGGATGGACTTTGAGGGTATATGCTAAATGAGATAAGTCAGACAGAGAAAGACAAATACTGTATGATATCACTTATATGTAGAATCTAAAAAAGCCAAACTCATAACAACAGAGAATAGAATGGTAGTTTCCAGGGACAGCGGCTGGGGGAATTAAGGAGGTGTTGTTTAAGGATTCAAATTTGCAACTGGTAGATAAATAAGTCTTGGAGACCTAATGCACAGCATAGTGATTATAGTCAACAATGCTGTATTATAAACTTCAAAGTTGATAAGAGATTAGCTCTTAATTGTTCTCATCATAAAAAAGAAATAATAATTATGTGATGTGATAGAGGTGTTAGCTAATGCTACAGTAGTAATCAAAATTGCAACAGTATATAAATGTATCAAATCAACACATTGTACAGCTTAAACTTACACAGTGTTACAGAGAATGAGTCAATTATATCTCAACAGAAAAATAAAAAAAAATAAACTAAGTTGCAATCAGCATTTTTTAAATGAACTACAATGGCGCAGAATAATGCATTACATGTGGAAAAGGAACTGCTATTTCCAGAAGCCTTTATTATATATGTATTTACTGATTTAGAGGCGAAATGGATCATGAGTGAAAATGTATGCCTTATC
The DNA here is from genome assembly GCF_057802395.1 of Ceratotherium simum simum. Classification (NCBI taxonomy): domain Eukaryota; kingdom Metazoa; phylum Chordata; class Mammalia; order Perissodactyla; family Rhinocerotidae; genus Ceratotherium; species Ceratotherium simum. Next base: position 20,065,091 of record NC_141902.1, on the reverse strand, counting down.
ATAAATAGTAGACAAAAAAAGTTTGAATGTCACTGTTAAAAAAAAATAGTTGGCCAAATTTGATAGCTAAGGAATCAAAAACAAAGGATAATAATCCAAGGTCCCAATACATTAATTAAAATAAACAGTAAGCTCTCTTACAGCTCCTTTTCTTCCTCTATCCATGGGAATACATGCTGTGTTATTATGCCACTGCTTAGGGCATCTGGGAAGAAGGGACACAAAGTTAAATGTTCAGATCTTGTATTGTTGGAAAGACATGGGTCTCAACTAATTACAAAAATGTGTCTCTACACTAATATTACTTAAACCCAAGTCAAAAACCTCCTTTTCTAAATTCTTCCTCTGTAGGCCAGCACAGTGTCTTTATTTTATACTTAGAGTCTGGAGATGGACTGCCCAGGTTCAGATCTTAACTCTGCCGTTTAATAACTACATAGGCAAAAGGTTTGATAACTATAAGTATTAGTTTCTTATACATCAGGTGAGGATAATGATAGGAACTTCTTCAGTGGAATAGAATGAGATAACATACTTATAGTGAATGTAATACGTACAGTATATCACAAATAGTACGCACTTGAGACATGTTAGCTGTTAATATTATTAACAAATAGATTAAAGGTGTTGATGGGAGAATTCTTTATGAACATACAGTTTCTTGAGTTTTACTGCTAGTATATTCAACTTTTAATATATGAGAAAGAAAATTACTAAGATAACGTACTTGATTCAAATATACTGCATAATAGGATAATTTTATTTTGAAAGAGTATTTTTGTTTGTTTCTTTGCTTCCACTATGGATGTAAAAATCCACACACAAAAAAACGCCATTATTTTCTCTCTAACAATAAAAAAATCCCAGATAATCTATAAAATTATGACATTTGTTAGCCCATTATAGAAATGAGCTAGTGAGGCAGACAAATGAATGGAATTCTAAAGATTGATAAGCCCCTCTGAGGACAGAGGGGACCTAAGAACTATTTCACCTTTATCAGAGCATGGAAGGAGGAGGTGGAAGCCACAAACGTAGGCAAGACAAAAGCAACTGAAATTTTAGAGAATCCTTAGTAGAATATGGGCCAACATGACGATTGTGAAAGCTAGGAGGAGTCCCTAAACAAAATTTATAAGCTGTTGTTAATGGTCTTCCACCAAGTACTGATGAGACGACTAAGAGACACCCTGTTTGGTGGCAAAAGTATGCAAACCCTCATCAAAAAAAGCTGGTGACTACATTTATATCTAAGTAGACTTCATAAAAAAGAAAATTACCAGGTATCAACAACATAATGATAATGAGATGAGATCATCAAACACACAAAACAACTGTAAATGTGTATATACACAATGACAGAGGTTCAAATTTACAAAATTAAAGGAGAAATATGCAAATCCATAATTATAATTGTATATTTCAACGCACCTCAGTAATTGATAGAACAAACAGATAAAATATTCAGTAATGATATAGAAGACATGAACAGCATTATTAACTAACTTTATAATATTGATAATTGTAGAATGGTCATCTGATAAGAGAGGAATATACATTATTTCTAAGTGCACATGGAACATCCATTAAGTAAACTATAGTCTGAGCTTTAAAACAAATCCTTACAACCTCAAATGGAATAAAAATATATAAAATGATTTCTTACATGGAAGCAAAACAAAAAACTCAAAGTCAATAACAAATATGTATCTGGGAAATTCCATTTGAAGCATTATGAACTGAATGAAAATTAAAACAGAATTTATAAAAGTGGGTGGGTTGCAGATAAATCACTTTTACAAGGAAAAATAAAGCATTAAATGCTATCAATGGAAAAGTAAAAAAGGTTTCAGGTTAATGATCCAAGTTTCCAACTTAAGAGGCTAGAAAAGAAAAAGCAAATTAAACTCAAGGAAGCAGAAGAAAGGAAACAATAAAGATAAGAGCAGAAATCAATGGGGAAAAAAACAACAGAGAAAATCAATGAAACCAAATTCTCTGTCTTGACTAATAAGAAAAGAAAGTTGACGCAAATTTCCAATATCAGGAATGAAAGAGGTGCTATCACTACAGATTCTACAGATATTAAAAAGATAATAATAGAATACTATGAGCTACTTTATGCCAATTAATTCAAGAATGAAAATTAAATGGACTAATTTTTGAAAGACATTACCAAAACTCATTCCAGAAGAGATACTCTGAATAGCTCCATATGTATGAATTAAATTCATAGTTAAAAACATTCTCAACAAAGAAAACTCCAGAGTCAGATATCTTCAGCAGTGAATTTTAGGAAACATTTAGGAGAGAAATAAAACCAATTTTATATCCTTCAAAAAATAGGAGAACCTGTTCCAATGCATTTTATGAATCTTAACATAACTTAATTCTAAAATCAAATAATTAAAAGAAAAGTAACAGCACACCAAAATTCCTAATGAATACAGATACAGAAGTCTTAAAGTATTTGAAAAATGCATCTGTCAATATATAAAAAGGATATAAATAAACAAAATAGGACTTATCCTAGGAATGTAAGGTTGGGTCAACATTCGAAAATCAATGTAATTTACTGTATCAACTGACTAAAAATTTTAAAAAGTATGCGTAGCTCAAAAGATGCCAAAAAAGCATTTGTAAAAAATTAACATGCATTCTTTTTTTTTTTTTTTAAAGATTTTATTTATTTATTTTCCCCCCAAAGCCCCAGTAGATAGTTGTGTGTCATAGCTGCACATCCTTCTAGTTGCTGTATGTGGGACGCGGCCTCAGCATGGCCGGAGAAGCAGTGTGTCAGTGCGCGCCCGGGATCCGAACCCGGGCCGCCAGCAGCGGAGCGCGCGCACTTAACTGCTAAGCCACGGGGCCGGCCCCTTAACATGCATTCTTAATTAAAAGGAGTGGAAGACTTTCAACAAACTAGGAGTTAGAGGGCTCAACCTAAACCTGATAAGGGCATCTATGAAAAACCCACAGTTAACATCATAATTAAAATACTGAAAGACAAAATGTTTTCTCCTAAGATTGGGAATAACAAGGATGTCTGCTTTTACTACTTCTATTCAACACTCTATAATGGATTCTAGTCATTTCAGAAAGGCAAGAAAAAGAATTAAAAAGCATACAGATTGAATAAGAAAAAAATAAATCTCTCTTGTAGAAAGATGATTTCCAACATTCCTTGGATTCCCAAGGAATCCAAAAAGAAATTTTAAACTAATAAAACTAATACATATGTTTAGTACAATTTGCTATACAATGTCAATATACAAATATCTATTGCATTTCTAAATAGTAGCAATGAGCATTTCAAGATGACAATAAATTTATCATTTATAGTAACATAAAATTTCAACATATTTCAGCAAATATTTAACAAAATATGTGAAAGACTTGTATATTGAAAACTACAAATCATTGCTGAGAAAAATTAAAGACGACCTAAATAGAGAGAATCTGAATATTCCATATTAAGATGCCAATTTTCCCAATTGTGATTGAGAGATTTAACACAATCCTGATCAAAATAAGACCAAACATTTTGTAAAGATTGCCGCTGTTTGCAAAAGTTATGTGGAAATGTAAAGGATTAGAATAACGCAGACTATTCTGAACAAGAACAAACTTGGTGGTCTTGCCTGTTATGATTTTAATACAATGATCAAGACTGAGTTATTGACATGAATATAAACATTTAGATAAATGGAACAGAATAGAGTTCAAAAGTAGGCCAATAAATATATGATCAAATGGTGTGGTAAAATGTGTAAGTTTATGGGGAAAAATGATAGTCTTACAAACAATTGTGCTGCCACAGATAATCATATGGAAAAGAATGAATCTCCATCTCACACCATATATAAAAATTAACTTTATATGGATCATAAACATAAATGCAATTTGTTTGAATAAAAGAATGGTAGGACCTCGATAAAATAGCATAGTACTTAGCCAGAAAAAGGAATGAACTGACATGTGCAACAATGTGGATACATCTCAAGAGCCTTATGCTAAGTGAGGGAAGCTAGATACAATAGGTTATATACTGTATGATTCTATTCATTTGACATTTTATAAACAACACATCTGTAAGGGAGGAAAAGAGATCAAAGCTTGTCAGGGAGCGCTGGCTCCGTGGCTTAGTGGTTAAGTGCACGGCTCTGCTACTGGGGGCCCGCATTCGGACCCCAGGCGCACACTGTTGCACCGCTTGTCTGGCCATGCTGAGGCGGCGTCCCACGTACAGCAACTAGAAGGGTGTGCAACTATGACATACAACTATCTACTGGGGCTTTGGGGAGAAAAAGGGAGAAAAAAAAAAGGAGGAGGATTGGCAATAGACATTAGCTCAGGGCCAGTCTTCCTCAGCAAAAAGAGGAGGATTGGCGTGGATGTTAGCTCAGGGCTGATCTTCCTCACAAAAAAAAAAAAAAAAAAAAAAGCTTGTCAAGGATTATGATTTGGGGGACAGTCTTGACTCTAACATGGCATGTATGTGCTTTTTGTTTTAATGAAACTGTTCTGCATTTTTATTGTGATGATGGTTTTGCAATTTTATATATTTATCAAAACTCATTGAAATATACACCATAAAAGCGTGAATTCTTTTGTATATGGATTATACTTCAATAAACCTGACTTTTAAAAAGTAATACAAATAATATTTGTATTTGCCATTAATAATAAGGACTAATGTCTATTGATTAGAATTAGAAAGTGTGTATTAAAGTGGATCTACAAAAATTATATTTAATTCCCCAAAGGATTATTTATTGAAATATCTAATTATACCTGTGTTTATAATGATAACTTCAAATTTCTTTATCTATATTTTCAACCACAAGTTTGACAAAAACTGGTAAAATTTTGGTATGAGTTTGGTATATAGTCTAAGTATAGGAACTAAAAACACTATTTTCAAACTTCTAGTTTATATTTTTTGAATGCCTGTATAATATAAAATAACATCTTGGTTATTATGATGGAAGTTACTTTTGAAAAATTACATTAAAGATATTATATTTGCAGCTAAATTATTTATTGTGGTATTATAGAAAAATATTGCTTTTAAATATAATGCTTTTTGAAATGAAGAGATATTTATGACTATGAGGATCAGTTTCTTTTTAAAATGTGAGGATATTTTTAGTAAAATAATGAATATATCACATTTATGTATTAGAAGAAATAATTTACCTTGGAAGTGTTAGCTTAAATTATCCAATTTAATCAATATCAATAAATAATCACGAAGCATGGACTTGATGTATTCTTAGATTAACAATCGTTTATATTATTTTGGAGAGGTAGCAACTAATAATAGGGTTTACAAATTAGAATAATTTTCCTTCAACATAAATCTTTCAATATAAAAAAATCTAGGTACAATGTTTCTTTATGTTAAAATGTTAAATATCTTCCAAGGTTATGGATTATTCTTAGATTCATATAATATGCTTCTAACTAAAATATTGAGACTATATTAAAATAAGATAATAAATCATTAAACTCTACATATAACTTCCAAATTTTTTGAAAGAATAAATGAAGTGCTAGATATTGTTAAAAATACAATTTAGAGTTTAGAAAAACTATATTGATATTTAATGAAAAAATAAAGAAAGGAAATAGTTAGCTTGGTAGCCTCCAAGGAAATCAGTGGTACTGATAACTAAATAATTAGAATTGGGATTTTGTGAACATCTTTATTAACCTCATATTAATTTGCAAAGTGAGAGCAGAAAATAGAGGAAGCTTGATTCCCAGAAGTTACATTGAAAGATGCACAAAATAAGTAGGAATCATAATAAAGGTGATGCTCATCTAATGTATAATCAAATGAAACTTTATAGTTCCTTGGAATCAAACTTCTAAAATTTGATTATTTTTGTTTTTATAAAGAATGGTGAATCTCATAAAATTCTCCTTTGTAAGTTGAACAGATTCTGTTAGATATAATCATAGTAGATATGGTGGGAGGAAAGGAATATATATGTATGCATATGCATAATTTTATACATAAATATATACATCAAAATATATACACCATGTCTCTAGAACCATGGTAAGTGTCTAAACTAGCTTACTGCTATTCATGATTTTCAGGGATGTGAATGATGAATGAAAGTGACATACATGTCTTAAACAAAGCCATGTACTTATTATGTTGCTATAGGTTTGCAACAATAATTAATGTAGTTAGAATAAAAAAGCATAATAAAATTTCTAGAGAATTTAAAGTGAAATTACGTATTACATGGAAATAAGTTATTGTTTTCTGTATTAGCTTTGGTAATTTCTTTATTGTCTGTAAACAGAGAGAGGAACACTAGAACATCATACATTCAACAGAATCATCCAAGTTACTAATTCTGCAGTCCATTGTGAGGGAACCTGGATATTTTCCTAAATGCACAGCTTCACAAAGAGAGAGTGGCTATTATTACCAGTGCTTTCCTCATGTCTTTATGAAATGACTTTGTTAAAAGTAACTAATTCCAAAAATATCATCATTAGAAATAAGAAATTAAAACCTGGTCGTTTATCAACCAAAATACGTTTGATCAATATTACCATCCAAAAAAATCAAGATTTCAGGGCCATTAATACCATACTTACTAAAACTATTATAATTGTCCAACCTACTCTACACCATAGGTAACTTGCCAACTTCGTTCACATTTAGGTCATCTGAAAAAAATGAGTATTTTTGTTGTTATTCATCCTATGTTGTGGACATAAAAAATTAAGGCTAAAGTTACAGCTAATGGAATCAATGTATTGTCATTATCATAATGGGTATTTTAAAACAAGTTTTTTAGTTTAGGTTTCTTTAAGAACATTTTAAATGCTTCGCATACATTATCTCTTTTAATCCTCAAAACCTGTGTGATAGAAAATATTATTAATCACATTTCACAAATAAGGATCCTGAGGCTTAGACAAGTATGTTGAGCCACTTGCCTTAGGTTACTTAAATTAGTAACAGATCTAGAATATCTTGGTGTCTCTTAGTCCAAAACCCATGTTCCTAAAGACTATGCATGTTAGTCATGAAAAGGGTCTTAGAAATTATCTTACCATTTTACAGATAAGGAAGCTGCATCCCAGGATGTTTTATAACTTGTCCAAAGTCAAGCAGGAGGAGAGCTAAAATTAGATTCTAAATCAAGTGGTTTCTTAGTCTATGGCTATTTTAATAATGCTATATTGCTTATATAATGATTCATTTTGAGATCTCAACTTTATCATTAAGATATTTTTATCTAGAAAAGTAAATTTAAAAGAAAAATTATTTAGAAATAGAGTAGATAAACTAAATAAAATCTACTTATTCTTCCCTTACTTCCAAGTGAAGAAAGTAAATTTGTTACTCTCAATTTAAATTTATTCACTCATTCTCCCCAATTAAATGTATGCCACTAGGAAAAAACTAGTAGTCATTTAAATTTAATCCAACTGGAACTATGAGAGAAAGGATGTTTAGAAAATAAATATCAGCATTTCCACAACTGGACTATATAGTTCAATCTCTGTGGAGTCTGGAAATATTTACCGTTCTGTCCTTTTCACAAAATGAAGACAAAATTAAAACCAGGCAGTACTCTAAGAGCTTTACATTTAATATATACTTTAATCCCCACACTACTTTCTTTAAGACATCGAATCTCATTTATCCTCATTTTACGTATAAGGAAGATTATGTACATAACCAAATTATACAGCTACAAAGAGGAAGAAACAACATTCAAGCCCAAATCTTCCTCCTTTTAAAAGTTTTTATCATATGACCAACATCATTTCTTACCTCAAGAAGAATGGTACAAAGAAATAATGCATTTTTACAATAGAGATGTAACATTTCACCTTTTAAAAGGGTTGTTGGTTAAACCACCAAGAGAATACACATTTAATTAATTATCAAAACACAGCTTAATTATGTTATCTCATTAATGAGTTCCAAAAGGTTAATAAGGCACTTATACTTGTAACTACCAAGAGACACTTCAAATCAGAATACTGGTTAAAATTTAATGGATATGGAAAGTGAAAATTTACATTAACACAAATAAACTTTAAATCTTTAGAGTTCTCTGCCATATCAATATATGGTGAATTAAAATTTTAGTTATTTTTTTCTGGATACTATATTGTCTCATGTAATATGACTATATAATATAAAGTTGTTTAATTATGAATAGAATGATCTCTTCTACATGGGATTTGGAAAATCAGTCTTATTATTACAGGTTCCCTGATTTTTGCCACAAAAAAAACAAATTTCCTAAAATGATCACCCACTTTATTAATTAGCTTTGTTATAATGACATTGTTTACAAAATAAGTAATTTATCCTCCAAGTCAATGCTTTTAATGCATTCAGATGAAAGAAACACAGATTTTTTTTTAAATGCAAAAAGGAAATTTTCAAAAATTGTAAGAGAGGTGATTGTTAGATTAAATGTATAGATTTGGAAGGCAACTACTTTGAAGCCATCAATATTCATTGAGATGGATAATTTCCGATACATTTATTTTAAGAATCTGGCACATTTATTTTAAAATAATAATAAATCAGAAGTTCAAGATGTTCACAATCAATTTTTTAATGTCATAATTGGCCAATAAGCCCAATGCTAATCCCCTGGAAAGATATAGTCATGGTTTGTTCCCCTAGATTGCTTCTCTACCTTTCTCTGCCTCCTCCATAACCAGGAGCCCTGTATCACCCACATAGTGATACTGCACAGGAGATAAATGATGTAAGGAAGGGGCATAGGAAATGTCAGAGGTTGGATACTGCAATTTTAGATGGGTTTTCCAGGCGTGGCCTCAGTGATAATATGGCATTTGAGAAAATACTTAAAGGAAGCTCTGCAGATATCTAACGTAAAAACATTTCAGAAGAGACTTTCTTTAGTATTTCTTGTAAAGCAGTTTGTGTGTAACAAATTCTCTTGTCTTTAACTGAGAATGTCTTTATTTTACCTTCACTTCTTTTTTTTTTTTTTAATTTTTTTGTTTATTGCAGTAACATTGGTTTATAACATTGCAAAAATTTCAGGTGTACATCATTCTACTTCTGTTTCTGCATGGACTACATCATGTTCACCACCAAAATACTAATTACAACCCATCACCACACACATGTACCGAATTATCCCTTTCACCCTCCTCCCTCCCCCCTTCCCCTCTGGTAACCACCAATCCAATCTCTGTCCCTATGTGTTTGTTTATTGTTGTTATTATCTACTACTTAATGAAGGAAATCATACCAGCTCTACTGGATACAGAAGTCCAGAATAACATTTTTTTCAGTAATTTGAATATATTGTTCCACTTACCTGAAAGGTTGTTTTCCTTTTGTAGCTTTCAGGATTTTCAACCTCTCTCCCACGCCTGCTCCCTCTCTCCCAAACAGTTGAGCATAATGTGTCTACATACGGATATCTTTATTTTTATAATCATCCTTTGAGTTTGTTGCACTTTTTGCATCTGTAGACCACTTTTTTTTTTTTTAAACCAAATTTGGGAAGTTTTCTGCCATTACTTCTTTGAGTAGTTTTCTTCCCCCGCTTCTCTTCCCTTTACTGGATTCCTAATGCACGTATGTTGACCACGTCTCACTGGTCTCTAAGGATCTGTTCATTTTTCTTCATTTTTTTTTCTCTAGGACATTTGATTATTTTTATTGGTTTGTCTTCAAGTACTTTATTCCATCTTCTGCCATTTCAAATATGCTATTTAGACAGATCTGAATTTTTAAATTTCACATCCAAAATATTTTTCACATCCAAAATTGCCATTTGACTTTTTTTTTAATACTTTCAATCTCTACATTGAAATTCTCTTTGTGTTGAGTCAATGTCATCATGCTTTCCTGTGCACATGGTTTCCTTTACATCACTGAACATGTTATAATAGCTTCTTTAAGTCTTTGTCTGCTAAGTTCACCATCTGGGCCAACTCGAAGGGTATTTGTATTGACTGCTTTTTTTCTGAGTGTGGATGACACTTTCCTATTTCTTTTCATGTCTTGTAAGTTATTATTGAAAAGTGGATGTTTTACATAATATATTGTAACAACCCTGGATTCTACTCCTCCTCCAGTTAAGAACTGTTTTTGTTGCTTTTTGTTTGCTTGCTGCTTTAGAAATGTATCAGGACTAATTCTGCAGCGGCTGTCTCCTTTGCAGGGATTAGCCACTGATGTCTCCACTTCGTTTATTTGTTTAAGTCTGGATTCTTATAATTTGTCCCCCTGTATGCAAAGCTTGAGAGTCAACCAATGATTGGTGAGTTATTGTCCTTAAATATCTCAAGCCAACAGAATACCTAATATTTCCTGATGGATCTGTGTGTGGATTGTATGTGTCTCCTCTGCCTGTGTATGGAGCCTCTTCTTCAGCTAAGAATATGTGGACAGCTTTGACTCTCTCCATTCTTCCCTGCATATCCATACAGAAGGAAGACATGTATGTGTAGAAAGTCTATCATTATCTATATAGCTGCCATTTTTTCAGGATGTTCCTATTAAATAGTTGGCTAGTGTGATGGTCCATTTCTTGTCCCAAGTGGTAATGCAATCTCAGGCTAACATAACTTCTAGTCTTCCATGTTTTCCTGCCACTGAGATTGCTACTTTTACTGACAATGCCACCAGGCATAACTTTTTCACAGTTTTTTTTCCAAATTCTGTTCTAAATTAAGTGAGACCCTTCTAGAAATAAAGCTACTGGCTTTCTCAGCATGCCTCACCCTGGTAGAACTACCATCCTAGAAGCTGGTGAGGATGGGAGCAGCACCAGGTAAGAAAGCCACAGACACTCATTGTTATTACCTGGAGATCAGAAGTTTTTCATTAATAAATGCTTCTAAGTTTCTTGTTCACTTTGGTCAATCTCTAGAGATCAAAAATGACTATTTTTGATAATTTTGTCTAGCTTTATAGTTATCTGGGGAGAGTATTTGCTAAGCTCCTCACTACAGTATACCAGAATCCCACCTCCCACTAAAAGGTATTGAGTAGAGGAGAAACTTGGCTTGTGTTTTAAATAATCACTATGAATGTTTTTATCTTAAGCTGGGGAAGGCTTACCAGTTAAAAGACTATTGCAATAATCCAGTCAATAAATATTGCTGGTTTACACAAGGGGGACTGTAGTCAACATTGTGAGAAGTGGTCACAGTCTGATATCTTTAAAGGGTTTACTGATGAATGGATATGCAGTACAAGAGAAAGACTCAAAGGATAACTCCAAGATTTATGCCCAAACATCAGGAAGAATGGACTTCTCATTTACTGTAATGGAGGAATCTGCAAGAGGATCAAACATGGGGATTAAGGTGTTTATGACTATTAGTATCTCAATTTGGAGCACATAAAGTTTTAATACTTATTTTACTTCCAGAGATGTCAAGTCAACAGTTGAACATGCAAGTTTGGAGTTTAGAGAAGAAGTTAAGTATAAAGATATATAGCATTCATCAGAATGTAGGTGGTATTTAAAACAATTGTATGAATGAGATTGCAAACAAAGTGAGAGTATCTGCAAGAAGAGATTCAAAAACTAATGTATGGGTCACACCAATGTTTCGACATCATCAAGATTAGGAAGAATCATCAATGGAGACTGATAAGGAGCAACCAAAGAGGGAGTTCTTAATCTTGGCAAGTCTACTAGAATCCAAGTGAAAATGTATTTCAAGAATGAAAGGAGGATCAACTTCATCAAATGTTACTGTTAGGCTAAGCAAGATGAGGATTGAAAACCTATTGTGTATTTATCAATGAAAAATTCACTAGTGATCTTGATAAGAAGAGTGGTGGGGCAAAAGCCTGATTGGAGTTTTTAAGAACTGAATGGGAGGTGAATTGGGCGCATAGTTTATGGGAAATTTTTTCAGTTTTTTTTTTGTTGTTGTTTTAAGGGAAGAAAAGATGCAACAGGATTGTAATTGGAGTAGTGTTGAGTTACCAGAGAAACGTTTGTTGCCATTGCTCTTGAAGATGAGAGAAATGATAGGTCTTGTAGGGAATGATTGATTACTGTGGGGGAAAATAACTGAAGAAAGAGATGGGATATTTGGTGGAACAGTGAACAGGAGGAGGTGAGAAGGAATGAGATTTAGTGCCCTGGTGAAGATGTTGACTTGGGCTGGAAGCAAAGGGAATTTATCCATAGGATCACATAGAATATATGGGTAGAGATGCACATAGGAGGTGGTTATGGTTGTAGGAACTCATATTCTATTAGATTTTAGTAAACTAAGAATTAAAGTCATGAACTGAGAGTGAAGATAGGCAAATATTGGAAATTTGAGGTAAGAGAAGATAAGTTATAAGATAGTCATCTTGGAGAATAAAAGAATAAATGGACAAAGAAAATAAGCAGTTTGATAGGTACCTTTAACGGTCCACTTGAAACTAGAATTTGCAAATTTAAAGTTAGACCAGTAAACATGATTGTATGTTTTAACTCAGTCACGTTTACCTTCCCAGATGACGTTACAAAGGCAGAGAGTTTGATTTTACAGGATTTTGGCTTTGGCAAGTGAGAACTACAAAGCAAATGGAGATCAAGATAGAAAAGTATATACTGTAAATGATATAAATGATTATCTGTGAAACTGAAGATAGGAAAGAAGAAGAGTGAGGCTACCCAGGGGATTAAGGCCAGGAAAAGATGATAGAGTCAATAAATTATAGATCCAGTAGAGTCACAGGATTTTAAAACTTGAAATAGTAGGAGTGAGCTGAAAAGGTAGAAGGTGGAAGGCAGAGACTGGGATGTTTAGATTAAGACCACATAGAGGTTGTAGTCATTGGTAATGACTAGGAACATAAAAATGAGCAGCTAAAGAAAGAGGATAAACAAGATCTTCGGAAGGAACTAGAAGGACAATTATTTTAAAAGGTCATCTTAGTGGATATTGAAATAAACAAAATTCATGGCAGAAAGTGTTAGAGACCGCTTTACAACCATTAGGAGGGCTATTATTAAAAATAAAATAACCTAAAATAAAAAATATTGGCAAGGATGTGGAGAAATTGGAATGCTTTGGGCATTGGTGGTGGGAATGAAAAGTGGTACAGTTACTATGGAAAATGATATGGAGGGTCCTCAAAAAATTAAAGGTAGAATTACTGTATGATCCAGTAATTCCACTTCTAGGTATATTGAAAAAGTTGAAAGCAGGGACTTGAGCAGATATTTGTACACTCATGTTCGCAGCAGCATTATTCACAATAGCCAAAAGGTGGAATCAACTCAAGTGTCCATTGACGGATGAATAAACAAAATGTGGTATGCACATACAATGGAATAATATTTAGCCTTAAAAAGGAAATAAATTTTGACGCGTGTTACAGCATGGATGAACCTTGAAGACATTACGCCAAGTGAAATAATCCAGATACAAAGGAGCAAATATTGTATGATTCCATTTATATGAGATACCTAGTGTAGTCAAATTCATAGAGACAGCAAGTAGAATGGTGGTTGCCAGGGGCTAAAAGGAGGAGAGAATGGGGAATTATTGTTTAATGAGTACAGGATTTCAGTTTGAGAAGATGAAATAGTTCTGCAGATGGATTGAATGGTGGTGATGACTGTACAGCAATGTGAATATATTTAATGCCACTGAACTGTACAGTTACAAATGGTTAAAATAGTAAATTTTATGTTATATATATTTTACCACAATAAAAAAAATTTTAAAACGCACAAGCACACAGCAACAAAAAAGAAAGTATTGGAGAGAGTTAGCATGACCAGGATCTAAAATTTTCAGGGAATGAAGAAGATTGATCTTTTCCATTATCAGGGGTACCTTTACAAAAAAGGCATTCTATACTAAATTAATTTGAAAAAATTCAAAAAACCTAGAAATTATAGATATGATATCCTAAGAATTTGAGAAAATGTTTACCTAACAGATCTTAATTTTGGCTGAAACTAGAAAAAAACGTGATTTGCTGAGAGTGCTAAGAGGAAGTGATGGCATATTTTGGTAAAAAACTTGAAAGCAGAAACATTTTGAAGTAAACCTTTTTGGAGAATGTAGGAATGAGCTAACTGATAGATGTGTCAACCACAGCTGAGATCCTCCTATTTGAGCTCTATGTACTGGCACCAGTCTGCTGGGCTTCGTCCTTTTCATTTAGCAGTACCAAGCACTATGGTACGAGTGAATAAAGAAACGAATGAATAAGAAAATATATCAGTGAAATGATGATGTGTTTTTAAACTTTAGTGTACCCTGCATTTGCTTACACACACACGCACACACACACACACACACGATATTCTGTATTTCATTTCCTTTATATATTACTCTGGAAACTCATTTAACATTGTCTCTCTTTTCATGGATCCTTGAGTGGAGCATAAGCATTCTTGTGAGATGCATCCAGATACATTATTGTTATTTAATTTGTCAACAAGATTTAAAAGATTACCCTTTTCTGAGTTCACCATTATACAATGCAGAGAATCTTAAAGCAATTCAAGTCCAATCGTTTTTCACATGTGAGGAAAACAGAACTTAACGGGTGTGTGTGCACACGCACACACATTGCTTTGACTATGTGCACTGCACACGAAAGGATGTGAAAGGCACTCAGCAAATATTTGCAGAATGTATGCGGAACGAATACCAAAGTAAAAAGTGGGAGCCAACAACAGAGGTCTTACAACTTTGGGTGCAGTTATCTTTCCACTCTACCCCAGGATTTTCCCTAATGCAATTAATTATGTAATTAACAACTAAGCTAAGTATATGCTGCCTAAACAGGTCCAAACATATTATGTTACTGATTTCTAGTTGAAGAAAGTTATTTTCAGTTATAGTCTGTTACTTATATTGGGACTTAAAATTAATTTATAAAAGTGTCCGGAAATCAGAAGTATATGATGGGGCCGGCCCCGTGGCTTAGCGGTGAAGTGCGTGCACTCCTACTGGCGGCCCGGGTTCGTATCCCGGGTGCGCACCAACGCACTGCTTCTCTGGCCAAGCTGAGGCCGCATCCCATATACAGCAACTAGCAGGATGTGCAACGATGACATACAACTATCTACT
This sequence comes from Ceratotherium simum simum, assembly GCF_057802395.1. NCBI lineage: Eukaryota > Metazoa > Chordata > Mammalia > Perissodactyla > Rhinocerotidae > Ceratotherium > Ceratotherium simum. Next base: position 20,050,007 of record NC_141902.1, on the reverse strand, counting down.
GGGGCTTTGGGGAAAAAAGAGGAGGAGGATTGCCAATAGATGTTATCTCAGAGCCGGTCTTCCTCAGCTAAAAAGAAAAGAGGAAGATTAGCACGGATGTTAGCTCAGGGCTGATCTTCCTCATAAAAAAAAAAAAGGGAAAGAAGTATATGATGGAGTCTGAGTTAGTCATCTTAAAGATAAACAAGAAAATTTATACAACTAAAATTATATCATTAATTTAATTTTTTGAAAATACAGTAGAGCTGAAAATTGAGTTTTCTGAATTTTGTTCAAAATTACATTTTTAACTGTAACCCCATGCATTCAATTCACAACTAACTGGATTCGTAGTCCACAGTACTTGTGACTATAGGTAGAAACTAAGAATTCTAAATGCATTTATGCTAAGGACAATACTTCATTTTCACCCTTTGAGGCTAATAAAAGAAAGGAGGGATAGTTTTATAGTAGAAGTCACAACAAATACTAATCTAGTGAGCTAAAGTAAAATCTTAGCTCAGTTGTTGAATATATCCATCTCTTTGCCAATCATTGTTTTTCTTAACTAGATAATTAGCATTTTTATTATATTAAAAGAGTCAATTATATTAGTTCATATTTCAAACTATAGGGAAGAATATGAATGTGGTTCATTTCAGAACAGAAGAAGAGTAGGTTTAGGCACTTGAGAATATTTGTTTACTTCCAAATTAAATTAAGATATGAAGCACAAAGAAACCAGTAAACAAGATAAATTGAAGATTGACATTTTAACATTATGGCATTTAAAAGCATATTAATGGATGGGGTCAAATTTTTTAAATTGAAATATACGACTATTAATTCTGCCACTTTCATATACATGTATCTCTCCTTTTACATACACACATACACAGAAAAGTGAATAATGTATGTCATAGATCTCATACATATAGCAGAAGTCTTCGATATATTTTAATACACTTTAAATTATTTGTGACAGTGGACCCTCAATTATGCCAATATGTCAGGAGCAAAGACATGCTCCTTGTGGCGCTGCTTCCATTTCAGTGTGGTCCATCCAATGCATACAATGTGCTCTTTACATAAGAAATCTTACTTACCTATCCTCTTCACTCATCGTTCTCTTCTCACATCTTTAGGTTCGCGTAAACTGGAATATTTGGTCTATCTGTTAAACTGTTGTTTCCCCAGCAACACTGTAAGCTTCAGGACTGACACTGTGCCACACACTTCACTTATAGAACTCATAGTATTTCACAAGTGATCAATTACTTCTTGAATCAAATTGAATTTAACAACAAAGAAAAAAGAAGCAAATGGTATAAAAATTTTAAAACAAAAACTTTTTTGGGATATTCCAATATATAATATCATCTGCTTGTTCTTCTCTTTCTGGAATAATCTAAACAAATTAAATCAGGTAGCTCACAGGTTCCTCTGCACTAGCGTTTGACTTCTATTCTGGCACAGTGACACTGGACTCTCCACTGATTTCTAAATTGCTTTATTGTGTAATTTGGGAGGACTAGAAGAATAGAATCTACAATCAGAGGCAGCTGGTCGAAACAGGTGTTGCAGAAAATTATAATCCTACTTTGATTAATCCTGTTTTTTACAGCCGCCCTCCAGTTATGCATGACAGGTATCCAAATAATCAAACACACAGTCTTCATTGTAACAATCTGAGTTATTGTCAGGAGAAACATCAGGAATTACCAAAGCATTGATGCCAAAATAATATGTGTTTCATGAAATAGGCTTTTGTTATTCCATCATTTCTTGAATTTTCTGGGGGAAAAATGTGTGTGTGCGTGTGTGTGTGTCTGTGTGATCTTCATTACAAATCTGTGCATCGTTATGTTCGTAATAGTGGTTTTCAATAACCCACAAATTTAAAATTTGCTTTTCCAAAATAATTTTAAAACATAGCTTAGTGTTAACAAGTCCATAGTAATTGCTTTATGCAGCATCTGGAATTATAAATGCGTCTGTAACAAGGCATATACAACATTAAGAGTCTCTATGTAGTTATTAAAACACTATATTATTTTCTTGTGTGTGTCAATATGCTGTTAAAGCAATTTTTTCCCGATCTGCTTATTCTTGCCCAGCATACAGCAATCACCATCCTGACTCAGACAGAGCTAGCTCTGTGGAGCTGTCCAGCACTCAGCATTTTTGAGAGCAGTTCTGTTAGTATGTTTGGTTAAAGGATAGCTCACAAGTGATTTTGTGGGGTTTGAAGCTGGTCCCCTCAGAACAGCCAAGGCATGAAAAAATTTCCCTGTCTCATTTTATAAATCAACTCTAGTTAAGTAAATGAATCATTAGGATAAAAACAGAAGAGTTAAAATATACACAAACAGTTGTATATTTATTAGATTTAGCTAATGAAGTACCTTAGTCATTTATAAGTCTTTGACTCACCTTTCTTTGATAAAAATGGATATCAGGATTATAATGTGTCTTGACCAAATATAATGCTTTAGCAATATGAGGTGTTCACTCAAACCTCTTAATATTTTATTATATTTCGCTTACATATGTTTTCAATGTGAAAGTTAAAGATTTAGTACTACTAATGTCCTAAAAATTCTTACCTTATTACTTTTAATATGTTACACTAAATGTTTTAACTTTCAACTTTACTTATATAGAATGCATAAGCACCAGGATACTGGGGAGCAATATCATATTTTGCATCTGAAAAAGAGATACCATTGGTTGACCAATATTGTGAGGATTATATAAAACTATACGATTTCAACTCTTTAGCAACTAACGGAAAGTTTAAAAATAAAGTAAAGAAATTTGAATCAACCATTTGAAATGCTTTTGAATATCCATTTAATTGTTCTTCAGTCTCTATTTTTAAATAAAGATTTGAGAGGTATATAAAATAGGTATGTGATTGAAACTAAATGTCATAATTGTCACATATGATCAGTATCTGACCACATTTGCAAAATTCAATTATGGACTGTCCAGATTTATCTATTTTCGCTTTCTTCTTCTTTTTCCACTACTACAATGGCCAAGATGTAAAAGTTATATATAAATTGTGAATTGGACCAAGATAGATCTCTTCTTTGTTATAATCTACTTCAATGAAAATGCTTTTTAAATAGGACTTCAACGTTAGGCATCAACCTTAAACTTAAATGTAAGATTTTATCAAATCCTCCTACTTCATTTAGTGAATTTGGAATCACTATTTAGATTAGTGTTTTCATTAAATATGAAGCATCATTTATCTTCAACCCAATTCCAGTAGAATTATTTTTAGAAAGCTCTTAAAATACCTGGAGACATTTTTCTACCAGTTTTGCAAGAAATAATCATTTTAATGTGACATTATAATTAATGTAAGTAGTAAATATAGAGATTTCTGTACTCACTGTCTCTAATTCTTCTTCTATTTTCTCTTGAACTCAATTTAATCAGGACTTTGCCTCACACTAATCCACAGAAATGGCTCTCGTTTAGGTCAGCAGAGACCTCCAAAATCCAGTGGTCATCACTGTACACAACCTATCAGAACTACTAAACAGACCAGCTCTTTTCTTCCATAAATCAGATTCTTCACTTGGATTCAAGCATTGCATTCTCTCCTATTATACTTGCTGTTTCTTCTTAGTCTCCTCTTTTGGTTCTTCTTCAAACCCCTGTCATCTAAACTTTAGTGTACCCAAGACTAAGTATTAGAACCTCTTCTCTTTACTCATTCTTACTCGCTTGATCAACATATTCAACGTTAACGTTCTAAATGACATTTATATATATTTTTAAAAACTTGATAATGTAGGTCTTTAATCTGGAACTCTCCCATGAGTATAAATTGCAAGCCATTCTACATCTCCAATGAGAAGTATAATAACCATTTCAGATGTAACATGTTCAAAATTAACTTAAAAATATTCCTTCAAAATCCTATTCTACTTACAGACTTCCCTGTTTGGGTGAATGCCAATTCTTTACTTTTTATTACTTAAGTCAAAATACATACTTTAAAAATATATACAAAATCTGACCACTTCTCCTGACCTACATCACTACCATCGCTGCCCAAACATCATCTCTCATCTTGATTACCCTAGTAGCCGCCTAACTGGTTTTCCTCCTCCACGCTTGCCTCTCTATGCTCTGTTCTCACCAGAGCAGTCAGAAGAATACTTTAAAAATATAAAGTCTGCTGGTATTACCCCTCTTCTTAAAGCCCTCTATTGGCTTGCTATCTCTCAAGATAAAATCCAAAGAAATAACTACTTACTATAAGGCTTTATATGCTCTGCTCCCATCACTGCTCCCCACTCATTCATGGACACAATTTAATATTGCTTTCCTCCTTCCCACTTCACTCCAGACACACAGATCTCCTTGCTGCTCTTCTGACGTTTATCTTCTCCCAGATCTCCACCTGATTTATTCCTTGACCTGACACAGGTCTTGATGCAAACGTCACCTTCGTGGTAAGTACTTCCCTAACTTTCCTATTTAATGCTACTGCTCACAGCACTGCTTTTCTCACACCCCTACATTAAATATTTTCATTCTTGTTATTTTGGGATTACAAAATTTATATTTATGTTTTAGAGTTACAAAAAAGTTACAAAGGTAGCACAGAGACTTCTTGTATACCCTTCACCCAGCTTCCTCTAATGTTAACATCATATATAACCATAGTATATTTCCCAAAACTGAAAAATTAAAATTGGTTCTAGACTACCAACTAAATTACATTGATACCGTACTATTAAATAAACCACAAGCTTTATTCGGATGTCGCTAGTTTTTCTGCTACTGTATTTTACTGTTCTAGAATCTAATCCAGGTCACTCATTGCATTTAGTCATCATGCAGTAATGTATTAGCCTCCTTGGTGTCCTCTTCTCTGTGACTATTTCTCAGTTTTTCTGTGTTTTTCATGACCTTCACAATTTTGAAGTACACTGATCAGGTATTTTGCGAACTATCCCTCAGTTTGACTTGACTGAAATTTTCTTATAATTAGACTAAAGTTATGATTTTTTTTTCTATTGTAAGAGGAGGTGAAAATTATGTACATACATTATTTGGATTTCTTCTGTAAGAACTACTTCTCTTTTCTCCCACATTTATCTAAATGATTTATCTAAATGATTATGTATTTAATCATTTATATCAGTATGCACTCATGGATAATATTTTATGATTTGAGATATAATATAATACTGTTTTTGTTTAGTTGATCAAATTGTTCCAGATTTTGCTACTGGAAGGTCTTTTGGGTTGGGTCTGCATCTTTTTTTTTAGCACTTTCTTACTTTCTGGCAATTACAGTTATACCCCAGACTCATTTTGTATTTTCCCTGCTACAGTGCTAGACTCAACCATTTACGCAAGAAATCATTGATTCTAGGCTATCTCAGTTGAGAGATCTAGAAAATATATGATGTCTACTAAGCTATGAATATACACCCAGACACATCTATATTTATCTCTGTATTTGTGTATCTACGTAGATATTAGGATGAACATGAGTTCATATTGGTATCTCCAACTTCAATCCAGTCAGAACCACAGGGTTCATTTAGCCTTTCCTTCTTTCTCTGAAGGTGAAAACCTGGCTCCCATTAACTATAATTTATACTTGAAAAAAGAGTGACAGCATTTGTATCCCCATCGGCCTTCTTTCTAATAAGATCTCCAGATATGTGTGAGATTGTGGATCTTCACATCCTCCTCATACTTAGAGCAGGCGACAGCCCGCTCCTGTCCCTTGATGACTGTCCCATGTCTTGAGTACTCCACGTAGTCTTAGGTCTGAGCTAACAGCAACTCAGCTGGAGGGGCATCCAAGTGTTCTTGGCCACCATACTTTTCCAGGATGCTTTCCTTCTGCTGTTCTTTGAAGTCTTCTTTTTTGACTTTGAAGGACTTATACAACAGCTCAAGTTTTGTAGGATCGGCTTGCAGATGCACTTCAGATCCCTTGTCATAGGCTTCCCAAGCAAACAACTGTGTCTGAGCCATTGAAATGGTATCGCCTGTGTATCTAACAAAGTTATCTCCTGCATAACTCACTTCATCTGGATTCTTTCCTGCATTGGGAAGGAGAGTGCTAATTCAGAGGAATGTATTGTAAATGACATCACTGGAGAAGAATCTGTGAAAAAACCTCAGACCCTCATGGAGATTCATCAGGAAAAACTAAAAGAGGAGAAAAAGAAGAAAAAGAGGAAGAAGAAGCATCGAAAGAGCAGTTCAGATAGTGATGATGAAGAAAAGAAACATGAAAAATTTAAAAAGGCACTGAATGCAGAGGAGGCCCGCCTTCTTCATGTCAAGGAGATCATGCAGATTGATGAGACGAAGCGGCCCTACAATAGCATATATGAAACTCGGGAACCCACGGAAGAGGAAATGGAGGCTTATAGAATGAAACGTCAGAGGTCAGATGACCCTATGGCCTCCTTCCTTGGACAGTAGTAACTAGTCATAGACGGTCACCCAAGATAGACACTGCTGATAGGTTCTTTTAGCTTCTTGCCAATGATTATGGATGGAAAATCTGTGTCTACTCTTCTTGCTGCCTGACTGTAGAATAAAGCTTCCAGAAGTCTAAAAAAAAACCAAAAAAAACTATAATTTATTTACTTATTTGTTCAATCCTCATATACATGTAAAGTAATTTTAGAATTGCTGTGAGAAAAATCTGTACCGACTTAAGTAAGGTATTTATGTACAATCTTTTACATTTAGTCTTAAAATATATAGTTAAAACACTGCTTTCCAAAGTGACTTATGTCAGCTTTTATTTCTACCCACTTCAGTAAGATATTATATATTTGCAATATCCATTTGTCACCGTCTGCATTGTATCCTGTATACCCTAAAATCAGATTATGTTATTATTGTTGCTATTTTCCCCATTCTTTGTGGTATACAGTGTACGGGTTTTAAAAAATGGATAGAATCATGTGTCTACCACCCTAGTACTGTGTAGAAGACTTCTATTACTCTACAAATTCCTTTTTGAGGCCTCTTAGTATTCAATCCCTTACCTGTCCTCCAATCCCTGCAGTAGGGAAGGAATGTTCATCCCTTGGGGGCCTTGGATGGAGCATGAGATAAGGAAATTAACCAGCTGTTTACAGCGACCTTCATCCTGCCAGCTCATTTTCAGCCGAAATCCCTTCTTCCAGAGGTACATGGCACAGCAGTTTGCCTCATAAAATGAACTCCTTTTGGACTTTCCCCTCTTCCATCATCCTGCAGACTTAGGTTTTAGCTTTCTCCAGTTTGCTAAATTAGTCACCATTCATCCAACTGCTTTAAACCCATGTTTTGTTGGCTCATTCTCTTTGCTATCACAACAATATACATTCCCTTTGTCCTTTGGGTATATTGCTTTCCTAAATTGTTTCTGCAGTTTAAGAAAGAAATAGAAATCAATTTATATGTTTATCTGTCATATTTAAGTAGAAGCTTACAACATGGACAGATTTTGAAAATAAAATTGTTGAGTGAAAAAAATCAAGTTCCAAAAATGCGTATATTACATCATCATTTATGTAAATATATACAGATTATTAAATGGACTGGATGAGTATGTACAAGTATAATCAGAGAGCTTTCCTCTGGGGATGGTGAGGAATATGCCTGAAGAGAGGAACAAAGAGAACTTCAATGTTTACTGTAATGTTCTGCTTCTTTGTTTAAAAACACCTTAAGTTAAAATGTTAATTATTATAATATTTTAATTAAACATATTATATTAGTATATTAGATAGCATATTAAGTATTCTATAATTTTAAAAATAAAATTTACCATTGTAAAATTTTCTTAATGATCAATAATATATTTTATTCCTTAACAGTTACATATATATTACAAGACAAACTTCAAGAAATTTTTAGTATTAGATAAGATATCAGATTTCTGGCTTTTGTCCACCTGCCTTTAATTTCTAAACTGGAAAATGTCACCAATATATACAGGAAATAAAATTAAAGACAACATTTTCTTAAAGAGTAATCTGAGACATTCTTTGTAGCAACATGGTAAAGTGACAGTGATAAGATCAAGCACGCAACCTAATAGCAGAAAGAACAAAACATCTGGCTTCCTAGACAGATGGTCAACATACATGTACTTTGAGATCTCTTTTCTCCATTAAGGATCCCATAATAACCCAAGGTTATTTTGCTATTATACATAAACACAGACAGAACGTCAGAAACTCATATCTGCTCAATTCTCCCCATGTAGAATACCAAATTTTTCACAAGTTTTAAAGCTTACCTATCTCCATAAGATCCTTAGCAGTTATGTAACGGAATGGAAAAATCACACAGATGCATGATACATTCGTTTTACTCCAGTAACAGTATATTATAGATACAGAACACATATGCCCATAATTTTAATCACTGTAGCTAGTAAGTTTTCATTGTCACTGGCCAGGTGACAGATCTGTTCACATCCCAAAAATTTACTTTTGAAGACCCCCACAAAGGGCTCCCCTTGGCATTAGTCGACAACAGAGTATGCGTGCTTTAATGTGAACACTTGGTCTCAACATCTGTCATTTTCTTTGCTCCTCTCGCCCTGCATCCATGCTTTTTTTCTTTATTTCCAAACATTTGCTGTCTGTATTGTTACCTGCTTTCATCTTCTCCCCTGCTTTAGAAGCTATTTATTTTAGTATAAATATCTTTAATTTGCCTTTATAAATGTAATCAATACTGATTAAAACATTCAAACAATGCAAATATTTATAAAATCAAATATGAAATGTTCCTGAGTAATTTTTATTGGCTGCAATCATTGGATGAATATACCATATTCTATCCACAAAAGATTCATTTTATTTTCAATAGCACAAATAGGTTAAAAGCAAAAGGATGGAAAAAAGATATTTTATATAAACAGTAACTAAAAGAGAGCTGGTGTGGCTATACTAATATCAAACAAAAGAGACTTTAGGACAATAATTGTTATGAGAAACAAAGAAGGACATTATATAATGATAAAAGGGTGACTACATCGAAAATATATAACAATTTTAAACATATATGCACCTAACAAGAAATTCCCAGAATGCATTAAACAAAACTGACAGATCTGAGAGAAGAAATAGCAAGTTCAACAATAATAGTTGAAGACATCACTACTCCACTTTCAACAGACAGAAGATCAGCTAGGAATTAGAAGACTTGAATAACACTATAAACCAACGAAAAATAACAGTTATCTATATAACACTCCACCAACAGTAGCAAAATGTACATTCTTTTCAAATATGCGTGGAATACTCTCCAGGACAGATCGTAGATTAGGTCACAAAACTAATCTCAGTAAATTTAAAAAGATTAATATAATTAAAAGCTTGTGGGCCGGCCCGTGGCCTAGCGGTTAAGTGCGCACACTCTGCTGCTGGTGGTCCGGGTTCAGATCCCGGTGCGCACCGACGCACCGCTTGTCAGGCCATGCTGTGGCAGTGTCCCATATAAAGTGAAGGAAGATGGGCATGGATGTTAGCCCAGGGCCAGTCTTCCTCAGCAAAAAGAGGAGGATTGGCATGGATGTTAGCTCAGGGCTGATCTTCCTCACAAAAATAAATAAATAAATAAAATAAATTAAAAAAAAAAAAAGCGTGTTCTCTAAACAAATGGAATTAATAAGAAGGGAATTTGAAAAGTTCACACGCATGTGGAAATTATGATCCGGCAATTCCACTGCTGGGTATATATTTGAAGTAAACAAAACGAGAATCCATAATGGATTCTGCACTCTCATGTTTACTGTAGCATTATTCACAATAGCCGAGATATGGAAACAACCTAAATGTTCTTCAACGGATGAATGGATAAAGAAAATGTGATATATATATGCAATGGAATATTATTCAGCTATAAAAAAGAAAATTAGGGCCGGCCCAGTGACATCGTTGTTAAGTTTGCATGCTCCGCTTCAGCGGCCTGGGGTTCACAGGTTCGGATCCCGGGCACGGACCTGCACACCGCTTATCAATCATGCTGTGGCAGACGTCCCACATATGAAGTAGAGGAAGATGGGCAGGGATGTTAACCCAGGGCCAATCTTCCTCAGCAAAAAGAGGAGGATTGGCAATAGATGTTAGCTCAGGACTAATCTTCCTCACCAAAAAAAAGAAGAAGAAGAAATTTGAGACAACATGGATGAAACTGGAGGGCATTATGCTACATGAATGAAGCCAAATAGAGAAAGACAAATACTGTATGGTATTACTTATATGTGGAATCTAAAAAAAAAAGCCAATTTCAGAGAAACAGAGAATAGAACGGTGGTTGTCAGGGGCTGGGAGGAGGGGGAAATGTAGGTCAGGAGCACAAACTTTCAGTTCTAAGAAGTATAAATTCTGATGATCTACTGTACTGAATGGTGACTATAGTTAATAAGACAGTACTGTATATTCAAAAGGTACTGAAAGTAGATTTTAAGTGTTCTCAACACACACACACACATGCACACAAGTGTTAATTATGTGAGGTGCTTGATCTTGGTAATTACTTCACAATATAATGTCTATCAAATCATCACATCATACAGTTTAAATATATACACTTGTATTTGTCAATTATTCCTCAATAAAATTACAAAAATAAATAAATAACGCACTCTGTGTTACACACATTATAGGGCTGCTGTAACTGAGTGTCACAAATTTAAAACAACTGAAGCTTATTTCATTTGTTCATCTGCAGCAACCCTATTTCCCAACAAGGTCACATTCTGCATTAGTGGGTGTAGGATTTCAACACAAATTTTTTTTTTTGAGGGATATTATTCATCCCATTACACACTCCAGAGTAATTGAATGGGGCAAAAAAAAAAAATCACAGGAGAAAGTAGAAACAACAACTACTACAGATGACTATCCCTTATGAACATTGATACAAAAATCCTTAAAACAATAGCAAACTGAATCCCACAGCATATTAAAAAGATTGGACACTATGACCTTCTGGGATCTATCCTAGTCTACCAGGTTTATTCAACACATGAAAATATTTAACGTAATACACCATATTAATAAAATAAAAGAAGAAAATCAATCATTTCAATAAATACAGAAAAGACTTTGACAAAATCCAATACCATTTGAGGATTAAAAACACTGAACAAACTAGGGATAGAAGGGGACTTCCTCAAACTGATAAAGAACATCTATGAAAAACTCACAGCCAACATCATACTTAATGATAAAAGATGGAAAATTTCCCCCTGAGCTCAGAAACAAGACATGATATCTGTTCTTGTCACTTCTATTCAACATTGTACTGAAAGTTCTAACCAGCGCAATTAGGCACTAAAATGAAATAAAGTCATCCAGGTGGAAGCAAAGAAGTAATACTATTTCTATTCACAGATGATATGACCTTATAGATAGATATTCTAAAGAACAGACACATATACACAAACTTACAGTTAATAAATGAGCTCAGAAAGTTGCAAGATACAGACCAATAAATAAAAATCAGATGTATTTCTATGCATTAGAACTATACAATCTAATAATGCAATTAAGAAATCAATTCCATCTAAAATGGCATAAGCATGAATAAAATACTTAGGAATAAATTTAATCAAAAAGCACATCTGTACACTAAAAACTATAATGTATTGTTAAGAGAAATTAAAGAAGAAATGCAAAGACAGACCATGTTCATGGATTAAAGGCGCAAAATGTTAAAATGGCAACAGAAACCAAATTGTTCTACAGATTTAGTGCAATCTCTATCAAAATTCCAACTGCCTTTTTGCCAAAATGGACAATCTGGTGATGAAATGCAAATGAAAATACAAGGGACCTCAGATAGTCAAAACCATCTTGGAAATGAAGAACAAAGTTAGATGAATCACAATTCTTGATTTCAAAACTTACTGCAAAACTACAGTAATAAAAACAGTGTGGTTACTGGTATTAGGATAGACATACAGATCAATGGAATTGAATTCAGAATCTTAAACAAAAAATCCATACATCTATGGTCAACTGATTTTGGAGAAGATTGCCAAGATCACTCAATGGGCAAAGAATAGTGTTTTCAAAACATAGTGATGGAACAACTGGATATCCACACACAAAAAAATAAAATTGGGTACCTACCTCCGAACTGATACCAAAATTAACCCAAAATGGATCAAAGATGTAAATGTAAGAGCTAAAAATATAATACTCTTAGAAAGAAATACACATGGAAATCTTCATGATCTTGTCTTAGGAAAAAGTTTCTTCAATATGACACCAAAACTGCAAGCAACAAAAGAAAAAGAATGATAATTTGGACTTAATCAAAATGAAAACATTTGTGTGTCTGAGGACACTGTCAAGAAAGTGAAAAGACAACCAAAAGAATGGAAGAAAACATTTGCAATTCTTATAAAGGTCTAGTATCTAGAATATATAAAGAACTCTTACAGCTCCACAATAAAGAGACAAATCCAATTTGTAAAATGGGCAAAGGATATGAATAGACGTTTCTCCAAAAAAAGATATACACATGGGCAATAAGCATATGAAAAGATGTTATAAATTTTTGTATATTAGGAAAATGCAAATCAAAACCTCAGTGAGATACCACTTCACACCAAATCGACTATAATATAATAATAATTGAAAAAAAGAAACAGAAAATAACAAATGTTGGCAAAGATATGGTGAAATAGAAACCCTCACACGTTGCTATTGGGAATGCAAAATAGTGAAGCTTCTGTGGAAACAATTAAGCATTTCCCCAAACATTCATAGCAGTGTTATTCATAATAGCCCAAAATGGAAACAACCCAAACGTCCACCAACTGAAGAAATGATAAACAAAATGTGCTGTATCCATACAGTAAAATATTATTCAGCCATAAAAAGGAACAAAGCTCTGATACATGCCACAATATGAAAAGACATTGGAAACATTATGCTAAATGAAAGAACCCAGATACAAAGGCCACATATTGTATGATTCCATTTTTATGAATGTACAAAGAAAGGAAAACCATAGAGACAGAAAGTAGACTACTAGCTTGCAGGAAACGGAAGAAGGGGGAAATTGGGATTGACTGTTAATTGGTATGAGTTTTCTTTTTGAGGTAATGGCAATGTTCTGGAATTAAATAGATGTGATGATTGTACATTTTGAATATGCTAAAACTCATTTAATTGTACACTTTAAAATGGCGAATTTTACGTTATGTAAATTTTATGTCAATAAAGAATAATCCAAAAACAAACAAAAATGGTACACTAGACATCCCTGTATTTGCCTAGTACTCTTTTGCATAAGTAAAACGTAGCTTAAAAATCAGTATAATAGGGGGCCGGCCCAGTGGCGCAAGTGGTTAAGTGTTCACGCTCCGCTGTGGGTTCGCGCTCGGCCTGGGGTTTGCCGGTTTGGATCCCAGGTGTGCACACATTCACCGCTTGGCAAGCCATGCTGTGGCGGTGTCCCATATAAAGTGGAGGAAGATGGACGTGGATGTTAGCCCAGGGCGAGTCTTTCTCAGCAAAGAAGAGGATTGGCAGATGTTAGCTCAGGGCCAATCTTGCCCCCCCCCCAAAAAAAAGTCAGTATAATAAAATTCATTTTTATACATGTTACCAATTGCCTTCTTGAAATAGAGGCATAGTTTACCCTTTCATTTTAATGAAATTACTTTCTTTCCACCAAGATGAGAATATTGCATATTCTTGATTGTACAGATCTTTGAGAAACTGGTACTTGAAAATGATATTTGTTTTAATTTGCATTTAATTGATCTTTAGTGAAGTTTAGTCCCTTTTCATATTTTACTACCAAGTTTAACTTTTGTGAGCACCCTATTCATGTATTAGACATTTTTTCTTACGTCTCTTCTTTGTCAGATTTAAAATTCTTAACTACAAAAAAAGAAAAATCTCATTTTTGAAAGTACCTTGATACAGAATGTATGAAGTAAAAGTTAAATCCTGGGTTTGTACACCCACTCCAGCTTCCAAAAGTAATTTCATATATGAATTTAAGACCTCTTGCTTTGCATATAGTAATCTATCCTCTCTATCGACATTGCATTAGAATATCTGTTTCCACATCATTCTTAACACCGTGTTTTGTTAAGAATGTAATGCTTCCTAATATTATTAGTGAAATAGTATCTTATTTTGGTTTGCATTTTTTATCATTCGTGTGGCAGAATATCTTTTGTATGCTTATTGTCGTTTGTATTTTTTGTGTAAATAATTTCTTCATAGCCTTTGTCTATGTTTCCATTCAGTTAATTATCTATTTCTTCATTTGTAGAACTCTTTATATAGCACAGCAATTAATCATTCTTCTATTTACATCGGCAATTATTTTATCCTAGTTTTATATTTTTCTTTTAACTATACTCATTTTTTTTTCTCAGCTAATATCTTTAAATGTTTTTGGAGTAAAATCTGGCAAATTTTTCTCTATATGGCTCATGAGTTTCAGGTCTGTCTGAAAATACTGTCCTTTCCCAAGACTATAAAAGAGTCTCCTGTATTTTTTGCTAATTTGTAGAATATTAATAACATATTTTGAAATTTATTGCTTCTGGAAATTATTTGATATATGCTGTAAATAATACACCTAACTCAAAATTTCTTCAAATGGATGGCTGTTCATCACAGTATTTTTCAATAAATATTGCAAGTATTCTAAAACTTTATCATTGTATACATTTTCACCATTTCAATATATCTGTGTGTCATCTGCACAATAACTTATTTAATATTTTCTTTAAATCAGCTTTAACTTAAATCTCTTTTTAATATAGCCTTGTTCTAAATTATAATGTTCATGATTTTTGGGGGGGATGTAGGTGAGTTGAGGTACTTGCTATATAAATTTCTTAAGTAGGTGAAAACAACAACTGGTTTCTAAATTTAAATTATTCTCCTCTGAACCACGTAAAATAATCTTGTTTACCTTTGCTTTTACATAAATCACACTTTGGGGAATGCCAACATTTCCCAAAGGATTCAAAATGCCATCCTTCCCATACACCAAATTTTCAACTATGTGTGCTTTGTTTTTCATCTTTCCATTTCATTTTTACATTCTTAAAGTAAAACTCTCTGCTTTTTGTATTTTATTGTGTGTAGGGTGTTTTTAGTTTATTTTTAACTATAGCTTTATTGATATTTTATTGATGTCCCTAATTAGTCTTTTTTTTCAATTTGTTGGCTATTCTTGATAAATTACAGATGAACTCTATATCAATTTGTTAAGTTATACAACTAATCCTTAAATTGAATTGATCATATGGATTAATAAATCACAAACTGCTTTTTTCGCCACAATATTGACTTCACACAATTTTTTCATTAAAATGGTAGGTCTCTCCATTTATCTATGTTTTATGCAAAATACTTTAATAAATTTTTATAATATTCATATAAGATTCTGTTACATTTATTATAAAGTTTATTTCTAATTGTTTTTTGGGGTTTTTTTCTTTCTATAATGCTTAGCATTTTCCTTCAATTAATGGTGTTGATTTATTTCTGGTATATTGCAAAGCTATTAATTTGTATATTTTCATGTGTTTAAAAATCTTTTATATTTGTACTGATATTCTCATTTGTAATAACTTTCAGTTGATTATCATTAATAAAAAATAATATATCAACAAAACAATTGAATTTTTTATTTTTTTCCCTATTAGAGTAAACAAAGATTTATGAAAGAAGTCTTAATAATAATAATAATAATAAAAAATAGGAAGAGGAGCAGAAAGAGGAGAATGAGGAGGAATGGTGGCATATTCGTGTTTTTAATTTTAATGGAAATGACTGACTGTATTTCCTATCACTTAGAATATTCAACATATTTTAAACCTTTTTTTCTCCTTCCAGCAAAGAATACTTTAAGCATAATTTTACCTAACTTACACCCTCCCCTTGACTTCTGTATCCTTTATATTATAATTATATTTTAAATTATATTATATTATATATATAAATTATATACAATTATACACAATTATATATATAAATTATATACAATTATACACAATTATATATATAATTATATATACAATTATGCACAATTGTATATATAATTATATACCATTAAATACAATTATATTTTAAAAGTTTTATTGCTCATTAATATTTCAGCATACTGTTGTTCTAGTATTTCATTCTTTCATTCATTCAGCTGGTGTGTCTTCTTAATTTTATTCTCTTCAGAGATAGTACACACTCACACATATTTTTCTGGATTTTTGCATATTAAAATATTTTTTCATATATCTTCAAAGAAAAAATAAGTGGATATATAATTCTGTACTCATAATTCATATCTCTCAGAAAGCTAGTTTTCAAGAATTTATGCTGCTGATCAGAACTCTGTTGCTAGTCTGCCATTCATCAGTATAGTTTTTGTCTAATAACTCAGAATATTCTAATAACAATGGCTATAATACTTTTTACATCTACATATTAAAATTTCAACTGACCAACATAGGATGGATTACTTTGTAGCAGACCAATGTTTCCCAAAATACAATACAAAATACTTTACTTAAAGGAAGGAAAGTGATGAGTACTACAGAGAACAAGATTCTGGATGGTGGAGAAATGTGAGAGATAAGCTTGTTTTCCATAATTATTTGCTGGGGTATTTGCAAATTCTGAGCAAAAGGCAAGAGGCTGAGAAACCAGGCTTGACTAAACAGTGGGTGACTTCCGGAGGCCAGAGACCAGATTAATATTGGCATTCTAATGGAGAGGAAGGTAAAATTGGAGACATGGGGATCTCAAACTCGAACATTTTTCCTTCTGAAGACATTTGTGGAGTTCTAAAACCACAAAGACTCGGAAGGCTGAAAACTAAACTAACAGACTCTGAGGGAAAAAAAAAGATATGAGCTTTTGGCGATCTTGTAGTGCTGTAAAAACAAGGATTTAGGTTTAGGACTTGACAGAGGAAACGACCCAAGTGAATAAACCAGGCTTTCAGTTGAAAGGTCTGTGGGGCTATGTCCTTGGAACAAGGTTAAACCAGAAATAAATCGAGCCTTACCAAAGCTGCAAGCTGGTCTCAAATCAGTTCTACTTCTAACTGGATTAAGGTAATCAGTCTCTATCTATCTGTTTAGCAGAGTAAAAGATGGATACTCTCTAGTAAAATTAAAAAATAATTTGAATCCTCTGCAATTTTTTCTTATATACAACATGTATCAAGACAGGACCATACAAAGAGAAATAAACAAACACTAAAAACAGATCACAAGTGGTCAAGATATAGGAATTAGCAGACAAGTACTTTAATAGAATCTGCTAAAGAGAATAGAGGAAAAAATAGACAACATGAAGGAAAAGTTGGAGAATTTCACAAGGGAACTCTGTCTAAAAAAATAAATAAACAGAAAATTACATACCTTAACCCACATGGACATAGATGCATCAGAAAAGGCATAAGAGAACTTTTTGGGGAGATAATATTCTATATCTCAGTGGGGCATGGTTTAGTTGGATGTGTGGATTTGTCTAAACTCATTGAACTGTATATTAAGATCTGTGCATTTCACTGTATGTAAATTATACTTCAATAAAGATATTGAAGACAAATGAACAAAATGGACATTATATAATGAGAAAACACAATATATAAAATTAGGAAATGACCAGATGTGTTTAATAGTGGATTATACAACTAGAAGATAGATCAATAGAAAATATCCAAACTGATGCAAAGAAATAAAGTCAGAAAATTCAGAAAATTCATAAGAAACATGAGCAATAGAGTGAAAATATTTAAGAAATGTTAGTCAGAGTTTCAGAAGAAAAGAGAGAGAATTAGACAAAAGAAATATTTGATGAAACTATGCTAAGAAGTTCCCAAAGTTCAGAGAAACAATCTATAAGATCAAGAAGTAAACCCAAAGAATGAAGAATCATACATACATACAGTAGTTCAATTGTTGGAAACAAAAGATAAAGGGAAAATTGTAAAAATAATCAGAGAAAAAATCATATAATATGGAGGGAAACAACTCTAAATAGAATGACTAACTTCTTTTGAGAAACAATGCAAGCCATAAGACAAGCAGGCAAAATATTTAGAGTGCTGAAAGGAAAATAATATCTTTCCATCCAGAATTTTATAGCTAGCAAAACATCCTTCAAAAATGAGAGTGAAATATAGACTTTTTCAAATATGCCAAACTGATATAATCTATTGTTAGCAGATGTACACTATAAGAGGTGCTAAAGAAAGTTCATCAGGCTGAAGGAAAAATGATACCAAATGCAAACTTAAACCGACAGAAAGGAGTTAAGAACCCCAAACATGGTAAATACATAGATAACTCTGAAAGGTTATCTTTGCTTTTATTTTTCCCCCCTCTTAATTTGTTCAATAGACAGGTGAATGTTTAAAGCAATGATACCTTTCTTTTTGCTGAGGAAAATTTGCCCTGAGCTAACGTCTATTGCCAATCTTCCTCTTTTTGTATGTGAGCCACCGCCACAGCATGGCCACCAACAAGTGATATATGTCCATGCCGGGGAACTGAACCTGGGCCCCCAAAGCAGAGCTCACTGAACTTAACCACTAGGCCACTGGGGCAGGCCCTAAAAAATGATATCTTATTGTGCTATTCATAATGTGTGTCTAAGTAAAATGTTTGACAACAATAACGAAAAAGAATGGGGTTAAAATAGAAGTGTATTTTTGTAAATTCCTTCATTTTATGTGAAGTAGTCCAATATTAACTCTAAGTAGAATGTGATAGAATTCATATAGCAATACCTAGCATAACCACTAAAAAAAAAAAAATACTAATAGGTATTACTGAAAAGCCAATAGACAAAATAAAATGGAATACTAAGTAATTTTAAGTTGATAGAAAACAATTCAGGAAATTAAGAGCAGAGGATAAAATATAGTTGGAAAAAATGAAAAACAATAGTAAGATTGTGGTCTTATTCTCAGGCATAAATAATCATGTTAATATAATGGACTGAAAGTGTCCATTTAAATTCAAAGAATATTAGATTGGAATTAAAACAAAACAAAACAAAACAAAACAATGCCCAACAATATACTGTTCAAAGAGAAGCACTTAAAATATAAGGGACATACTTTGAAAGTAAAAGGATAGAAGAAGATAAACCAAGCAAAAGGTAAGAAAAAGAAAGCTGACATGGCTAGTCTTCATTATCAGAAAAAGTAGAATTTGAATCAAGTCAAAGAAGATTATCAAATTTGGAAGAAATAGATAAATTCTTAGAATCATACAACCTTTGAAAACTGGATCAAGAAGAAATAGAGAATTTGAATAGACCAATCACCAGTAAGGATATTGAAACAACAATCAAAAACCTCCCCAAAAATAAAAGTCCAGGACCAGATGGCTTCCCTGGTGAATTCCACCCAACATTCAAAGAAGACTTAATGCCTATCCTTCTCAAACTCTTCCAAAAATTTTTTGGGGGGGGGGAAGCTCCCTAACTCATTCTGTGAAACTGATATTACCCTGATAACCAAAACCAGACAAGGACAACACAAAAAAAAGAAAATTACAGGCCAATATCACTGATGAACATCAATGCAAAAATCCTCAAAAAATACTAGCAAATCGCATACAACAATACAGTAAAAAGATTATACACCATGATCAGGTGGGATTTATTCCAGGGATATAAGGATGGTTCAACATTCGCAAATCAATCAACATCATCCACCACATTAATAAAATGAAGAATAAAAATCACATGATCATCTCAATAGATGCAGAGAAAGCATGTGACAAGATACAGCAGCCATTTATGATAAAAACTCTGAATAAAATGTGTATAGAAGGAAAGTACCTCAACATAGTAAAGGCCATATATGACAAACCCACAGCTAATATCATCCTAAATGGTAAAAACTGAAAGCTATCCCTCTAAGAACAGGAACCAGACAAGGATGCCCACTCTCACCACTCCTATTTAACATAGTATTGGAAGTCCTAGCCAGAACAATCAGGCAAGAGAAAGAAATAAAAGGGATCCAAATTGGAAAGGAAGAAGTGAAACTGTCACTATTTGCAGATGACATGATTTTATATATAGAAAACCCTAAAGAATCCACCAAAAAACTTTTAGAAGTAATAAATAAATACGGTAAAGTTTCAGGATACAAAATCAACATACAAAAATCAGTTGCATTTCTATACACTAACAACCAAGTAGCAGA
Organism: Ceratotherium simum simum; assembly: GCF_057802395.1. Taxonomy (NCBI): domain Eukaryota; kingdom Metazoa; phylum Chordata; class Mammalia; order Perissodactyla; family Rhinocerotidae; genus Ceratotherium; species Ceratotherium simum. The sequence goes on along the minus strand of NC_141902.1, from coordinate 20,029,811 downwards.
AAGAGAAATTAAGAATACAATCCCATTTACAATTGCAACAAAAAGGATAAAATATCTAGGAAGAAACTTAACCAAAGAGGTGAAAGATCTGTACACTGAAACCTATAAAACTTTGCTGAAAGAAATTGGAGAAGACACAAAGAAATGGAAAGATATTCCATGCTCTTGGATTGGAAGAATTAACATAGTTAAGATGTCCATACTTCCTAAAGCCATCTATAGATTCAACGCAATCCCTATCAAAGTTCCAACAACATTTTTCACAGAAATGGAACAAAGAATCCTAAAATTTATATGGAACAACAAAAGACCCCGAATAGCTAAAGGAATCCTGAGAAAAAAGAACAAAACTGGAGGTATCACATTCCCTGATTTCACAATATACTACAAAGCCATAGTAACCAAAACAGCATGGTACTGGCACAAAAACAGACACAAAGGTCAATGGAATAGAATCGAAAGCCCAGAAATAAACGCACACTTCTATGGACAGCTAATCTTCAACAAAGGAGTCAAGAACATACAATGGAGAACAGAAAGTCTCTTCAACAAATGATGTTGGGAAAACTGGACAGCCACATGCAAAAAAAAGAAAGTAGACCATTACCTTACTCCATACACAAAAATTAACTCAAAATAGATTAAAGACTTGAATGTAAGACCTAAAACTATGAAACTTCTAGAAGAAAACATAGGCAGTACGCTCTTCGACATTGGTCTTAGCGACATATTTTCAATCACCATGATTGGTGATTGAAATCAATCTGACCGGGCAAGACAAACAATAGAAAAAATAAACAAATGGGACTACATCAAACTAAAAAGCTTCTGCACAGCAAAGGAAATCATCAACAAAACGAAAAGACAATCTAACAATTGGGAGAAGATATTTGCAAACCATACATCTGATAAGGGCTTAATCTCCAAAATATATAAACAACTCATGCATCTCAACAACAAAAATCTAACCCAATAAAAAATGGGCAAAAGACCTGAACAGACATTTCTCCAAAGATGATATACAGACAGCCAACAGGCACATGAATAGATGTTCAATATCATTAACTATCAGGGAAATGCAAATCAAAATTACAATGAGATATCACCTCACGCCAGTCAGAATGTCTATAATTAACAAGACAGGACACAACAAGTGTTGGAGAGGATGTGGAGAGAAGGGAACTCTCATACACTGCTGGTGGGAGTGCAAACTGGTGCAGCCACTATGGAAAACAATAGGGAGATTCCTCAAAAAATTAAGGATAGAACTACCATATGATCCAGCTATTCCACTGCTGGGTATCTATCCAAAGAACTTGAAAACACCAATGCGTAATGATACATGCACCCCTGTGTTCATTGCAGCGTTATTCACAATAGCCAAGACTTGGAAGCAACCTAAGTCCCATCAAGGGACGAATGGATAAAGAAGCTGTGGTATATATACACAGTGGAATACTACTCAGCCATAAGAAATGATGAAATCCAGCCATTTGTGTCAATATGGACAGACATTGAGGGTATTATGCTAAGTGAAATAAGTCAGAGGGAGAAGGTCAAATACCTTATGATCTCACTCATTAAGTAGTAGATAATAACAACAACAAACAAACACATAGAGACAGAGATTGGACTGGTGGTTACCAGAGGGGAAGAGGAGAGGGAGGTGGGCAAAAGAGATAACTAGGCAAATGTGTGTGGTGATGGATTGTAATTAGTATTTGGCTGGTGAACATGAGAACATGATGTAATCTATGCAGAACTAGAAGTATAATGATGTACAACTGAAATTTTTACAATGTTATAAACCAATGTTACCACAATAAACAAAAACAAAAACAAACAAACAAAAAAAGACGTAAGGGATGTAAATCACACACACAAAAAAGAGGATTATCAAAGATAACAAGAGATATTTTATAATGATTAAAACGTCAATTCATCATAAAGATAGAAATCTAAATATGTATGCACCTAAAAAAAGACTTTCAAAATACATGAGGCAAAAACTGAGAAAAACAAAAGAAGGAATAGAATATCCACAATCATAGCTGGAGATTTTGGCAGTACTTTCTCAGTAATTGAAAGAAGAAATATGCAAAACTAAGTTTATGAAATTTGAACAACAATAGCAACCAACTGGATCTAATAGATATTTTTGGTACACGAAAACCAACATCTACAAAATACATTTCCTTTTCAAGCGCATATAAAATTTTCATCAAAATAGAACAAATGTTAGGCCAGGAAACATTTCTCAATATACTCAAAACATTGATATCCTACAGAGAATGTTCTCTGATCACAAGAGAGTTAAATGAAAATTCAATAACAATAAGATATCAAAAGAAATCCAAAAATGTTTATAAATAGAACAATAGTCTAAAAAATCCATGAATAAAAGAAGAATTCCTTCGGACAATTAAAAAATGTATCAATTGAAGAAAAAGCAGACAGACATCATATCAAAAGTTGCGGGCTTTAGAAAATAAGAATTTAATGATAAATTTATAATTTAAAATGCTTTTATTAAAGATATGCAAAATTGATATAATCCATTGCTGGCAAATGTATACTATAAGACATGCTAAAAAAAGTTCAAAATAGTTTAAATATAAGGTAAGTAGAGGGGAGGAAATATAGATAAGACTGGAGATCAAGAAAATAGAAAACAAAAAATAATAGAGAAAATTAACAACGTGAAAAATTGGTTCTTTGAAAAGATTAATACAATTTTTACCCTCTAGCAAGACTGATCAAGAACAGCAAAGACATTATCAAATGCTGGAAAGTAGGGGGAACAATTCCAACCATCTGTTAGTGGGAGGGCAGAAATTGGAAAACTGATACTATCTACCTAAAATTAAACACGTACATGCCCTATGACCCAGAAATTCCACTCCTAGCTATAAGATATGATCCAGAATATTCATACCAGTACTATCCAAATTAGCTAAAAATGAAACGCTACCCAAACATTTATGTCCACTAATAGTAGAATGGATAAATTGTGATACAGTCATACAATAGAATATTATAAAGCAGTGAGAATATATAAACTGCTACTATAAGGAATGTCATGGAGGAATCTTAAAAGCATAATATTAAACCAAAGAAAACTATTAGTACCTTTACACAAAACTATAAAACAGCCAAAACCAAAGGCATTAGAAGTAACATTAGCGGTGACCCTTTTTTGGGTGATGGTGACTGAACCAGGGAGTGAGTGTGACTTCCAGGTTGCTGATACTCTTCCGTTCTTGATCCAGGTGCTGGTGCGTGGATGTGTTTTTTTGGTAAAAATTCGTAAATTTTTATTCTTTGATTTGTGCACTTTTCTCTATGGCATATATTTAATAAAGGTTTTCTTAAAAATTTGTCATAGTCTGCTGTGAATGGGAAAAGCAAATTTCTAATAGACATTAAAATATTAGGACGCAATAGGACAAATTCCATTGTGGCTTCTTGCCTTCACTTTTATTACTTCATAATTATAAGATGAATAATGTTACAGTCACAAAATTAATCTCATATTTATTAATGATAAATATGAGTCTTTTTATGATCTTAATATTCATTCTTTTTTTCAGAAGAAACAATGTTAATTTAAAAAAAAAGGCTTGCATATATTTAGAGTAGATCTTGCTAAAGTATTCAGACGTAGCATTAAGAAATCTTTGAATTGAAACTCTCAAAATTTCTTCCATTCAGAAATATTTTCTTTTGTTATTTTTTCAGATTTAATTATTCCTTTCTCCTTCTTTAGTGCTGTCCAACAGAAGTTCATGTGATAACAGAAATACTCCAATAAAATTGCTACTAGTCACATGTGGCGTTGGGGAATTAAAGTCTAACAGTGCTACTAGTCACTGAAGTTTTAATTTTATTCAATGTTAACAAATTTAAATTGAAATAGTCACATGTGGCTATTTATTGGTTACCATATTGCGCAGTATAGATCTAGAGTTTCTATTTAAAAAGATATTAGGTATTCTAAGGCTGAGATTTAATGTTTTCTTTCTTGATATTTTGTTATGTATGTTAAAAACAAAATAAACAAAAAACAAAGTTTTCCTTGAATTGCTGCTTCTAATTCCTAACTTAGTTTTCAAATATACTTTTACAGCAAGTCACTGACATTACTTTTTTGCTATGTTATCATCATTGGGTGCTCATCTTTATTGATGAATTGCTATTACGGCGTTTCTGAAACTCTGGTTTATGAGGTTCCTGATTCATAGGAGCTTCTGTAGAAAATTACCTGTAGATTTTTTTTTTTACATGTAAATTCTGGAGAGCCCCATCTAGACTTACTAAATGAGGATTTGGGCAATGGAATCTTGAAATTTGCATTTTTAACAGTCTCCCCAGTGATTCTTACACAAAGCAACATTTGAAAGGCTTTAATCTACAATATCCACTATTTTAACTGATGTATCTGTTTTAGCACCTGTTAATATCAGTTGACTACAGCACCTACATAATGAATAAATGGGAGTAGTATCTTTCATGAAGGCACAGCATGAACATTCAGAAAAAAGATGTTTTCCTGAGCCTGTGATTAACTGTAGGCAAGGGGATGGCTTACACAAACGTGTGCTACTTTTACAGAAACCCAAAGCTCACCAAATGCATGTAGTGAGCCTTCTCTAGATTTCAGACTATTCCCCTCTGTGTAAACTTCATGGGTTAAATAACATGGGTGGGAAATCAGAGAGCTGGAGTCCAAGCCACATTCCTTTAAGATTTTCAAATGATTTTTAAAAACTATATTCCCTTAGTTCAGTGGTTCTTGAACCTTGGTAGGTATTGAGATCACCTGGGGAACTTGGTGAAAACACAAAATCCCAGCCTCCATCCTATTTCAATGAGCCTGTGTTTCTGTGTTTTTATTAGCTCTAAGGTGACTCTGATACACACTAAGTTTTGAGAATCTGCTCTAGCTATCAGAGCCAAGAGAGAAATCAGTTCTTGTGAGTATATTTATTTAAGATGTTGCTTTTCTTTCCTCTCCTGACTACCACAATCATTAGTACATTTCTCCTTATACATTATTGTCTTTATCACAGTTCTCTACATTGTCATTTAAAAGCAGAAAATGACTCAAACAATACTGCTTTCCCTCCGTTTGGATGACATTAATGGTATCATCATATAGCCAACAGTGCTCCCTAATAGACCAACTGCATTAATTTCAATTTTTGTTATGAAAACTTCAAGGTCTTCTTATTATTCCTTTTGTCATGTTGTGTTTTTACTCTCTGCTCACACAAATTTTTTCTAGTTCTCAATCTATAAATAAGAAGAGTTGTCTTTTGTTTTACTCTCAACTAGTGAAAGCTGACTTTTCTACCCAGGTTTATGGCCAGAGGGAAAATGGATATATACAGTTCCTCATCTAATTCTCATGCACAAATATGTTTTACCTGGTGTATCTTCTACTTCACTCCTGTTTGATTTTCTCATACATTGAATAAATTGAATTCATAAAACATTTCAATTCCCAGGTCCAGTTGGTACTGTGGTTCTTCTGAGCCCCCACTTGTGATGATTTATTTGTGGAGCTAAAATTCCCAGAATATAATGTGCTATTGCCAATCCCCACCCCCATCCCCATTTCCTGTTAGTTGTTTTCTGGGAATTACTATTTCTGATTGGCATAAAAGATAACTAGCAGAATATAAAGAGAATTCTAATAAATCAGTAAGAAAAAAGCAGATAATCCAGTCAAAAAATGGACACAGAATATCAACAGGCAATCAGATAAAAGGAAATACAAATGGTAAGAAGCTTAACTTCATAAGAAATTGAAACATGGATTATTGCTTTCAGACTGGCAAAAGCAGAAAAAATATTCATTAGATTCTATTTTGGCAAGTTTATAGATAAATGGTTACTCTCATCCATTTCTGATGTGAAGGTAGATTGATAAGGCAGCTTATAGGTATTTTTCCTACAGAAATATTCATATACATGAACAAAAAGGCTTGATTTAGGAACTATATCTTTGTAATTTAAAAAAATTAGAAAACACCTTAAAGTGTTTATGTAAACAAGGAAGTAAAGAAACCGTGGGACGTTAATAGAAGTTCTTTTCTATTGGCAAAAAGATTCCCCAGGACATTAAATATGTTATTAATAAAAAACAACAGCAAAGAAAACGACACCAATACATACTATACGGCTTTATTTATGACAATAGAGAATGGTTGTATATATATATATGTATATGGATACAAAAACATACTTTTGTATGTTTATGTACACATATTCATATACATGTAAAAGCATAGTAAAACGATCTGCAATGACATCAAATTAGTAACAGGGATTCCCTCAGGGAGCAGAGTGTGATTAAATAGACAAATTAATCTTTTTCCTTTACCAATATACTATGAATTCATAAATGAAAATAGATTTTGTCTATTAATAATTCAATTAAAAATAATTGCTGGGCAAGGAGGGCCATACTAATCAGACTGCTTCAGAAATTGGTTCCTGAGGGGCATAGGTACAGCGGCTTAATGTTCTGGTTGATGAAGACGCTGAGTCAGGGTATAGAGAATAGAGGAGGATTCTGACATCTATCTTTTTTAGGTGGTCTGAACATGCTTGTCTCAATCTGACTTCACCTACATTCAATGTATTTTATATTTCTTCCAGATTTTAGCCTTAGGTAAACTGTCAGTCTTAGGGTTGGGAATACTGATCCCTTGTCTCTTTTTACATATTCTAATGGAAGGCTGAGGAAGCCGGCATCAGAAGCTGCAAGCCAGATATCAAATTGAATCACAAGTCGAATAAAATATTTATACCATGCATTTGAATTTGCTGAAATATCCCCCTTGGGAATTCATCCTGAGAGTCTCCTTTGATAACTAGACAAGTACAAAAATATTAAACAAGACTCAAATTACCATACACCAAGAATCAGTATGAAGTCTGTTATAAGTCAAAAGTGGTAGTGAAAGTAGGGAGGCGGCAGGCTTGTTGTGGAAAGTTTGGCAATAGATCCTCCAGGATCAGTGCTTGAATGCTGACAGTAAAGCTGAGAGCTTCAAGACAAGACAAGAACAACTTGTCACTAGGCAAGTGTGCTTCCTCCTCAAAGAAAAAGTCATCAGAAAAAGCTTTACAGAATTAAGCTGCTAATCAGGAAGAATTCTATAGAGTACATAAAACCATTTTTTTTCAAATTTTAAATGAACTTCTCTTTGTAAATCAGAAAGAAAAAGATGTAATGCTGTATAATCTTATTCTCCATTTTATATGTGATACATTGAGAAGAGAGCTACCAAATATGGAAACTTGCTACTGTCCCTTAAATTTATTGAGAATTATATTTGCCCTATATAAATTTTAATCTCCCTCAGAGTCCCTGAAGGACCAACTTGATAACTAACCTCCAGATGTGCTGTGACTACGAATCTCTCAGATCAACATAATGACCAGCAAAGGTCTATTATTTTCTTTGTTCCCTTGCTCTACACTCTGCTTAGCTTTTCTTTTTCTGGCAAATGTTTAACCAAGTCCCTCAGCAATGGGCTGAGTTCCTTGAAGAGCTACAACTCATCATAAACTGGGAACCCACTGGAGGTAGTTTGCATCAGATATTAGTACATTTAAGACAGAGCAAGGAAATTCTTAATGTGAAGTGGTTTCATTATAACAAGCTGCTGAATTATTTACACCAATAAAAATTTATCTGCTGGAGTCTCCTGAAAAAAAAAATTATCCTCTTGGTATACAGAATTGTTGTCTGCAGTGAAATAAGGATGCACAGTATTGCCATCCTACAAGCACCACGGGAACATTTAAATTACTCTCCTATCTCTCATTGTCTTTTTGTGTTTGGTAATGGGAATTTAAGGAAATTAATGCCTTGTTGGACCGAAAGTAATGACCACAAAGCAGTATCCTTATCTCTAACAGATTTTGCAGATTTTTAAGAAATAGTTAAAACCCCCAAGTCTCATAGTATATACCAATATATAGTTTGAAATAACCATGACAATGTATGGGGCTCCTAATAATAAGGAAACAGGCCATGTATTTTTTCTTATATATGGCAAATAGTATGATAGAAAGAGAATTTAGGTTGCCATTAAGTTAAGAATAAATTCTTATAGTGTTTGAGTTTAACAAGATGATAAGTTCTTATTTCATTTTAGTTATATTGATTTCCTCCTTTAGACTCATGCAAAATTATCTATAGAAACATTAGTTAGAAAACAGGCCAGGTGAAGAATGTAGTATTCTCTATTATGGGAATCGAGCACTTACTATCAAAACTATCAGATTCTGGACCAAGATAGCAACATAGGAGGCTCTTGAATTTTCTTCTTCCCACAGATGCACCAAATGTACAGTAATTTCCTCTGAGAGAAATCCAGAAAGAAGCTAACTCCTACACATAGGGAAAATGAGAAAATATCCACATTGAAATGGGTAGGAAAGGCTGAGAGACACATTCTCACCGCAAAATCCACCCCCAGCACAGCACCATACAATCAGAAGGGAACCTCCAACTTCCAGCTTCTCCCTGGGGAGTGAAAGATTTAGACCACACATCCAGAACTCCAACTTTTAAGGCTCCTAGCCAAGGGATGAGCCCCTAATACACCGAGATCTGAAAGCCAACAGGGCTTGTGTTCATGGTCCCATAGGGCTATAGCAAAGAAGCGGTTGTTAATGGGACATGAATACTCATCAAGGCAGCACAGAGGGAGCTTTCTCTGAAAGGGATTTGACTGCATACTTTACAAACTGCACCTTAAGGTCCAGCTTTTAATTAGCATGCATCTAGGTGCTGATTCTGATCTTCCTCTTCCAGAGCCCAGAAGAGTTGATGGGCACTTTCCCTGCCTTCTCCCTCTGGCTTGCTCCAATAATAAAAACAGGTTGCCAGTATTCCCCCCTGGAAAGGGCATGTCTACACATCTAGAGCTCTGATATTTATGACTGCCATCTGAGGGATGGGTCCCCAAGTCACCATGCTCTGACAGCCAACAGGACTTTCATTCACTAGTCCCAAAGACTATGGAAAATAAAAAAGAAGCAGTTTTTAAATGGGTGCAGAGGCACCACCCCATGGCTATACACACGGGCCCAGCACAGAAAACATCTGAACAGACCAATTACTAATGAGGAGACTGAATCAGTTATCAACACTTCCCAACAAAGAAAAGTCCAGGACCAGATTGCTTCATGGGGAATTCTACCAAACGTTTAAAGAAGAATTAATGCCAGTCCTTCTCAAACGCTTCCAAAAAATAGAAGAACATTTCCAAACTAATTTTACAAGACCAGTATTACCTTGATACCAAAGCCTAATAAGGACATTACAAGAAAAAAAAAATTATAGGCCAATATTCCTGAGGAACATTGATGTAGAAATTCTCAACAAAATACTAGCAAACCAAGTTCAGCAGAAAATTAAAAGGATCATACACCACGATCAAGTGGCCTTTATCCCTGGGATGCAAGGATGGTTCAATATATGCAATTCAATAAATATGGTATACCACATTAACAAGATAAAGGATAAAAATCATATGATCATCTCAATAGATAAGAAAAAGCATTTGACAAAATTAAACACTCTTTCATGATTAAGAAAAACAAAAAGCTCAACAAACCAGGAATAGAAGAAATTACCTCCGCATAATAAAGACTATCTATGACCAGCCCACAGTGAACATCATACTCGATGGTGAAAGCCGAAAGCTTTTCCTCTAAGATCAGGAACAAGACACGGTTGCCCAATCTCACCACTTTTATTCAACATAGTACTGGGAGCCCTAGTCAGAGAATTTATGCAAGAAAAAAAGTGAAAGACATCCAAAATTGGGAAGCAAGAGCTAAAAATGTCTCTGTTTTCAGATGACATCATATTATATATTGAAAACCATAATAACTCCACCAAGAATCTGTTAGAATAAACAAATTCAGTAAATTTTCAGGAGACAAAATTAACATACAAAAATCAGTTTTATTTCTATACTCTAACAATGAATTATTGAAAAGAGAAATTAAGAAAACAATGTCATTCACAATGGCACTAAAATAAATAAAATACCTAAGGAGTAATTTAACCAAGGAGGTGAAAGATCTGTATGGTGAAAACTATAAAACATTAATGAAAGAAACTGAAGAAAACACAAGTAAATGAAAAGATAATTTTCATGTTCATGGATTGGAAGAATAATATTGTTAAAATGCCCATATTACTCAAAACAATCCACAGATCCAATGCAATCCCTACCAAAATTCCAATGGCATTTTTCATAGGGATAGGAAAAAACTATCCTAAAATTTGTATGAAACTACAAAAGACTCCAAATAACTGAAGAAATTTTGAGTAAGAAAAGCAAAACTGGAGGCATCACACTTCCTGATATAAAACTATATTATGAAGCTGTAGTAATGAAAACAGCTGATATTGGCATAATAGATCAATGGAACACATAGATCAATGGAACAGAATAGAAAGCCCAGAAATAAACCCACACATATATGGTCAATTAATTTACAACAAATGAGTCAAGAATATACAATGGGGAAGGGATAGTTTCTTCAGTAAATGGTGTTAGGAAAACTGGATATCTACATACAAAATAATAAAACTAGACCCCTGTCTTACACCATACACAAAAATTAACTCCAAATGGATGAAATTCTTGAATATGTGACCTGAAAGCCTAAAACTCCTCAAAGAAAACATTAGAAGTAAGTTCCTTGACATTGGCCTTGGCAATGATTTTTTGGATTTGACACCAAAAGCAAAGGCAACAAAAGCAAAAATCAACAATTGGGCCTAAATCAAACTGATTAGCTTCTCTATAGCGAAAGAATCCATCAACATACTGAAAAGGAAACCTATGGAATGGGAGGAATTTGGAATGGAATTTCAAATGGAATGGAATTTGCAAACCACAAATTCGATAAGGGGTTAATATTTAAAATATACAAAGAACTCATATAGCTCAATAGCAAAAAAATAAATAACCCAATTAAAAAAATGAGCAAAGAACATTTTTCCTGAGAAGACATACAAATGGCCAACAGGTATATGAAAAAGTGCTCAACATCACTAATCATCACGGAAATGCAAACCAAACTACAACTAGATATCACCTCTTACCTTTTAGAAAAGAGATAACAAATGCTAGAGAGGATGTGGAGAAAAAGAACCCTCATACAGTGTTGGGAATGTAGACTGGTTCAGCCACTGTGGAAAACAGTATGGAGATTCCTCAAAAAATTAAAAGTAGAACTACCATACAATCCAGCAATCCCATTTTTGTGTATATATCAGAAATAAACAAAATCACTATCTCAAAGAGATATCTGTATTCCCAATGCTCATTGCAGCATTTTTCACAGTAGCCAAGGTATAGAAACAACCTAACTGTGTTGACGGATGAATGGATAAAGAAAATGTGGTGTGTGTGTGTGTGAGTGTGTGTGTGTGTGTGTATGTATATATATATATATATATATAATGGAATATTATTTAGCCTTAAAAAAGAAGAAAATACTGCCATTTGGGATAAGATGCATGAAACTGAAGGGAATTCTGCTAAAAGAAATAAACCAGACAGAGAAAGACAAATACTGTATGGAATTATTTATATGTGAAATCCTAAAAAAAAAAAAAAATTGAACACATAGAAACAGAGAGTAGAGAGGTGGTTGCCAGGGTCTGAGGGATGAGGAAATAGGAAGAGACTGGTAAAAAGGTAGAAGCTTTCAGTTATAAGATGAATAAGATTTGAGCATCTAATGTATAACATGGTTACTACTGTTGATAATACTGTGATAGAAGTGTTAAATAACTTGATAGTTGGAATTCTTTCAAAATGCATATGTATATCAAATCATCACGATTTACATCAATGATTGTACATTACAATTTCATCAACTATACCTCAATAAAGCTGAAAAAATAAACAATGTGTATTATAGGAAAAAAACAAAAAACAAAACTGTGAAAATTTATTAACTCCTTTAGTCTCCTTCTGATTTAAAGACAATGGTAAGATGCTAAGTGTTTTAATTAGTTTATTCCTAAAAATTGAGATCTCCTGTTTAAGATCTGAAAGAGCTCAAAGAAATTGTTTAGATATGCATTTGTGAATGTGTAACAGATAAGAATTTGTTTCTAAAAATAAGTCATTATCAAAATAGGTTATCTTTAGAAAAATGTTTTTCAGTTGAGGAGGATTTTATCCCTCAGGAGACATTTGACAATTTCTGTGAACATTTTCTGGTTGTCGAAACTTTGAGTGGGAAGTTTCTAGGGCCTAGAGGCCAGAAGTGCAGCTAAACCTCCTACAAAGCACAGGGAAACCCTGCACAAAAAAGAATCATTCAGCTCAAAATGTCAACAATGCCAAGGGGAAGAAGTTCCACTTTAGAATATTTTCTTCTTTCATATTTTAATCCAAACCTAAAATTTAGTCTATTTACTTAAGAAATCCAATACTCTAAACCTTAAAGCATTATATTCATAAACGCCAAGACTTCCTATCATTTTTTGAGCTATAAAATGATCAAACTAGTATGGTTCAAATTAATATTTTTTAAAACTCTGGTATTCAATATTGTTTTTAAATTATATGCTGGATATTTTTGATTTGTCACAAGAAGAAATATATAATCCTTGAAAGCAGGGTAAAATGTATCAGGGATTAAGAGAATGAGAAGACAAGCTACAGACTGGGAGAAAATATTAGCAAAGGACATATTTGACCAAGCACTGCTGTCCAAAATATACAAAGAACTCTTAAAACTCAACAATAAGAACATGAAAAACCTACTTTTAAAAAAGGCAAAAGATCTGATCAGATACTTCACCAAAAAAGACATACAGATAGTGAAGAAACATATGAAAAAATGCTTAATGTCATAAGTCATTAGGGTAATACAAATTAAAACAACGAGATACCACTCCACACCTATTAGAATGCCAATAGTCCAGAAAAGTGACAATACCAAATGCTGGCAAGAATGTGGGGCGAGAAAAACTCCCATTCATTGCTGGTGGGAATACAAAACAGTACAGCCACTTTAGAAGACAGGTTGGCTGTTTCTTAAAAAAACTAAATATAGTCTTACCACACAATTCAGCAATTGCACTCCTCGGTATTTACCCTAATGAGTTGAAAATTTATATCCATACAAAAACTTACATACAGATATTTATAGCAACTTTGTTTATAATTGACAAAATTTGGAAGCAACCAAGATGTCCTTCAGTAAGTGAGTGAATAAATAAACTGTGGTATATCCAGACAATGAAATATTATTCAACACTAAAAAGAAATGAGCTATTTGTCCATGAAAAGACATGAAGGAAACAAATGTATGTTACTAAGTAAAAGAAGCCAATCTGAAAAGGCTACATATACTATATGATTCCATTTATATGACATTCTGCAAAAGGCAAACTATAAAGACAGTAAAGACATTAGTGGTTTCCAGGGGTTAGATGAGGAGGGAAGGATGAATAGGCAGAGCACAGCAAATTTTGGAGACAGTGAAACTCTTCTGTATGACACTATAAAGGGGCATGTATGTCATTATACATGTGTCAAAATCCATAGAATGTACACCACCAAGAGTGAACTTTAATGTAAACCATGAACTTTGGGTGATAATAACATGTAGGTTTATGGATTGTAACAAGTGTACCACTCTGGTTCAAGATGTTGATAGTGGGAGAGGCTGTGCCTGTGTGGGGGAAGGGAGTATGTGGGAACTCTCTGTACTTCTGCTCAATATGCTATAAACCTAAAACTGCTATAAAAAATAAAGTTTATTATAAAAATAATAATTACTAGTAATATAGATGTAGAAGGAACAAGATAAATCATTTGAATTTGTTTTCATCTCATCTCCTCTTAGATAACTCTTCAGAAAAGGATAGCTTTTATTTTCCATGCATATGCATAAAGGCATGATGTAGTTTTAATTGAGTTAGTATATGTTTATTAGGCAAACAACTCCTGACTTTCAAGCTCATAAATCCTCTATAAACAAATCTCCAGGCGGGAAGAACAAAGAGTATATATTTGGCATTATGAAGTTTGCTAGAATTCAGATTCTTCAAGATTTAGCCATGGTTATCTCTTCAGAATGTCCTTTTCAGTTCTCCCAATTGCCAGTGGTGGCACTAAACTGGCTCTTGGAAAGAGAAGGGGAACTCCTGATTTGTAGCATTTAGCAATTTTCATGATGTACATACTTCCACTATGGCCTGTGTCAAGGTACCAGTGCTTTACAAGGTTCATAGAATTCCTCCTCTTATTCCTATTTCATGTTGTATTTCACCCAACTAATTCATTTTATCTGTCTTCTCTTTATGTATCTATACTTAAGGTCAAAAAAATCTATTCATTGTTCTTGAAGCTGATTAAAAAAAAAAACTATAAGGAGATTCAAATATTCAAAAGTAATAGGACCAGTTTGCAAGACCTCCTTACCTGGTCAAAGTGTTGAAATTTTAAGTATGTAACTTAAGAGTTAAGAAAAGCATCATCGGGGCCGGCCCCATGGCTTAGCGGTTAAGTGCACGCGTTCCGCTGCTGGCGGCCCGGGTTTGGATCCCGGGCGCGCACCGACGCACCGCTTCTCCGGCCATGCTGAGGCCGCGTCCCACATACAGCAACTAGAAGGATGTGCAACTGTGACATACAACTATCTACTGGGGCTTTGGGGGAAAAATAAATAAATAAAATTATAAAAAAAAAAAAAAAAAAGAAAGAAAAGCATCATCGTAAACATCAGTTGCCAGTTGCTTTTCAAATATAACCCTCTCCACTCTCATAAATGCTTCTGCAATCTTAATAATCATTTAACGTATTTTGCTCTTAGTTGCACTTTTTGAGAGAGTGAAATAAGGCTGTAAAGAAGAGAAGGAAATAACAAAATTTTAAGGAACACAATCATAGGGCAATTAAGCAGTTACCGTTTTTCCCTACTGTGTTGCACGAGATGGAAGAGGTTTCCATGTGGCTCATTCTGGTGTGCATTTCAGGGACATCTAGCATTTAACTACATCCACCTTCCAAACAACAATATGTGAATGAGCAGAAGTGAAAATATCAAATGATTATCTTGAATCTGCTCCAATTTGTGGTAAAAATCACTTGCAAATTCTAGAACATTATTAGAAAGTGATGGTGTGACAGAACTCATAATAGATTGCCATCATCTAATTTGTTTTAAAATAGCTCTTTAAAGCAGACATTATTATTATTCTCATATAACTGATAAGAAAAATAGCATCGAGAAAGATAACACTGAGTGAATTTAGGTCATTTTTCACCCAAGATCATATAGCCAATGAATGATAGAACAAAAACTCATTCATTCATTCAAAAAAAATTTATTGAGTGCTAACATTACTGCAGATAAAAAGTTCTCTCTTCTGTTCAGCTTACAGTCTATTGAAGGACAAAGAATATTAATTCATGATCACAACATAGTAATAAGTGCAATGGTACAAGTATGCATAGAATACTGTTGGAGCACATAAGTGGGCACCTAAATAATACCAAGGACAAGAGAAGGAAGTAAAACATAAGCTGAAACTTAAAGAACTAGTAGGAGTTAGGTAGATAAATAATGTTGGGAAGGACATGCCCAGAGGTAACAACACATTGAAAGGCAGTGAAAAAATATGGTCAATTTGAATAACTTCACTAAGTTCAATGTGACTGGATGAAAGAATGCATAAATCTGAATGGTGAGAAATAAAGCTAGAGAGGTAGGCAGAGACCAATAATATAAGTAACCTCATCTTTTATTTTTTATCCAGTATACCTCACCTGAAAAATACATACTCCAATCGGTACCTGCATCTCATTATAGCAATGATTCTAAATTGACAACGTGAGTGAAAGGAGGAAATCTCAGACACTACAGAGCTTCAGATTTTTAAAATCCTCTCAGAAAGCTAAACGGGGCCTATTGGTAGATTTTGAGCAGGGAAATGACATAGTCAAATATGAAATTTAGAAAGGGCATTTTAGCTGTAAACATGAGAATAGATCGAAGGAGCAGACAGAAGAGAGTTTGCTCAGAAGACATTTGCAATAATTCAAATGAGAGGTACTCAGAGTTTCAATTAAGGCTGTGATGATGGAAATATAGAAAAGGATTCAGATATTAATCTGTACATGTTGACACTTAATAGAATATAGGGATTTAGCAATATGGAGTAGAGTAGAATAGCTTCATGTTTCTGGTTTATTTCTAGAATACAGCTGTTCTTAACACATTTGGGGTCATAGACTTTTTTAAGAATCTGATTAACTCCTGTCCTATGACTAAAAGGGATTCACGCTATTTCATGGATTCTATGAATCTATCCAAAGACATCAGGCTAAATACCACTACATTGGATTAATCTATGAAGATAAGAATACAGAAAGAAAAAATATTTGGGAGAGAAAGGATGATAGTTCATTCATTCTAGACACATAAATGTGCTTATAGGACATCCTAAAAGAGATATTAAGAACTTGGGTCAGATTGGTCTAAAAGACAGCAGAGAAGTCATCGGTGAGGACACAGTTTTAAATATCTCATCTAAAGACACTGTGTAGGGTAAACAGAACAATAAAAAAGGACTTGAGTCCTTGAACATGATCATTTAAGGAATGATCAAAGGATAGAGGTACACATGGGAAGGAAAGGAAAAAAAAAGAAGTCTGAGCATCCACGTCAAGGGATTTCAACTACTATTGTCAGATTGCAGATTAAACTCAGTATTGTGTGTGCGTTTATCCAATCTCAATATTACTTACAAGCTTCTCCAAAATTTTGATCCAATAGAGATTTTGGTATTGTTTAATGCTCTTGGTGTTACTTTGTATGATGCTATACTTATATATTTATGTTTCCTAAAATTTAAAATAATTATTAACTTATATTTGATGTGTGAACGTGTGTGTATGTCTGTGTGTGTGTGTGTATAGCCACTTAATCTCACAAGAGCCCTTTTCATAAATGAAGATAATGAAGTTCGTATTCAAACCTGGATATGGCTCCAGCCTGAGGAATCTTCCCATTTTGTTGTAAGAGAGAAAAAGAGAAATGTAATTTGGTTTAGAGTCTATTTAACATTGCTAATTATTGTTGTATAATGCTGGGTGAATCACTTTTTTTTAATACACTGTATAGTGTTAAAAAATAGTTGAGAAGAAAAACCGAAGAAAGTTTCATCTCTACTCCATCTGTTTTGCATAACTAAACTACAGTCTTCCTGTATCAATGGATAGGAAGCTAATATCATGCAAGAAATAAAATGACTAGTAGCATTCAGGATATAAAGAATGAATTTGTCTATAAATGTGATATAGATACTTTAGACTTTAGTAATTTTTCTCATCAAACCAATTCAAGATTCATTCAAACCTTCCTCAAGATCTATGCAACAGAAATTCTTTGTAAAAATATGGATGGCAGTAATGTGTATTTGACGTACTTTATAGTTTCCAAGTCAACACACACTATGTCATTTGATACTCATATTTCTTTGAGCTATGCAAGTATTACTCTTGATGAAACTGGAAGCCTACAAGCATTGCTTAGCAATATAGATTTAGTACCAGCTAGAACCCAATCCTGACTCTAGCCAACTATACTTACCACTGAATCTCACGGACTTTCTATCGTTGTAGAAGAAATTACTTTGTTATGTCAGTTATTCTATTCAGAGAATTTCTCTTTGATGAAGACCAAGTGCAGAATATTATTTTGAGTTTTGTTTTCTTGTGGTCATATCACAAAGTTTCAGTAAAAATTCATAAAATTGGTAGTTTAGTGTCACAAACAGTGCACCATTAACTGGAGTAGGCATAGGTAAAGTATCTAAAAACAAGAGAGAATCTCAGGAATAGTTGTGTTACATCTATATCTATAAGGACACTATGATTTCATTTTAAAATTTTATTTTAACTCTGTTAAATAGTAACATAACATTATTTCAAAGAATGACTAATGTCGCGCTACTCAGGTAAAGGTAGAACAAATATGAGTCTTAATGTTTATTATATGTTTTTGTCAGGTCTACATCACTACTTCACTAAACTTAAAACAGGTCACTTCACTTGGTGTATTCCTCAGGCTAGAATACCAGATAGAATTGCTCAGTACTTCAAAATAGTCCTATGGAAAAAGTGTGTATGCAAGTACCTGGTCAGAGAAAAACCAGGGTCTCCAACAGAAACAATAACTCTAATATTAGAGATTTGAAAATGACTCATTTTGAGCTCTGATAGTTGATTTCTCTGAACTTTCTAAGGAAGAGTCTCTTTCTGCCCATCCCTCAAGTTCACAAAGTCCAAGTTGGACTATTAATGAAGGCGAATCCCTGTTGACAGGAATTTTACCACCTCACTAGTGTATTCTCAGCGGTTTTACTGTACCAAAGAAATTGTTCTGTGACAATAACTAAAGCAGTGCTTGTTCTACAGACAGCTCTTCCAATCACATCACACAATGTGGAAAAAAGACTGGAAGAGTAATTGATCTAAGAATTTTAGGTCCAGTGAGGATTTTGAGAGTCTAAATGTGGCTGGATATTTTCATTAATACCAAAAAACAAGAGTTTTATTTTTTTTCTTGCAGGGAGCCTGTCAAAAAGATCTGAGTCAGTCATCTATAAAATGAGAATGCATTAGATTTTTAAAATCCTTTTTTTCATCTATCTCAATGATTGAACATAGTATATAATTAATAAATATTTTGTGAATAATAGTTTTCAATTTCTTTCCATACTCTGATTTCCTACAGCGTTTCCTTCACCACACTTATTGGAACTCAACTGTAAATTACTTTGTATTTTTCTCCATTTTCTGTATTTTTAAACGATATCATAAGTGTTTAAAGTCATAACAGGACATTTTTATACATCCCTATTACGCCTCTCAAAGCATTCAACTTAGTGCTACTCAAATATATTTTTAAACTAAATAATTTATAAATATCAGATAAAACTGTCAACCATAAACTTTTAAAAATCCTTGAAAGAAAATTTCAGAGTGTTTCTTGAAAATGGAGTCCAATATCTCAAAATTTATACAGCGATTTTTTTCTGATTAACATTACTCATTACTTCATTTAATATACTCTGTGAAATTAAAAATGCTGTACATGTTATTCTCTAGGCTACATCATATATACTACCCCCTTTCCATTAAGCTCCTTTATCTAACTCAATAATTATTTCCGCTGGCACATCTGGCCTTTTTCCACGTTTGCTTTTCTTTTTCAAACTGCAGAAGCCCTTAGTGGAACACTGAATGTGAGTTTCATGAATTTAGGATTACGTCTTATTCATTTTTACGTTCCTTACAATATTTCCCACTGCGCTTCTAACATTAGAGCAGCTCATAACATTTTGTACATGAATGAACCATCCCTTCATAATGTAATGCTAATAACTATTTTGTTAACAGCATAAGAAATGTTTGCCCCACCTTCATATTTTGAGGATAGTGATTGCAAATGATGAAAACATAGATAATAACAGATGTTAATATATTTTTCAAGAGGGAGATCTATTCAATCATCTAATTTTTCCGGTTTTATAGGGACATATCACAATCTAAAAAGTTAAACAAATACTGAAACAATTAACTTTAACCAGCTCACAGTGTGTAATCACTCACTTCATATTTTAAAACCCAGCATTTTGAAAACAAGAAGTAAAATGAGAGAGAGAAAGAGAGAGAGAGATGGAGAGAGAGAGAGGAGAGAAGAGAAGGGAGGAGAGGTGAGAAGAGGGGGAGAAGGAGAAAGAAGAGAAAGAAGGAAGGAAAGAAAAGAAATTTAGTGAAGCCCAAATGAACATAACAGGACTAAACAATCTCAATGAAAATGTATGCTATTGGTAAGGCAATCAATTTAATGTATAGAAGTACCATACAGCGTTCTGTACCATTTAAGCTCTTGTTAGTTAGCTAAATAACTCTGAAAAAATAGAAATGCCATATGATTAGCCAAAATCTAGTTTGTCGTAATTCTGTCCATAGTAAAGAAGAATTCATTTCAAAGTAAATTACAAACAATTTCAACATTGCAGAATAAGCTAAACTCATTTTGGCATTTAACTCAATTAGAAATAATATATTGTTGATTATGTATGTGCAGTTTATTCATTTGAATGTCTAGCATTCACAACTGATTAAACCAGGTTATGCATTCTGAATATTAAACACATGAGATAATATTTCTAGATTTTACTTCTGTAAATTAAGGCACTCAATTTCATTTAAGGCAGATAACAATTAAAATGAAATTTTAAGGTAATGTATCACAGCCCACTCAAAATTGGTTTTTACAGGTAGTCTTCTGATACTTTCTTTAGATCTCAATTCTACAGTAATGTCATAAAATACATTAGACAAAAATCCAGGAGGAGAATAAAAATGCAATGGGGTTGGTAAAATGTAATAATCCTGGCTCAGTAAAGAATTAAATTTGATGAGATCACAAACCTTTTCCCTCCCTTCTTATATTTGTTCCAACTAAGCTGCTTTGAGATTGACAGCTGAAAATAATAAAAGTCCAATTATTTTGATGAGTGCTGCAAACTATGTTTGGTGTCTGGAACCAAATTTTGCAGGAGAAATTTGGTCCATTCTCCTTACTGCCTAATATCCTGAAATTCATGTGACTCATATTTGTAGGACTATTATACTGTGAGAGGAAGGAGAACCGAGACATTACAATGTCACACAAAGGGCAAAGTCAATTAAGTCAGATGATTTGAGTTAAAATCAAGGCTTAAGACAAATTCATTTTGTGAATAAAAGTATATTTTTTTATATATCTGGGCTTCTGATTCATTCAATACAAAATGGCAACAACAATACTCAACGGCTCTGCTTCTTGACAGAGTTATTTCATCCTTAAATAGTGTAAGTGAAAATGATTTTTAAAATATTAGACTTCAGTAAAAAGTAAACAATAGTAATAGTAGTATAAACTATAAGGAAAAAAAAAAGAAGAAGATGACATTGTCAAGGAAGAAATAGAGGAAGGAGAAATTGAGGTTGGAACTCAGTCAAATTCTTCAACCTTGGCAATTTAAGAAAGCAACGTTCTCCATAACAATTAGCAACAAACTATTTTTGCCATATAAACACGTAGTGACACCTTCTAGAGCAGAAATCATTATCTATTTTCATTTCATGGACAGTTGAATTGCCTATTAGGGTCATGTACCTGTTATAGCTGATATTTAATTTGTCCTGTTACTTTCACCAAATACCTGCACCAAAATGATGCTTACCTAACCTTCTCACTCTTGGTCAAGTGCCCCTTCATGCGCTCCAATAGTGTAATATGCTTAAGCCATTCACAGGCTTTATCACAAGTACAGTAGTGTAATCACAGATTTCTCAGTCTAGACTAAGCTTCTTGGGGTTAAGAACTTGTGCTCTCTGTATCCTTGGAAGTATCTGACTCATTGTAAGAACTTAAGTAATCCAAAGGATGTTGGTCAAATACATTGGTTAAATGAGAGTATGTTGCCTTATTTAGCAAATAAAAATACATGATGCCCAGTTAAATTTGAATTTGAGTTATGCAACACAAATTCAGGACATACTTATATGAAAAATTTATTCCTTATTTATATGAAATTCAAATTTAACTAGTGGCCTATATTTTATCTGGCAATGCTAAATGAGAGAGAAAACTGTTAGATGGCTTCAAGGCAATTGAATTCAGATAACTACATCAAGAAATCATTTAAATTCAACTCTAAGTTAGAAATAATACATGTAAGGAGTAACAAATCTTACAAATTAAAAAAAATGAATTTACTTCTCAAAGAAGCACAAGACTTTTTGGTATACCAATATACCAGGAAGAAAAACAACAAAGATATCTCCTTTTAAATTAGGATATCAATTTTGATGTTGCTGTAGGTTAGATAATTTTTTAGCAAATATTCACATCTCCGTTTCTTTGAAGTTGAACTTGAGCAATTAACTTCCTTTGGTGGATGCCATATGTGTGCAAGTGACACTGTGCCAATTTCAAGCCTGGGTCTTAAAGAAGTTGAATATATTTTTGCTTATCTTTTTGGGAAAGTCCAATCTCTGCTATGAAAAGAATATGATCCAGGTAGCTGTTGCCTCTTTAGCCTACTCTGTGAAATCAAACAGGTAGAGCCAAGCCCAGAGACCCACGGTTTGAGACAGTCGCTCAAGCTGATGAGCAGACCTGTGACTAAGGAATGAGTGTGTAATGCTAAATGCCAATAAAATGTTGTCAATGTTTGTTATGCAGAATCACTACAACAATAGGCACTCGATCCAGCCATAGTCACAAAAACACTCTTTCTCACTCAGTCTCAGGAAAATCTGAACAGTTGGTACCCTCAGCACAGTTAAAGGATGTGTTTAAAGCATTTATTCCCCTTTTCTTGAGTCAGAGGGGATAAAAAAAGACTAACTTCTTTGATTGCCCATTTCTTATACTGTGTTTCAAGTAAGCTCACCTTCCAGCATATCCCTGGGACATATTTTTAAGGCTGTAATTGTTCATATCCTGCACCTAATGTGAATTAATTTTTTCCAAAAAAACCAAATGCACTCTGTGTATTGAGGAATCAGAGAAGTCAAAAAAGTGGTGGCATTATCTTGTACTCATTAAAATCTTATTGGCACCTAAAGAATCATTAATCTCAGCATTCATTTTTTCCCTTCACAAAATCATGAGCCAGTTCTGTCTAAGACAGAGGATGCATTCCTATTTCCAGGAGAGAAAATATTTTTCTTTAGAGGAACTTCTCCTAGGGAATATTTGCTTTGATTTTCTTCCTAAGTATTTGAAGCTGTATAAATGCTATGAAATTACCCAGGAATGATTATGCACATAGATGTATATTTGCTAGGAAATAAAAGGATATAAAAGTTACACTTTTTCAGGCATTTTCCAGAGCTCCGAGTGCAACACAATGTATTAGGCACCAGGTCAAGTTACATAAGATGTAGAAACCATCGCCCCCCAAAATGCAGAGTTGATAAATTAAAGCAAATGAACTCTTGCTTTTTAAACAAAATATGGTGAGAATTAATAAATAGAATACTTTTTTCTACATATATATTGAGTTGGTCCTTTTGTACTGATTTTTCGTGATATATGATGTCTTCATCTACCATGTGGGTTTCCAGTAATGTGATGAACTGAATGCTTGCATCCCCTCAAATTCATATGTTGAAGCCCTAACCCCTAATGTGATGGTATTAGTAGGTGGGGCCTTTGGAAGGTAAGAAGGTTCAGATGAGGTCATGAGGGTGGAACCTCCCTGAAGGGATTAGTGCCCTTAAGAGAAGAGGAAGAGACATCTGAGCTTTCTATCTCTGTCATGTGATGATACGGCAAGAAGGCAGCCGTGTGCAAGCCAGGAAGAGGGCCCTCACCAAGAACGAATCTAGGGGCACCTTGATCATGGTCTTCTTAGCCTCTAGAACTGTGAGAAATGAATGTCTGTTGTTTTAGCCAACCAGTCTATGGCATTTTGTTACAGCAGCCTGAGCTACGAAGGCAAGTAATAACCAGGACACACAAGCAAAAATGGTTATTGTACAAAATGAGACAATTCTATATTTTATTATGTATAGTCTGTTAGTCTGTAGAGACCAAGTTATTTCATCTCTGCATCCTTATTACCAAGAATATTCCATAGCAGATGAAAGTTGCTGGGTGAGACTATGTGGAGTGAATATTCTATAACTTCCTAGGACAAATCCTGACCTGAAAGTACAGGTATTTAAGATGCTTTAGCTACACATTCTAGGAATTAGTGTCAAATGTTAACCTAATCCAAAACTTGAATCCAAATCTCAATAATTTGTTATCTATTTTTGGTTTAATTGGTAACCTTATTTGGCAGTCTAAGACTACTTACACTTTTGGCACCCACCACAGCACCTAATCTAGTTCTGCTAATAGTTCTACTATTTATAGTCCAAGTTTAATACCTGGACTCCTGTTCCTGAGGGCACTAACTGTTGAAAGAGAGCCCCTCTGATTTTCTTGCCAGTTTCTCTCTAAGGGATAGATATCTTGTCCTTGATCCCTGGTTTGGTATATGGAGCCCCAATACCTATAGACAGGCTTTTCTGATGAAGAGAGCCTACTTAGCCTGATTTTTAATTTGGGTGACCCATATAATAACTGCTCTGGTGTCTCCCCTTGGGATCTCCCATGGTCACATTATGTACTTGTATTATTAAATACATGCCTAACTCATCCTACTGCTGCCATTTCAATATGGATAACAAACTCTGCCTGTAAAAGAGAATTGTCTTTTGGTATCTAGTAAATATGATGACTTCCACGTCTAGACTCCTCCCAGTTTGTTTGCCCAATAAAAATATTCTCCCATTTTATTTCTGATTATTATGCTGACATTTAAACAATTTTAAATAATTTATTGGTCAGCATACATAAATATATTTGCAACAAGATATTTAGGGCAACTTGCATTACAATAGGTTTATTATATGTAAGCTAATTTATGTTAATTTATCCCAACTTTCAAATAAGGTATAGATATTGAAATATCTTTAAAGATGTTTATTTCTGGGATTTGGAGGAGCACTCTTTGAAAGAATCACAAATATAATTACCCATCCGGTCCTTTCTAAAAAAAGGAAAGACTAGGTTTTTTATACTATTGAAGGAAAATTATACACTGATAATGGATGTTTTTACATTTCCCACTATTTTCTTGATTCGTTTGTTCCTCAAACATGACTGTGTTTTGTTTTACTCTTTTCCTTTGTGAAACAAATCAATATTCTCTCTGAAAACACCTTTCAAACTCCCTATTCAGTCTTTCCACATTCTATCAAATTGCTTTTCCCTATATCCACTTTATTTCCTAATCATTACTTTTAGCATTTGAGTAAAAACATATGGCGTCCATTAGGTATTTTCTAATTAAGTTAGCACTGCATTTTACTTCGCCTTCTCAGAGCAAGCAGCTTTTTCCAACTTCTTATAGATAGTTGCCCACAGACATTATTAGTACTGGTACATGTTTACATATATGTCACTCATCTTACCAAACTCCCTGAAAAAACTCTTTTATTACCATACAGATATCTAGGGGAACTCTTCCCTCATTATTTTCTATCTTAATCCCTTGTTTGGTTACATTTGACACCTGTCTTCTCCACTAGAAGATAAATTTTATAATGGCAGTGACCTTGTCTGTTTTGTTTCCATTTTATTCTTGGCATCTAGGTTTCTGGCATATAGTAGGTGTTTAGTAAATATTGGTTAAATGGGTCAGTGAATGGGGACAGTAATAAGATAACATTACTCTCTTATAATTCATCATACCCTGTGGTTACACCATGATTTTCAAATGACACATTTTTAAAGCACAAATAACAAGTAATCATATATGTATGTATGCAATTTATGTGGGGATAGAATTTTGATCAAGTGGTTTCAAGTGAAGTATATTCTTCTAAAAGCAATAGTCCAAGCCTTGATCTTCATATTATTCATTAAAATACTAGTGGTTTTCACATAGTAGGTACTCAAAAAAGACATTTTCATGATGGATATTAAATAATCATGAGACTATAAATAATATTTAGTTAAACTGACTCTTACATTTGTTACAAAACATTTTTGGAGGAAAGTAGGGTAGTCACCGTGATAAATCCAATTCAACGCAAGAATAAAAGAGTCAACAGAAAACTTCCTATTTTGCCCTAATAAGTGCAGCACAATCATTTGGAACAAAGAACAAACACTAATATGCCGATATTTTTGATCTTCATATTTGTATGGGAGTAAAAATTTTGAGGATCTAAGATTTAAGTAAATGGACACAGTTAAAACAGTAAACGTGCTCATGGAAAGAAGGCTACAACTCATGACTAGCAGCCAGGAAGTTGATATTTCCAGAAAAAAGAACATATGCATGCACACAATTTTTGCCTGTCAGAAAGACTATTTTAACAGTTCATGCGTAATTGTGATAACAAATAGGTGGTTGGAGATCTTTCAGATGCTAGTATAATTTCATGACAAAAGTATGCCTGAATTACTGTTCTCAGACTTAATTGAGATGCTTTACTATAACAGAGACAATTCACACATTTTTTGTGAAATCAACAGAATATTAGATGTGAATGATTCCCCATTACTGAAATGGCCCTTGCAGGAAGAGTTATCATCTGGTTATATGGAATTGTTTGGCAACTTGTCAGAAAAACTAAACAAAAAAAGCTTAAATTCAGTTATTTTATGCCCAATTCCAAGAAGATTAAAACATATTATTAGCTGTACTGTAGGTATTCCAAAGTTCACTTTTGAAACACTTTGGCAAGAATGCACTGGTTTTTCCAAAGCTCTTGGTGAGATCTACTAGTGTTTTTTTCAAATGTTTCAGGTGACAATCACATGAAAATATACCCCAGAAATTATATTAATCCCTATAATTCTAGAAAAATAGTGAAAACTGTTACAGTTTTTGTGTATAAAGAAATTGAGGTAGTTAATTATAAAAGACTCATTTACAATAAGATTACTGAGATAGAAACATTATATATATTTTAAAATCACTCCATTTTTTGGTAGATGATTTTAAACTTGATGTTCCTGCTGATGACTAAAAAATCAGCAAGGTTATTCAAAATTTTTCTAATAGATATTCTTAAGAAGTATCTAAAGAAGAAAATTTTACCAAATTTTTAAAAACTGGATCCAGGTATAGAGGAGATTTCACTGGACAAAAATGGGAAATGACCTGGAAGGGAATTCTATAATATTTGTGCTTATTCAATTTGGCTATACCCCTGCTATGGGCTTCTTTGCATTTCAGACCCTTTCTCACACACTTCAAATTCCAGGACACATCTGGAAACCTCTGAGGGAAGATATGATTTGTTTCTCAGCATTTATACTGATGCGATACATTAAAGTAAACCAAAAAAGAAAGAAAGAGGAAGGAAGGAAGGAGAGAGAGAGAAAGACAAGGGAGGGAGAGGAAAAGGGGTAGAGAGAGAAGTTGCCATTGGTTCTATTATATAAGTCCCTCACAACACACTGAATAAAGTAATTTTGAGGTTTTATATACTTCAACATAATTATTTGTTCTCATTGAAGATAAATATCCTATTCAAAAATAACCTAGGATTTTTGTAAAATATCTGTGTGATGGAGTAGAACATCTTTAATAATATGTCGCAAATTTACTACCATGTGCAATTGATGAATAAATTCCACAGAGACTGGAACATTTCATTAATACAATATAGGCCTAATTTTCCTTTAATCCATTTAACATGTTTAAAATAAACAAGTTTGGAAGAACAGTTGAGTCAAAGGGGCATTTGTAATGTGAAACAAAATGCTTGTTCTTTTAAATAAGAACATTTCCTTTAGAATGAGTTCTAAGATTCAAATTTAGTGTCATGGTAAATTAATTCTTGAGCCATCACAATAAGTGAAGCTACCAAAATAGGTAAAATCATTTCATGTAAAGAAATGATTATCCACAGAGTCTCACTTGTTGAGGAGTTTTAATCTATTAACTACCTTCTCTAGCAAAGTTCAGTGGGATGAAAGTCTATGGAATTATTTCACATGCAATCAAAATATGAGCAAATGATTCTGTTCTTTAGAATCCACTTATATAAATTTTATCCTTTGCAGTTGAAACTTTCAACCAAACCATCTGTCAGGATAAGTAGGATAAGGTTTTAATTACTTACAGCAATGCAATTATACCATTAATGTTCGGCTAAAATTGAACCCATTCAATTTAATTAGCAATGCAGCTGTGAGTAGAAAGAGACAGGTACTTTCAGATAGCCAACACAAGAGGTTATAAAAGCCCTTTTTTGTTTTTTTAGTTGCCAGGGCTTTGTTCTGGCATAATCCCTGTTCTGCTTTACTACTCTTTGAATATGTGTGTGCCTGTGTGTGTGTGCACGTGTATAAATATACACCGAGCGTATGGTAGATATATGTATATAAGAATTTTCTGAAGGAGTGGATGTTGATGGATTATATGGTAGATATGTATAATATAACTTTTCTGAAAAGTGGATTTATATGTAACATATATATAATATATATAATCACCAAATAATTCCATATGCACACATACACCGTCCGAAAAGCAAATCGTCTCCTAATTGTGGTCATGACTTTATATCCGCCCCACATATGCCCTGGAAATGGAGTTAATTCATCTCACTGAGAAATAATCTTCCTTTCAATTAAAATTAATATTTTAGTGAATGCATCCTCATTACAGTAACTACACTAGTCATGGGGTAAGGGGAAGATAAAAGATAAACATAAAATATATCTAATCACCTGCAGATGCCTACAGTCTAGTTGAGGAGATGAGACATTCATGTAGAGAGTAGTTAGATAAAAATGCGAGAAACATACTTGTGTGATACAAAATAATTGAATAAAATAAACAATATGTATCCTAACATTTTGAAGAGGAAAAATAATGCAGCATTGAGAAAAATAAAGTTTAGACTTTTTCTGAACTTTAAAAAATGGTTTTAGATATTGGTAAGCATATAAATGAGAGAAAGGGCACTTCAGGTTGAGGTAGTGTCTGGCGGATGGCATGGAGACATAGTGAGAAAGGTGAGTCCAAAGGGAAAGCAGGAGCCAGGCCTTCTCAGAGAGAAAGCACATGTTGGGAAGTAACATTGGCTTCCCTGTATTATAGTCTTGAAAGCATTCTGAGGAAAGCCATAATAAAATTTGCTTCTTCCAGGAAGCTTTTGTAAGATAACCCAATTCCTGAAAGCGCAATGACTAACTCTTATTCTTTGATTTTGCTAACACTTATGTTTTCTAAATGGAAATATTTTTAAAATGTTAATGCTGTGAACATAAGGAAGGGATTAACAGGGTCTGATCTGTGAGGTTTCTCCTATCACATACCTCACAGTTGCTATAGCAATGTTTTCACAAGCAGAGCCATAAAAAGAGAAAACTGGCATGCTTGGAGAATTGACCAGAATTGTTTCAACTTGAGACTATGAAATAAATGAAAAGGCAGCATAATGGTGTGCTAAGAGTATAGACTCTGAATCAAGTATGCCTGAGTTCGAATCCTTTTTTACGTAGCTGTGTCAACTGAGAACTAGCTAATTAAGCTCTCTATACTTTATTCTCCTCGGCTGTAAAATAAGGAATATAATAGTACCACACAGGGTTGTTGAACGAATTGAATAATATTTTAGGTAAAGCTCTTAGAATGGGGGCTTACATGTAAAATTATATTCAGCTATTATTATAAAAAATCAATTTCACAAATATTTACCTACTTAGTAAATTTTCAAATTATTCTAATAACCAAATAACTAGAGAATTTTCTAACTGTGCATACATCATGCTTAATGAGAATCACCCTCAAGATCTAATTCTATGAAGTACTCTGTCAATTATACATTAAGTTCCACAACTAAATCCTATGTAATAAGTTGGATCAAGTTTTAAAAAGTAGAATCTAAATTTATAATTTCTCAACTTCGTACTTTCTGGGCAAAAACTCTAATTTTTCAGGCATACTTTATAAACTCAAATGCCTTTACAGGTCAGATACTTATAATAAACAGGTGAAGCAGCAGGAATGCAAGAAATAGGGAAGGGTGAGGGCTGTGGCTAAAAAGGAAGAGACTGTCTCTACCAACAGGAAATGAGATTTGGCTACACAAATTATGTCTGTAGGCTGAATTTGGTTATCAGTTTGCAGACCATCAGTTTCCAACCCCATTAGTAAAAAACTCCATCTCAAGAAAGAAGAACTTCCCTAGTATTTCATTATCCATTGTTGCAGAAAACACCTTACCTAACCTTTCTTTAAGAGAGGAGGAATGCATTGATTTTTATAATAACTCTTCACTCTTCCCTCAGGACATAGAAACTTTGTCAGTATCAAGGAAAAATATATTTGTTCTCTCAAACGTTCATATTCGTTTGCTTTATAAAATTAAAAAATGGAAAAACATTCTCTTAGCAATCATCTATGCAAATCTGATCATGATAAAGCAAGAATGCCCAACAAATTCGGAAGCTTTTATTGCTACATTACTCACCCACCAGATATATTAAATATATAAACGTAAAAACAAACAAGGATTACAGAAACATTTTTTGCTGAATTTCATCAGTCATCAATCCATGATGAGAAAAACCATCTAGACAAACCTGCTATAGATGACCTCATCCAACCATTGCCTTGACAAACAGATGGATGAATTTTGAGTCAAGAAGCTGATGACTAAAATTTGCTAGAGTAACTAATCGTTATAGAAAAAAGTAAAAGCAACCTAGAAGCTCATCAGTAAGAGACTAATTGAGTAAACTATGAAACATTCATGCAATAAAGTATTCTGCAGCTGTAAAAAGAAATAAAAACATCTCTAGTTACTGCTATGTAGATCCTCTAGGATATATAAATAAAAAAGTCAAGGTGGACGAAAATGTATGTAGTATGTTAAAGTAAGCTACCATTTATCTAAGAAAGTGTGGAGAAACATAAGTACTGGAAAAAAAAAGATTACCTTTGGAGATGGGAACAAACATGTATAGGTGTAGGGGGACAGGTATAAAAAGTGAAACTTCTTTTTAATTTTAACATATTGAAGATTTAAAGTTGGAACCTACAAATGTCTACATTTTGTGAAATATATACATATATATGAAATATATATATGCACATGCATACATACATGTTTATATACATAAAATATATTAAAATTAAAGAAAAATGAAACAAGTGAGCCTAATAGTGTACAGAGTTGATAGACAAATCACACAGAGAGTTGTGGCCACATGGTGAGATTTTTAAAGTTCAAAAAACTTCAGATTCCTTATATTTTTTCAGTAATTGTATCATTAGTACTGATAATGATATTGTATTGTGATAACGAATTATGCCAATGCCGTTAGAAACAAAAATTTTCAGATATGGGAAAATAAGTACAATTGAAAAAATCAAAGAAATGAAGCAAAAGCTCTATAAATGTAAATTTGAACTGAAAATATCTGTAGGACTTCATGATACGTTTTCCTTTAAAAGATAGAGATTTCTTATTGCTGGTGACTCAAAAGATCAGGAAATAATGATAAATTCACCAGCAAAGATCATCTCTCTGGCCAGGCTTGTGGTCTCTAAATACCATTCTCCGCTAAAAGGAACCGGGGCTTCTTGGAGGAAACGGCCGACCCAGGTCTCTGGCAAGAATCTACAATATTAGCTTGGACTCTGTTTTTATTCCAGAAACCAGGGAAGTCATAAAAGACTACTGTTTTCATGGCCGAGGGGCTTTTGATATAACTCGAAGAGTTTCCACCGGCCAAAGTTATAACGTTTTGAGCATCATTAAAGACGCAGCTATAGTGTATTGAAATATATCTATCTGTATGTATAAATCTATGTGTTTATAAAGATGTTTTCAAATATTAATGAATCAATTTATCATTTTAAAACTGGTAAAACTGGTAAATGGGAAAATCAACATTAAAATGTTCTCTCTGCTTTTGAAATTTTTTGTAATAAAATGTCACAGAAATTTTCTGGATGTAAAAAAAAGATCTTGCTACAAAATTATAATGGTTGACCAACCAAACTATATTTTGCTCAAAAGCTACAATATCTGATTTTGACACCTCTTTAGGGAATGGATATTCAGAAATATGAAAGATAAGGACAGATATAGAAAACTTGATAGAAAATACCTAGCAACCTGCCTAACACTCACCATGATATGTTATTAGAAGAAAGCAGCGTTAAGGTAAACTTTTTTGAAAAGTTTGAGGAAATGTTAATACTTTTTACACTGAGATAGCTAAGATACATTTGAAATACTTGTGATACAATACATTTAATACATTTGTGTTAAAGCCCAATCGATCACTGAGTTCCATTTTTAGAAATCATGATGCAATTTTATCATGAAAAGAGCTTATTTTGCTAGCTTAAGGGAAAATTTGTCAGTATTGCCTACTTCCCTCAGTCTTATTATTCCTGGAGAAATGATGGTGCAATAAAATGGGCACAGGTGTTGCCATTAGATGGTCTGGAAATTGAATCCAGTTCTCCTCACCCTCTGACATAGAATGTAGTTTAACTCAGATGTGCTTCCCGTTACTTCTGCTGTATAGTGAGTATAATAATTCCTAGTTTAGAGAGAGTTGTTCATAATGAAATTATGCAGGTTCAGCCTTTATCTCAGTGATGGGCACACAGTAAATTGTCTCCTGTGAATTTCCTTCTCCAGACCAAGATCTATGGTCACTGTTCACAGAAAGAGAGGTTTGAAGATGACGGGAGTAACTTTGCAGATAATTCTTAACTTCCAATGAATTGGAATAATTCGATTATCTAATGTTAACTATATTTCAAGCCTGCTGCATTCTGAACCTACACGTGTTGGAAAATGGAAATAGAGGGTAAAGTACACGATAGCACCATTTTATTTTGAGAGTGTGCCAGCCTCTCCTCTGTGCCTTTTCATTTGGTATTTGCACATCTGGTGCCATTGACATTTATATAGTGACCTCTTTTTCCCTTTTTTCCACAAACACACACCCAGTGCAAGAAGTTGAACAGTCACACACACAATGAACACAGTGTTTCATAGTTAATGTACTGTCCTTTATGAGAATATGTTAGCATAATGATGGAGGACTGAAGCATGTAATCTATAATTAATACAAAGTGAACTGTCATGTAGGGGAAAATGGGCCTTTCTGCAGAAGTATAAGTGCAGTCATGGAAACGGCTATAGTCCTTGATTGTAATTATTCAACCTCACTAGGGGTCTGCAGCTAGCTATTAAAGTGCTAGCGGTCCCTCATAGAGTAGTCTCCTATCCAATTAAACTTTCACAAGTCTATTCAGGAGGTGCACTTCAGGTTGTCAAGACATTGTGGGACACCACTGTGTTCCATTAAATAGTGTTAAGCACCTGCATTTCTGATAAAGCATAACGCGTTTGGTTACCCTTTGCATATAGAATTTGATCAGAAAATTTTCTTTGTCTGTTTGAACAATTTGAATCTCTAGATAGATAAAATATTTGTAATTGGAACAGATAAAGAACATCAGTTTCTGAGATTTAACAGGACTGTACTAATTTAGCATTTTCTCTCCTGTCCAAAAGAAAAGCATATGCAGAAGTCAGTGAGAAACAAAGAAATGTTAAATGCTTGGGATGATTGGCAAAATAAATACAACGTAAGTTACAATCAGTAAAGTATTTCACTGGATATTTAAAACTTTGTACAGCCATATTTGATACAAATTTTGAAACCTAGATAAAATACACAATGAAAATGTGAAAACATTGTATGATTTCATGAGTTGAGGACTTCCATAAAAACTATTGCAATTTCTGCTGCAAATTTCAAAATGAAAATGGGCTGAATTGTCAATATGTGAAATGAAAATGATTTTGAGGAATCCAGTAGATGCAGCACGATGTACTAGAAAAGAGTTTTGACTGACAAGTAACTTACTCATATATACTTATACCACTTAAAATCTTCTCAGCCTTACCTCTTACTCCAGACCATGGTCTATAGTCACCAGTTATGCACAAGTTTTAACCAGTTTGACAGATAGGTCAAGTCTATACTTCACCTCTCCATGAGCCTCCTACTTTTCATATTTTTCTTGGGAATCTCTCTGACTCACTGGCATGAGACATCTGTGAGAAAATATTTGACACTCATAATATGAAGGGAGTTGTATTCTTGGGGCCACATTTGACCATTGGGGTATAAAGACCAATGGATAAATACTGGTCCCTTTTGTCCCCAAGTAGACAGTTAGGCTCGAGAATCAGTCTTCTGTAGCAGTGTCCAACTGGGTAATGAAATGTCGCACGGCTTTCCGCCCTTCAGTCTTTCCCTCCCCAGTACTTTCTCCTTCTCTCTGGAATCACCTCCCAAATAAAATACTCTCACCCTAGCCTCTTTCTCTGGCCCTTCTTCTGGGGAAACTAGGCTAAGACAATACGGGTCCCAGCTATGTTATTTACTAATTCAATAACCCTATATAAATAGCTTAACATCTCGACGCCACCATTTTCTAATCTGTTAACTGAGGTACTTAGGCAAGAAGAGCCTTTAACACTCTAAAACCATGACTTTATGAAAAAGCAGCAGCAAAACTTGAAAATACATGATTTCAATAAAAATAAGCAGACTTCAGGGAAGGAAGGATGTATCTTAATACTTTTTGTGGCTTGTCAACTTTTGCTTTTTGTTTTAGTTTGTTTCATTTCATTTTGTTTTTGCATTAGAAGGTAAATAGCTAATCAGTCACTAGCATGGTTTGTTCAGATACATGCAGATTATGTTAAATTAGCATTCGTGCACAGGTATTAGATCTGCTCCCTGGAGTTCATAACAATCAAAAAGTGCAAAAACCTTCCTCCATGGAGTGGATACCACTTTTGAGAAAGTCAGAGTGCTTTTCCATCACTCCCCTCCACCACACCATTACTATGACCAAAACAACCGAATAGGATGTAGAGAGAGTACGATCAACTGAAGCATAATAGTCAAAGACAGGAGAACATTGGTAGAGAAAATAGAAAGAAACTGTAGGAGGTTTGTTTGTTTTAATGTAATTCATTGGCTCCATGTCAGAAAACCAGGCAGTCTGAAAATGTGTAGACAATAGGAACTGTGTAAAAAGCTAACACCATTGCACTTTTATTTTACTTATTAAAGACAAAAATAAGTTCAATACAAAATTAATAAAGAGTGTTTATTTATAATCTTCCGGTGAGGAAATCTTTCATCCATCACTCTCATTTCAGCAAGGGGTCAAAAGTATTAGAAAAGAGAGTAAATTTTATGGAGTAAAAAAAGGAAAACTGAGTCTCTGGCAACCACTCTATTACGGGAGGATTTTTATTTTTGAAAGTGGGGGAGACTTGCTAATTGGTCTTCAAGGACATTGGTTGGTTTTTGGTTGGTTGCAATGACACAATCAAGCAGTTTGGGGGCATTTTTTTAAAAAAAAGATTGTTCAAAATTATAGGGTTTTCTGTGGCTAGTAATCATCTGGAAAAAGTGGGGGCCAATGAAGTCCTTTTTTTGCAGACAAATTGTCCTTATGAGAGGAGGGGCATGGTTACTATGGCAGGCAGTTTGTCAGACTTTACTCAACCATTCCAAAAAATAAACTCTAAAAATTTCTGATGGCATAAGAAAATGCTAACAATACAATAAAAGCATGGTTATATAGATAGATAGTGCATATGACAGACATTGTATATGATATAAAAAGTGCTCATCATATAGTGTATAACACATTATATGTTTACATACATCTGTCATATGCAGAAGGATATTTAATGTTACACAAAAAGTATCACAGTGATTTGGGGATGATAAAATCATTCCAGTTTGCCCAAAATTTTTCCAGTTTTAAAACTGAAATTCCTACATCACAGGAACTTCCTTAGTCCTGGGGAAATCAGGACTGTTGGTCGCCCTAAGGAGTTTATAAAGGTGAAATTCATTTTTAGCTCAGACTCTAAGAATGAATAATCCCTTCCCAACAAACATGACTTTAAAACCATAATCAAGATGACAGTAATCATATAATGCAGTCTTCCGAGACAAAAACATTCCTACCACTAAGAGAACACGATTACCAGAGACAGAACTCATAGGGTAGGGTCAGCAGTACCCAATGAAGCAGGCTTCTTTGGTTGACAAACGAAACGAACTCTTTGGAATCGAAACAAAATGTGCTAATGTAGTCAAGATATATACAAATTAAGAGTGGACTACTTCCAGTCATAACAAAAAGAGATACAGAAAAGAATACAAATTCTACATCCATAACACCATCCCCTAACATTCTTTTTTTTTTTTTTTTTTTTTTTTTTTAAAGATTTTATTTATTCAGTTTTTTCCCCCCAAAGCCCCAGTAGATAGTTGTATGTCATAGGTTCACATCCTTCTAGTTGCTGTACGTGGGACTCGGCCTCACGTTGGACGGAGAAGTGGTGCCTCGGGGCGCTCCCGGGATCCGAACCCGGGCCGCCGGCATCAGAGCGCGCGCACTTAACCGCCAAGCCACGGAGCCGGCCCCTCCCCTAACATTCTGATGAAGATCATTATTAATTCCTTGTAAGGATATACAAGAACTGATGCCAGACCTCCATATTTTTTATATATACTGTATATGCATGCATATACAATATATACTATATGCATATAACAAAATGATCTGGATGTTTTTGGTTTTTCTTAATCCTTAACAAATTATTCACATGTTTTTCTAATCATTGTATCTCCAGTATATAACTAGCAATAGATATGGGATAAATATATTCGATTAAAAAAAAAATGAATAACTTGATTGCTGAAATAAATTCCCTACTTAAAAAATCCCCTTAGGTATGCTTTGTACCTAAATCAGGTCAAGATCCTTTAGCCCAGAGTAGGAAAAAAACGGCTTCTATTAATAGAGGATTGTTTTTGCTGTGTATGACATACATTGCTATATTTATATACACTCATGTTGCATAGTATTTGTAACTGGGATAATCAATGGATTATTAACACTATCAAAAAATGAAAAAAAAAAATAAGGCCAACTCTGTGGCCTAATGGTTAAGTTCGGCACTCTCCACTTCCGCAGCCTGGGTTCAGATCCCAGGCACACACCTGCACCACTTGTTGGCAGCCATGCCGTGGTGGTGACCCTCATACAAAATAGAGGAAGATAGGCACAGATGTTAGCTCAGGGTGAATATTCCTCAAGCAAAAAGAGGAAGATTGGCAACAGATGTTAGCTCAGGGCCAATCTTTCTGAACAACAACAAAAAAATGAAAATAAAATAAATAATATCTATGTTGTGTTAAACAACCTCCCTAAAATCAAGGGGACTAGCACTTTCCAAGATAAGTACACTCTGAATTAGTGTAGGGTTTTTACTCTGTATTGAACATATTAACCCTAACAAAGGAGGCATTTTTCATGGTAACAATAATTGCTAATGTTTACTGAGTTCTTACCCTGTGCTAAGGTATATGATACATTATTTTCATTAATTTATCTCATGTAATCCCAAAACAAACCTATGAGGTAGTATTTCAACTGCCTATATTTTCAAAAGAGAAAAATTAGTCTTAGAAAGATAAAATAATTTATTCTAAGTCAAACAGTCAAATTGGTATTCAAACCAAATCTCTCTTATTTTGATATTAAATAGAATTTATAAATCATTAGAAAACTACTAAACCAAATGTTTACAACAGAATATTCAATTATGAACACAGTGTTACTGTTCCTACTCTCTCAGAATGGAAAAAAATATCAAAGATTTCCAGTTAAGTGCCTCAGTATTTTCCAAGGAAGTAATTTCTGAGGAAACCACTTAAAGCACATATTCAGCAGGCTGTAGACAATTTCAGGATCTATCGATAAAGTTATTCATCCTGTTACTTGCTACAGTTCCAAGAGGTTTGCTGTAAATGAATTAAGAAGATGAGACCAACATCAAAAGGACTCTCCTCCTAAGGAATTTCTAACACAGGCCTCATCTGAGCAGACTCTTGAGGCTGAGTGAAAGGCCTTTTCAATAACATGCACTTTTCCTTTCCCAAGATGTTTCTTTTGATTTGCTGTATAAACATCTGACATTTGAGAACAGAAAAAAGGTCTTTTTCTGTTTCCAATCATTTTGTGTAAATTATTTTGAAAATTCCACTGTTAGAGTTGTTATTTCACTTTCCTCTCTAACTCTTTGAGAGGTCTATGCCTTTGAAAATCAGAACAAGAATTGCTTAACAGTTTATAGATTATCTTTGAAGGTAGCATCACCACATTTTTTTAGAAGCAATCTTATCTAATTCCAGCTGACCTTGTGGTATGTCGATCGGCTTAAATCAAGGATTGGCAAACATTATAAATGAACCCCCGCTCGAGGCACAGTGCCTGCACTATTGACACTTGCCTCACCTTGTGCTGCCAGAGTGCAGGCAGATTTCAGAATTACTCTCCTAATACTGGTAGAATTTGAAAAAAAAAAAAGAAGAAGAAGAAAATGAACAAGATTTTGAAAAGAAAGATTGGAATTGTTATTTGTAGGGGGGAGAGGGAGAGCAATAGCCCTTCTCCCTATAAGAGTCTGAACTCTTTTATTTTCTCCTCAAAAGTACTGCAACATCCAACATCAAGAATTAAAAATGCTAAATTTGAAGGACCATACATTGCAACCATAATATACTTCTCACTAAATTTTTATCAGCAAGAGGATATAGATTATTCACGGTTGTTTCTATGTTCTCTTACTAGGTCTAGAAATGTCAACTACGCTATATCATTAGTTGTGAATCTTGTGTTCCCTTATTGGTTCCACATAAGCTCCATTGTTGTTAACTGTCCTTGTGTTCCATCAGGAAATATATCAATGCAAATTATGCTCCAAGAGTTGCTCCTAATCATTTTGCTCCTGACAGTTGAGCTAAGACAAAAGATCAGTGTCGACTCAGACTCCCATAGATCAGAGAACTT
Organism: Ceratotherium simum simum; assembly: GCF_057802395.1. NCBI lineage: Eukaryota > Metazoa > Chordata > Mammalia > Perissodactyla > Rhinocerotidae > Ceratotherium > Ceratotherium simum. The sequence continues at coordinate 19,991,236 of NC_141902.1, read as the reverse complement.
ACCCAGTACCAAGATTTACTAATAATTTAAAGAATATAGGCATTCAAGTGGCCTGTGTGAAACTAGGAGAGGTCTGGGACTTCCTGTGTGGCTCCCATATCCTTTCTTGTGACACCAGGAATGCATTCCCTGGCCCAGAATAATAGACAAATTCTCTAAGATAGGTACTTAAGTCCCCTCAGACAGCAGAGAACATTTAAATCATGAAACGTTACCGTTTTTATGCCATAGAATTGTATGAGAGCCATGTCTCATAAATCCATAGATTGCTGGTTTGTCTTATCACAAGCAATCCTGAACCTAGGACATTCTGCTCAAAGCATTGCACAGATAAGGACTCCTCTTCTTGCAAATTTCATTACTCTATTTTCCCAGAGGCCCAATTAATCATAGTCACAAGGAGAATAGACCTAACCACCTGCCTTCTTCCCTTTTCCCTGAAAATGCACTCTCACCTCAAACCCCACCCAGCAATTGGAAAAGCAATGAATCATAGGACTCCTTTTAACTTCTTGCTCTAGCAATTGTCCTTGGAGAAACTCATTGAGAACTAATCGAGATGATGAGAATGGACTGGCCCAGTGGCTAAGTGGACATTTTACATCACAGTCTCCATGACCACGAATAGAAAATGTTCCTTCCCTTTGTGGAATCCCTATTCACTCTTGAATTTGTAAATAAAGAAGACAAGTGACCATCCACATTTTGTCTTATAAATTTTCTAGTGAGTATATCCTATTGACCTTATTATGAACAGTTAACTCCTGTGAATTATGAGTTGCTATATCAGAAGTGAATTCCTAGAATGCAATCTCACTGGCTATATTTAACTCATTTTGTAAGGTGAGGCAGGTGGTACAAATCAGAATACAAGGCTTCTGATATTATTTGTTAAATATATGAACATTTTCTGATGGTGCACTTCACAGCTCAGTTTACCTAAGGCTCTGATCCTAGAAAAAGCTAGTTTTAGGTAGAGACCAAACCATTCACCATGCTTGAAAGTAGCCATTTTAAAATCTGCTCATCTCCAATATGAAGGTTAACATTTCCTTATCAATGGGTTATGGTGGTTATGTTCGCGTGCTCTGCTTCAGCGTCCCAGGGTTCACATATTCGGATCCTTGGCGTGGACATACGCACTGCTTATCAAGCCATGCTGTAGCAGCGTCCCATATAAAGCAGAGGAAATGGGCACTGATGTTAGCCCAGGGCTAATCTTCCTCACACACACACACACACAAATTTCCTTATCATTGATACTTGATAATATATGACTGCCTATTGCTATCCATCCTTTTTTTACAGAATAAAAATAATACAGATAACATTTACTTAGTTCCCAATATATGCCAAGACTTTGTCCCAGATGCTTTGAATCAATCATTGTACTTAATTAAGTGCTATTCTCATAAATGCTGAAATGAAGCTGCAGTTAGACAGGGTACACGAAGTTCATCAAGACAAGTCTTTATTGCCATGATTCTATAATGCACCCTTCCTTAAAATCTTAATGGCATTCAAAAACCAATAAATAGGACCAAAATGCAATTCCATTGAGTCTCAACCCCAGGAACAAATGCAAAGAGGAATTTTAAATTACATCTAATTTCTGAGTTTGTTGGCTTTTAAAAAGTTATATCTTCAGTCAATGAAAGTTGTATATTAAATTCTTCTTATGCTTAACTTCTTATGGTTTGTTCTTGGTTCCCCTCCCCTCACCCTTTCACTCACATCAACACCTTCTCTCTATAACCTAGCTTTAGAGAAGATAATATGTTACCTTTTTTTCAGATGTATAGGTCATCTTATCCTATGGGCTTACTGCCAATTATGAAGCCAAAGCTGATATTAGTGAATTTTTACCACCTATTATAGTTAAATTTATTTTAGTATTCAAAAGATTATTTGAATTTAAAAAAATTTGCCTAGTAAGGAAGAATTAGCTTTCTGATAGATAGTTTGATTCCAAAATGAAATTTTTGAAAGCAGATACTTGCACTGAACTTAAGAAGAGCAACTATCCAAATTCCATTCCTAATTGCTTGACTGCACATTTTTTCCTAACATTTGCATTGAGACTGATAACTTTTAGATTATTTTTTCTCTCCTTACCTCAGGAAAGATCTAAGGTGAAGCTTTCTTAAATTTGCGTTAGCTGGTAGGTAAAATTTTGCTTTTCATAACATAGACATTTTATAATATAGTATGGACAGGCAAAATATAGCAGAAACTATGTCTTTTTGAGAAAATACTGATCTTTCTGTCAACTCACATCATTATGTTAAGCAAAAAGGAAATTAAAGAATGCCATATGAATCTTTAATGTTATTTCCAACAACATCCTTAATATTTATTTTTTCTTTAAAATACATTATTTTAATAATATGTTCAATATCTTGAATTTGAAGATCAAAGATCAAGTACAATATTAGGTTAAAAATGTATCAATAACCATTCCTTACAACATATGTTACTTACCTTGGAAATATAGTTTAGGATAACAAACAGGGAAATTTCATGTGAAATTGTGTTTAATTTAAATTCTTATTCAAGAATTGATCCATAAGTTTAAACTTGATTAATTTATTGCTGAGATAGTATGGAAAACTAGTCAAGGAACTCAAATTTTAGGAATGCTGAATTTTGTACTTATTATTTTTCTTTCTGCTAAAATAATCCCATTTCTACTTAAAGCTCTGCTAGGAACATTCAGTGACATCCATACGAATACTCAAATTTCAAAGTGTTTCTTTGGACTTAGGCTTCCTCTATCCACTTTTCGGAAAACTCTGAAAGAGGAAACTCCAATACTTTTTATCAATAGGCAGAAAGTAAATTATAGAACAATGATGATGATAATTACAGGCAGAACAAATAACTACAATGATAACCAGAGGCAAAGGTTTTTACTGTTCTTTACTCTATGATTGGAGATTGATATATGAAATTGATATTTATCTAAAACAGAAGTTTCCGAGGAGCTTTTAAAATTATAGATCTTCTGAGTACCACTTAAAGTTCTGATCCATTAAATCTGGAGCAGGATATCTAAAATTTTTCCTCAGGTAATGCTGCTGATCCAGCAAGTTCCTGAACCACTGCTTTTATCTGAATGCTCACCTGTATATAAGATTTTTAAAAATAGAAATAAATTCCACAGGACAACTATTAGGAAGGAATGCTCCTGCCTCACTCCTGTTTTGTTCTGGGGAGTAATTTCCCGAAACAATCCCACTGCTTTTATTTCCCCCACGAAATGTGATGAGCCTCCTAGTTAGTGGGCATATAGCAATTAGTGCACAGTTCTTTAGTGGATAGAATTAATCTAACAGAGGCCCAAAGCATGAGAGGTTTTGGTCTTTTCCTCCTTCTTTTGACACACGACCAGTGGTCACAGCAACTTGGCTAAGAGTTCCTCTTCTGTAGGCAGACACTTTACCCTTAGAAGACTGTTGCAAGATCTCAACTGGAAGACAAGAGTGTTTGCAAGCCAATTTTGATACTGTGTTGCATTCTCTAAATTTGTCTTTATGTGTAAAGATGTTATATTTTGTTTTTTATACCACAAGCATGTGTCTTATTTTTGAGTTGAGTGAGAACTCATGTAAGAAAGATGGGTGCTATTTATGGGATCCCCTCCAAATTCTAACAACAAAAATAAATTACGATCAAAGTTGAAACAGAAAAGCATAAAGTAACCGAATATATTATTTTATAAATAATAAATGTATAAATGTAATTCATACATTTATGCATTTTTGTAAACCTAAAACCCTAGTAGTGTTCAGGGCAGGTAATTTTTTTTTTATTTTAGTAAATTCCACTGGAATGGAAATATATGTTCTAATATCTAAATTGATAAAAATCATAAAATACATGCAATAAGAATTTTGTGGGTGTGAGGAGGAGAATAAGAGCTAGCCAAAATGTCTACAGTTATACACACTTGTTCCATTTGATCATATATTATCCCTCATAATTTTCAAAGCATATCATGATATGCATTATGAAAATTTACCCATAAAAGCCTAGATAGGACTTGCATGAGATGTACTATATAAACCTGTGACATCACAATACATATGAAATATCTTATTGTTCTGTATGAACAATCATCCTCCATATTTGTTGTTTTCAGAATTTTTAAAAAGAAATACATTCAAATTGCATTATGAGTAATTGAAGTAATATCTAAGAAAGAATTAACTGTACACACAATCTAGAACCTAGTTCTACCTGTATAGTAGATATCTAGGTATTCCATTTTCTGCCTACCCTATTCTAAATATGCTTTCCTTTCTGGATTCCTTAGGTTATCTTGGATTTCTCATTTTCCTCAAGCATTCAGTCGAAGTCCTATTGGCTGTACCTCTGCAAATGTCTGTGAGAACTAATGCAATAGCTTACCTAGTCTTCAAATTTCTTATTTCTTCCGTATCTATTCAAGATTTGAACCATTATCAGACTAATCTTTCTAAAATGCAAATTTCATGATGTTCCTTTTTCATCCCTCATTTTAAAAACTTTCAATAGTGCCAAATTTTTTTACACAGTAAAATGGACGTCTTGTAGAATAGAATTCAAAATACCATTCCACTTAGTTTGTAGTACTCTGTCTCCACTCTACCACCATTCTGCCTCCTGGAGCTGGTGCTCTAATTACAGAGAAACACTAGCAATTCACTAAATATGCCATGCATGTGAATGGCCCTCTTTCTGCAGAGAGCGCCTGTCCTTTCTCTATCTGTAACATTGTAACACCATCTTTAAAACTCAGCTCCAATATCACCTCCATTGAAAAGCCTTTCTTGAGTCTCCCCTGAAGAGACTAATCACATCCTCCTCCTCTGGGATTCTACAATGTCAATCATGTTGCCTATGGACTTCTCTTTTAAACTATGAGGCTGTGGAGCAGGGACAAAATCTTTTTCTGTCCCCACAGTGATCAGCACACTGATAATGAATAAAATCTTGATTAAGTCACATTTTTCCTGAATTTTATTTTCCTAATATATACAAGAGAGATGATCAGCCTTCAGATTATTGCATAGATTAAATGAAATGCACATGCAAATTTCTCTATCATAATATGTAGCACATAAGTAGTGTTCAATAAGTATTAACTAAAGTTGGAATATGTGATATTTTTAGAGCATCACTCATTTACAAATTTGCTAGGCATACATTAAAGAAAGGTACTATCTATAGGATAACCTTGAAATCTAACAAAAATAAATTATGACTAAAGTTAGAACACAAAAATAATGTAACTGAATACATTATTTTATAAATGTGTACCCTCACAACAAACCTGAGCTAAGTATGATAAGGTATGTGTATAGCAAAATGCCTTTATGAAATACAATTTTAATATAATGGATGATAACAGGTGATCATTAAATGAATAACTATTTCAATTGGTTAAGAAAGAAATGCACAAAGAAGGAAGAAGACAAAAGAGACAGAAGTGGGCTCAATCACTATTCAATGATTATCCAGGTCAAACATTAAGTGAATATTGGACATAGGTCTTGGGAATCCAAGAATACTTTTTATCTTCATGCTGTGAGCTCCTAAAGAAGTTAAGATAATAAAACTTTTCATTTTGGATGTTTCAATGAGGAATACTTATATCTGCATGTAATAAAATACGTGACCAATAGCCCAGAGGTAGAGAAACTAGAGTTGGTTCAGTGGCTCAATGACAGCATCGAGGGATCATGATGCTGTCCTTGTGCTAATTACCTAAAATTCACAGCAGGACTACTGTATATCCAGATATCATATCTTAATTGTAGGAAGGAAGAAGACAGAAGGGTCAAAGGGTAAATGAGGCCCTTCCAATTGAGTCTATCTTTTCACATCAAGCAAGTTTTCACAGAAGCTACATTCAGGATACTTCCACTTCACCCAAAATTGGAATAAGTCTACCCAATTCTGACTTCAAAGGAGGCTGATCAACTATTTACATCTGTCTACTCAAAATTCATATATATCTTTTTCCCATTACACAGAACACTCTCACCTACTATTCAAGAGAGACAGCCCCAAACTTCATCCAGCCACTGAATCCAGATTGCACGCTTAAAAGATAACTTATCTGCCCACAGCATCCACAATATACAATGGTTGAAAAGCAAGTAACTAGGGCCGGCTCTGTGGCTTAGCGGTTAAGTGCGCGCGCTCTGATGCTGGCGGCCCGGGTTCGGATCCCGGGCACGCCCCAAGGCACCACTTCTCCGTCCAGCGCGAGGCCGAGTCCCACGTACAGCAACTAGAAGGATGTGAACCTATGACATACAACTGTCTACTGGGGCTTTGGGGGGAAAAAAATGAATAAATAAAATCTTAAAAAAAAAAAAAAAGAAAAGCAAGTAACTAAAATAAAAAATCCCCTTTGAAAAAAGGAAGTATGAAAAACATACAGCAGTATTCAATCTATATCACACATCAAAATCAACACATATCAGAACTAGCTGATAGGATTAGTGAGACTTTCTGCTCTGCAATGGAATAATTTTTCTGATCAGACATATTGGATGCTTTCACATCTCCTCTGTGCAAAAATCTTCCTTTTACATTACCCTTCAAGGTAACACCTGGGGCAAAGGGGATGGAGATAGTCTTCCTGTGACCTGCATGGCTACAGCAGCTTTTTCCCAATTTGTGTGAGTTAAGAGATACAGTGTTTGTATTAGGGATTGAACAATCAGTAGCTGAAGCTGGCCGAGCCTGGAGTTTCTTTAAAAATTCTGCTGTCAAAAATATAGACAGCTTGCAGTCCTTATGCTTTTGGTCAATTCATTTTACATGTAAACACAGTCAAACTGATCCTCTAGGCATAGCTTTAAGCCTGGTAATCTTCAGCTCTTAAGTACAGACCTCTGTACACTCCCCTCAATTCCACCAGGCAATCTTTCACATAAATCTCATTTGGCCAGAATCAGATTATATCAGATCCCCCAGCTGTGAAAGATGATAGAAAATTGAGATTTCAGTTTCCTGGCCTATCTAGAGAGGAAAGCAAGGAAAAAAATGGTTGTGAATGGCATTTCAGTGGTCAAGTTTGATGACTCTTCTTGAGTTACAGATAGAGCCATTATTCTTTCATTGTCTGTTTCCAAAAGAGACACTATACTTCTCTCTATCTTTAATGTTAGGTTTCTGGGATTTGATAAATAGCCATGCTCACCATATCTTTTCCTGATTTTATAGTCGTCAATTATAACCAATATATTCATTCAGCATGACTAGAAGAAGAGCAAAGCTGGTGGCCTCACACTTACTGATTTCAAAATATATTACAAAGCTACAGTAATCAAAACTCTATGGTACTAGCATAGGGGCTGGCACCGTGGCCTAGTGGTTAAGTTCAACCTGCTCCCTTTTGGCAGCCTGAGTTCAGCTCCTGGACATGGACCTACACCACTTGTCGGTGGCCATGCTGTGGCGGTGACCCACATACAAAATAAAGGAAGATTGGCACGGATATTAGTTCAGGGATAATCTTCCTTGGTAAAAAAAAAAAAAAAAAAAAAAAAAACCAAAATAGTTTTATACTAGCATAAAAACAGACATAGACAAATGGAACAGAATAGACAATCCATAAATAAACTGCCACATGGTCAAGTGAATTTCAACAACGATACCAAGACTACATATGGGGAAAGGATAGTCTCTTCAAAAAATGGTATTGGAAAAAGTGGATATCTACTTGCAAAAGAATTAAATTGGACCCTTATCTTGCACCATACACAAAAATCAACTCAAATTAAGTAAAGTCTTAAATGTAAGACCTGAAACCATAAAACTCATAGAAGAAAACATAGGGAAAAATATTCTTACAATTGGCTTTGCCAGTGATTTCTTGGATATGACACCAAAAGTACAAGCAACAAAAGCAAAAATAGACAAATGGTATTACACCAATCTAACAAGCTTTTGTAAAAATCAACAAAATTAAAAAACAACATATGGAATGGGATTTCTCCCATATATGTTTGCAAACCATATATGTGAAAAGAGGTTAATATCCAAAATATATAAGGAACTCTCACAACTCAATAGCAAACAAATAAAACAAAACAAAACAAATAACTCAATTAAAAAATGGACAAAGAACCTGAATAGATATTTCTCCAAAGAAAACATACAAACGGTCAACAGGAGTTTGTAAAGGTGTTCAACATCACTAATGCAAATCAAAACCACAATAAGATATCATCTTATACTTGTTAGGATGGCTATTATCAAAATAATATAAAAGAGATAAGTATTGGCAAGAATGAGAACTAAAGAGAACCTTATACACTGTTGGTGGGAATGTAAATTGGTGCATATCAAAAAACAGTATGAAAATTCCTAAAAAAATTAAAAATAGTATTACCATGTGATCTAGCAATCTCAGTTCTTAGGTATATATCCAGAAGAATTGAAATTAGGCTTTTGAAGAGATATCTGAATTCCAATGTTCATTGTAGCATTATTCCCAATAGCCAAGACATAGAAGCACCTAAATGTCTATCAAGGGATGAATGGATAAAGAAAATGGAACGGAATATTAGCCTTAAAAAAGAAGGAAATCCCATCATTTGTGAACACATGTCCCGTTCTTTGACCATCCCCAATTTGTTGGCCAAACTCCAAGTTTACTAAATCTTTCTTCAGATGCATTGGTCTAAATCAAAATCCAGACATAAATGCACTATTAATTAATGTAAGTGTAGAATAATATTTTTAATTTTCTTTATAATAACTTACCTTATGTTATTAAAAGAAAAGAATTGTGTTGGACATTTCTGGTCACAGTGACATAGAGGCCTGATTTTTTTTTCAGGGAATCACAATGAGTCATCCCCAGCACCCTTACAAAGCAAGTTGTTTGGAGACCACAAACCTCAAAATACAGTTTAAGTCTGCGTTTGTATAAGGCATTGCACTGAAATGTCCAGCACTGGAATTCGTTTACCACACGTTTTTGACTAAACTCACAGTATGCTGAAAATATCCTGTTCACCCTCATCAGCTTGGCATTTCAATCAAAGTTGGGAATTTTATTGTGCATTTCCTCTAACAGATAGTGCATATAAATGCTAAATGAAACTGGCCAAATATCTTAATTCTGGTGAATGTCTCTGTTGATATTTACGCTGCTACTGCCAGAGAAGTGTCTATTTATCCTTTCTATTTGATTCTTCTTTGTAAGATAGTCCCCCCTAGATTCTGACAGCTATTTTTATTTAAATAGCTTTTGCTATGGACATTTATCAAAGATTTCCTGAAAGTCTATTCCAATCACATGCAATAGTTGCCTCTTTATATGCAATTTTACATCAAATTAAACATACTAGTCAGTTAGGTCTGTTACAATCATCTGCCTGTGCTTTATCTTTATATTCTCTGTGAAGACAGATCTTTATTTACCAACATAGCTTAACACAGAATCTTACAAGTAAGCATTCAAAAATTAGTGCTTATTTAAGTATTTCGTTATCATTTTTATTTTTGACAATTCCAAAAATGCATATGTTTGTAAATGAGACTAAATGGTAAAATTGTACCTTCTTCAAGGCCTGTAAATATATAAGACTGGCAAAGTATTGGGTTGCTAGATTTAACAAATAAAAATAAACCCAGCTCAATTTTAATTTAAATAAAGAATAAGTAAACTTCAGCATAAATATGCCCTAAATATTTCATGAGGCATATTTATATTAAAGAGAAAAATATGGTGTTTATATGAAATTAGATTTCCTTGAGTATCCTGATTTTTATCTGGCAGCCTTACAAATTGGTATTCTGTAGCCCAGCGTGCTTCTTGCTATTTTAAAAAATAATGTTATATTATCCACCAAAAGATTTCCTTTATAACTTTAAGAAAGGCATCATACAGCCCAGGTAATCTGTCTTCGTTTAGCTTACTAATTAGGTCTAGAACAGCCTGTATGTATACTGATTCGTAATCTAACACAGCAACCTTATTTGTTTCAAAGGCTATTTTTGAACTGAAGTTTTTCTTTACCATATTTCTATTAAAAATTAAGGCAAACTTTTAGTTAAGTTTAACGGTATTTCTGTTTCCCCGGTTATACATTTTCTTCTCTTTATTATCTAGTTTTTTATATAATTGCTGTAGTTTAAAGGCATTTTTTAATACTATTTGATTTGGGTGTCTAATTTAAAATATATCTGTTACTTTTATGAGTAGGTGCCCTCTTCCCTTTGCCTCCCTACTTCTAGGCAAAAATGATAAATGTATGATTTTTTCTTGTTCCAGTTCCATTGAGCTTTTAACTAACAAAAAGTAATGACAGCTTATAGCAATAGAAGAGTATTAATAGAATCAACAGAGTATTGATTGAAGTCAATACTCATTTTCAGTGTTTTATACATTAATATTTTTTCTATTAAAAAAAATTTAAATGTGAATTCAGGAGAAAATGTTAGACACTGTCACCAGAAATGATTTTAAATTAATTTTACCTTATTTAGTAAGATAACTTCACACTTCCTGTTATTGAGTTTTAAATAATCCCTTTTTCCATTTTTTGTAATATTAATCACAGTTTTTTAAATTGATAGACAATTTTTTAGAGCAGTTTTAGGTTACAGAAAAGTTGAGTGGAAGTATAGAGAGTTCTCATATATGCACCCTTACCCTCCCCACCCCTGCACACACACAGATTCCCCTATTTATTAACATCTTGCATTAGTGTGGTGCATTTGTTACAATTGATGAGCCAATATTGATACACTATTATTGACTAAAACCCATAGTTTACATTAGGGTTCACTCTTTGTGTTGAACGTTCTATGGGAGTTTGACAAATATAGGATGAGATGTATCCAATACTACAGTTTCATACAGAATAGTTTTACTGTCCTAAAAATCCCCTGTGCTTCATTTATCCCCGGCAAACACTGATCTTTCTCTGTCTCCATAGTTTTGCCTTTTCCAAATGTTATATAACTTGGAATCTTACAGTATATAGCCTTTTCGGATCGGCTTCTTTGACTTAGAGGTATGCATTTAAGGTTCCTCTAGGTCTTTTCTTGGCTAGATGGTAGCTCATTTCTTTTTCTTGTTGAATAATAATCCATTGTAAGGATGCATCAACATTTCTTCATCCATTCACCTCTTGAGAGACATCTTGGTTGCTTCCAAATTTTGGCAATTATGAATCAAGCTTCCATAAACGTTTGTGTGTAGGTTTTTGTGTGGATAATCATAAGCTTTTTACCAATAAGTTTAGATCTGTTTGTTTTTCCTTTTACCAGAATGTCAAATTCAGTTAAGTTATGATTACTATTACATGATGGTCAATGTATAATTATCTTCTGTATTAATTCTTGTTTGCCTCTCAGGATAGAGGTGAATTCAGATGATTACAGAATCCCTTTCTCTGACTCCACAGGTATTGTGTTGTTTTTGGTTTCCCTATTGGTCTTGTAATGAAACGTAATAGCTCTACACTGCTGTTATTACGGCAGAATAAACAGTGTTAGCCACCTTTATTTGGGAGGGGAGAATAATGAGAGGATGGTTTGTGAGTAGTTCTACTTGAGATGAACTATATCACCTCTCAATAGCCTTTCGATACTATCCTTAAATGGGTTGGTAAATCATATCAAACTAAAAGCTGTAAATATACAATCAAGTGTGATTTCAAATATCATATTTAATAAATAAGGATTTATTCATTAAAGCTATATTGTTTTGTATTCCTATGTGTTACATAAAGTAGCATATCAAGAGAATTGAGTTATAATCAGACAACTGTTCAAATACTAAAATATTCAAATGTTAGAATTATTCCTAATAAAGATCTTAAAATATGAAATAATCTCCATTTTTCTTATTAAGATAATTATATACTGCATTTGTGGCTTTTGCAAATATAGCTGTAATTACCCTGGCATTGTATTGCTTACTGTCTTTTTTCCCCATGTATTAAAGCTATTTATTTACAACAAATGCTTTGTATGCAAACATTAGTCTGCTGTTAACAAAAGTGAAGCGCAAATTTGTAATTAGCTACAGCTGTACATGCTGCTTCCTTTATTCAAAAGTCTTCTATCATTGTGAAGCTGGTTTGCTCATTTTATTCTTTGTGGGAACCAATCTTGGAAACTAGATAAAGGCTTGTTCTCCATATGCTGAGTTCAAATCAACTATTATCAGTTCTCTTTGGGATGAGAGGTACAGTTTATAGCAATAGCTGGATTGAAGGGAGGAGAAGGAGAAGGAAACGGCCTTGAGGAAAGTTGTGCATACTACATTAAATGAATACGAATATTATACGTCAGTTAATAATTTAAGCATCAATTCAAAGTTCTGTGTCTAAGTTATATATCATTAAATGCCAATTAGTCAAAATCAAGCACATCTCTTACATCATAGAATCAAACTATGACCTGATTGCTTTTTCAATATCAGTTAATCCTATTCAATGTGTAGCCCTTTGGTAGAATCTCATATAAAATAGTCTGGGCTCTTGGATCATGGGAAAGTTACTTAAACTCTCTATTCTTCAATTTCTTCATTCGTAAAATGAAGAAAATAATACTTCATTTGGTTCTAGTGAGGATTAAGTGAGTTAACGCATCAAACACTTAGAACACTGCCTAACACACAGTAAGTGATATTAGTGTTAGCTATTATTATAAGATCTGGTACATTTTAGGAGGTAAAATTCCCTATCCATTATTGATGTTACTGATAAAAGACTAAAAAAATGAAAACATGTCTATGAAGTTCATTAAAATGATGGGTTATAAAGGAGAAAAATTGGGCACTAGAGCAAGATATTTTCTCCAAAATCTTTTTTTATACATGGTTGAAACCCTAGGAGAGGAAAATGCCCTAGTACTATTTCTCTTCATTTGGTATTTGTAGTACTATGTTAAAATAGGAGTACATTTGACTATCCCTTGGCCTACTTCCAAATTACAGAAAATGATTACAGAATAATTGACACTCTTACCTTCCCAATTACCACTCCACATATGCCCAGAAAAGAAAATTACAGAAGCTGGTGAGGTTAGATTTTCACCAATGGCAGTTATAATTTTCCTGAGATAACTCTGTTTGATATTTGACAGAGGAAATGTCAAAGAAGAGAGTCAAATGTAAGGAGAATAGAAAAATGGCATTATTAAAAATAAAAAACCTCACTCCAAAAGATTTACATGTTAAGATCTAAAGTAGCATTTCTAGGCTCTTTGCCTTGGGGCAACCAACTGCTTTCGTTGTACAACCTGATTAGTTGGACAGCATCTATGCTGGCTGCTAACGTCTTTCTCTATTCTCCATCCTTTATACTCTTAAGAGTCTAGCATGTTTTGTACCCTTGCCCTCTCAAGTCGAAACAGCCAGAGCTATGTGTAGTGCAGGAGCACTATAACCGCCTACGGTAGCAATATTGTGGCTTCATTGCCACAATAATTTTTCATCACATTCTTGGATACTGAGTTGAAGAAGTTTTCTCCAATATCTATCTTAGTAAATTAGTTTTCCTTTATTTAAATAGTTATATATGTGTTTATTCATGTCTATTCCTACTCACCAATTGCTTTAAAATTTTTAAAAAGCAGCTAAAAAGTAGTTTTTTTTTTTACCATAAAACAATTCTATTTTGCCACAATAGAACCGTTATCTTTTTACAAGACATCCACAAATAATAAAAAATAATAAAGAAATATTTAAAAACTCTAGTGTGATGGCTGTACTCACACAGGAAATCTTATACCTGTTCTGAGTATCAGACTGTGGCCCAGACCTTGAACGAAATATTTATTTTCTACTAAGAAAATAAAATCAGTCTTCTCATGACAAGCTTATTAAAAAAAAAGAATAATTGAAAAGAATATTTTTTGTTCAACTGGATTGTCATTAGAGTTAGTTGCACAGTAGTTTCCCTAAAATAGCCTACCCATGAAGTTTACCTACCAGGATGAGTTTAGGTAGTATATACCTAATTACAATGAAAACAAAAACAAAGACGCACTGAGGTCAAAAAGCTGAATAACCAGAATGAAGGCCAGCTGAAACTATACAAGGACAAAGCTAAGAAATCTTAGACGTCAAAACACATGAAATCACAAGTCATACAGGCGGAAGCCCAGGTAAAAGCCTGTGGCATACCTCAGATGTTCTAAACATGGCAGGCCCTTAGCACAGCATATGAAAATAGGATAACACTGACCTATTTTTCACTTTCAATTTATTGAAGAGAAAGGTGACTTAAAGCTGCGGAAAATAACTCGTGGCCCAAAATACAATTCCTGCCACAATGCTTGAAAATCCAACCGTTCCCGTTAAAGACATTTAGAAAATGTCCACGTCTTTGACATTACTCATATTCCCGTAACTCGACCCTTCCTATATTCACTTCTTCTCTGTGAATCCTAGCCCGTGTAATTCAACCTAGCCCTTTGGTATCTGGGCCTCTCTTATCGTTCTGCATCTACTTGATTAAATGCAAATTCAAAGTATCAGTAATGTTGTGGTTAGCTCCCAAGGAAAGGTCTCCAATATCTCAATAGGATCTTGCTGTTGTTTGGTCATATTTTCTCATTCCTCACAACAGTTATTTCAAGCCTTACCAGTCTCCACCATCATTTACTCTAAATCTCAACATACAACTTCACCTGCTTTTTCATAGGAAAATAGAAGCTACTAGATGGGAAACCCCTCAACTTCCATTCCCCCCCTACTGAAAACCAATTGGAACCTGCTGTTTGTGTCCTTATAGCATCTTTTCTAGGGCAAATTTCTCCCCCTGACATATGAATGTCATTTTCTCCAGTCTTCATGGACATTTCATTTATCAGTTATCTCTTATCTCTCCTGAATTCCTAATATGCCACTCTCTCCTGCGGTGGCTCTCAAACTTGGCTTTAGATTGGAATCACTTGGAGAGCTTCAAAAATAATTTTCATTGTGTTTCACTTCCAAAGATTCTTATATAATTGGTGGGAGGTGTGGCCTGGGTATTAGGATATTTAACAGCATTTCAGGTGATTTTCATGTGCAGTCAAGATTCAAAACCACCACTCTATTGGCTCATTTTCCCAAAACACAAAGCATTCCAAATTATTCCAGTATTTATTTTAAAAAACAACCCCAAATATCAAAATCTATGACAATTTAAGCATCAAAATAAATAATGTTAGTAACATTTACAACCAAATGAATAAAATAGCAATTAGTGGGTTTACATTGATATAAAGAAACAGAAAAATGGGAGGAAGAGTTAGCTCTTCCTTATAGAGAATGATAGTTAGCAAATGAGGAAGGAAATTTGGAATTAGAAAAATCACCTTTCGGTAACCAATGAAATAATGATTCATTCAAGAAATAAAATCTAATGGATGTTAAAAATAGTGATGTAGGACGAGAAATAGAATTTTACCATTTCAAAGATCCTGCCCATAAAATATTTACTAATTAAACATGAGACACAGGTGGGTAAAAAGTGATTTTACACTTGCCAAATAAAAGGATGAAAATTAAAATTAACAGTAGTGGGATAAATCAATATCAAGTATCACTCAATAGGAGGCAATGAGGAAACAACAGCATCACTTCTGGGATATTCCAGCCAAACAGTATTGCCTGGGTCTAGTGAGGAAGAAACATCAGATATTTGAGGGGCATTCTACAGAATGACTGCTCTGCAATCCTCGGAAATATCAAAGTGATAAAAGTCAAAGAAAGACTGAGGAACTATTTCATAATGAAAAATCTAGTATTACAAGACAACTGTGTGTAACATGAAATCCTGGATTGGATCCTTTTGCTGTAAAGACTACATGGGATAATTGGTAAAACTTGAATGTGGTCTCTAATTGGAGCATACATAGAAGTTCTTTGAAACATTCTTGCAACTTTTTAAGTTCAAAAATGTTTCAAAATCAGAAAACAAACAAAATAAAAACATTGACCTAACAGCTTTCAGAATGTGCCTCTTACACTATAATAATTGTTTTTGGATTGTTTGCTTATTTGTATTTAGTTCTATTCCTTTTTTTTTTTTTTTTTTTTGTGAGGAGGACTAGCCCTCAGTTAACATCTGATGCCAATCCTCCTCTTTTTGCTGAGGAAGATTGGCCGTGGGCTATCATCCGTGCCCATCTTCCTCCACTTTATATGGGACGCTGCCACAGCATGGTTTGACAAGCGGGGCATCCGTGCACGCCCGGGATCTGAACCTGTGAACTCCGGGCCGCAGATGCAGAGCGCGCACACTGAGCAGCTACACCACCGGGCTGGCCCCTGTATTTACTTTCAAAAAGCTATTCTTCTAAATATTTCTTCAGCTCCTTCCTTTCTGTACAGTGCAACTTCTCAAAAGGATAGAATCCATTTGTTTTCTTCACTCATCTGTTTCTTTTATTCCTCAAGCCTGTGTATTTGAATTCTGCTTCTAATATTCTACTGAAATACTCTTACCAGTGTCGTCCGACTCCTTTTGCTAAATTCAATAAAAACTATTCTGTTTTTATGTTTTTTAACACCATTAGTCTTCCTTCTGAATTTTGTAATATGACTTTTTCCTGTTTTTTTCTCTACCTATGGCTTACCTTTCTCACCACTTCACACATCCATTTATTCATCAAATATTTAATGAATTTATTTTGTGCACCAGACACTTTCTAGATGCAGGAGATCCAGTGATAAGCAACATAGAGAAGGTCCTTATACTCATGAAGGTTGTGTTCAAGTGTGGGAAAACAGCCAACAAAGAAGTAACAGACAAGCAAACAAGACAGCATCAGGAAGTGTCGAATAATATGATGATGACACAACAGGGTAGATTGACAGAAAATGACTGGGAAACGGGAGTGTGAAGTAGGAGTTATTTTAGATAGGCAGGTCAGAGAAGGTCTCTCTGAGAAGGTTCTGTTTGAGCTAAGATATGTCAGAAAGTCTAGTAGAAGGCACTCCTGCCGAAAGGAGCAACAAGGTCAAACGCCCCAACTTTGAAAAAACTTGATGTGGTTGAAGAAGAGAAAGAAGATGGTGTAGCTGGAGCAGAGTGATCAAGGAGTAGCATGGTGGAAGCAGTACCACTAAGGAGTTTGGGTTTTATAATAATTATAATAGAAAGCTATTGGAGTGTCCTGGTCAAAGCCAGCGGGGTTCTCTGATTCATATATTAAGGTGAAATTAGCACTTCATTTTCTCCATGACCCTTTAGAAGATGTGTCTAATCCTATGATTATTTTATTATTTATTTGCCCTTCTCTTAATTGCTGGTGCTTCCTAAGGATTCCACTGTAGACCCTCTGCTCTTCTTACAGTAAATATTCTCTTTTGAGAATCCACTCCCGTGATTTCATCTAACACATATTTACTGATGACTCTCCAGGATCTCTTTTGAGCTCCAAACCCATTGTCTAGCAGTCACTATACACCTGCATAGACTCAGCTCATTATCTTCTCCTTCAGACTTGCTTTCCCTTCTACATTCCCTGATTTAGTGAATGATACGGCCATCTAGTCAGAAACCTTGTAGGTAGCCTTGGTTACTCTATATACTTAACCAGTAACTGTATCACATAAAGTTTCCTCATTAAAATCTCTTGTATTCATCTCTTTCCCCTCCCTGCACTGTAATACCATTTGTTCAGGCACTCTTTTCATCATCTATCAACTGATATACTGCAAACGCCCCTGATTTTCCTGTTTCTAGTTTCTGCTCCGCCACATATGATCCATTTTGCTTACTGCTGCCAGAATGAACTTTCAAAAACGCATTTGATCAAAAAAGATTCATGCTTAGACATATTTTATTAAGGGAGATTCCCTTAAATATATCTCCATTGCCAGAATGATTAGTAATAGTAATAGTAATAGTAATTGTGACGTTGATGATGATGATAATTTATTGAGTGATTGCTATAGGACAGTTCCTGATCTAGAAGTTATGTATGCATTAAACCATTTCTCATATTGACTATAAGAGGTAAGTTCTATCATTACTTCCACTTTACAGATGAGATAACTGATAACACTGAGAGCTTCAGTAACTTGCCCTAAACTATATAAACAGTAAGTGTCAGAGCTAGGATTTAAATTTAATCTGACTCCAGAGTCAACACTGACTAAATTCAAACTTACTAGTACAACACACAAGTCTCTGCACGGCTTGCCCTTTGAAAATTTCCCAGCCTTCATTTCTCAAACATTTCTCTTATATCACACTCTCATGTTATGTTAAATATATTGCAGGTCCCTTGCTGACATCATGCTCCCATCTTCCATGCCATTTTCATGAGATCCCTCTGGCTGTAATATCTCTCTTCTCTTTTGTCACCCAGTTACAGCTTATTTGTCCTTCAACACTGTCAGAGTCTATTTTGTCTATTCCTAGGAAATCTCCCAGTTGATGTTGGAGTCTATTAGTGCCTTATCAGTCTGTGCCTTCCTCTATTATAGTAAGTAATTCCCTCTATATCATCACATTTCCTTGTTTATATTCCCTTTAACATTAAGAATTCATTAAGAGGAGGAAATCTACCTTTCATTTCTATATCCTAGTGCCTCATTTAACAATCGGTTCATAACATCATTTTTAAAAATATATTAATGAATAAATACCACCGTCACTCATTGCTATCTCATTACAAATCAGTTTCATGGTTATCTAGCAGAGAAGATGGTCTTTAAAAATAGAGCATATAATAGATAAATTTTGAAAAAAAGAGAAGTATGAGAAAGTCACTAACAATAGGGAATCTACCCAGTTGTTGATGCAAAGGCAAAGGCAATTCTTAGATATCTAGAGACTACCATTGGGACACTGGATATCAGAGGAGGGGGATTCAGGTTAGAATGCTATGAGGGAGAGAAAAGATACTTTAAAAATCAGATGCTAAGAGATGATGTAAATTTCACAGTTTTGTCTGGTAGGATCAAATGGATTCAACAAAGAACTTAATAACTATCTATTATTCTTGCAATAATAACTACCTTTCCTGGGAAATGAAACCAACTGGGCACAGCCATCTCAACACACCAAACTGTTGTCTTTGTTCCACTAGCCTATGGATATTCGGTTACAAGTAGAAAAATAAATCTGTCAATCACGTTTGCCAAAGCAGAATCTGGGAATTAGACTAATGATTTTTAGATTTGAATAAATTGACTAGAGAGCTGGTTATGTAAAGAGGACTAGTCGCTTTCTTTGGAATGAAGCATTTAAAGTAGAGTAGAGGCGCTGGAAAATTGGGCTCAAGAGTCTGAAAATCCAGCCAAATCTAAAGTTTAAACATATAGAGAAGATTGGTAGTTGGAAATCTATTTACTAGTGCAAGTGTTCCAGCCTGGAAAGGTGGAAAATAAAATGCTGTTTACAAGTTTTCTCTGGTTTGTTATATAAAATGTGTTGTGCATGTGATATCTAAATTTAAAGTAACATGATTTAAACTGCAGTACGTGATGAAGAGTCCTCTGAGGTCACTAAAGCTTTGATTTTCCAGTTAGCTTATTTTATAGCTAGTGCTTTGGAAGCCATCAAGTCCATAACGAGATAGATCAATCAGATTGTTTTTATTGGTCTACTGCGTACCATACACTATACACAGCAGTATTCATTGAATCAGATTGCTGGGGAACAGCAGCTTTAACCTTGAGACTTGAGCAGAGAAAATAACAGCTTCAAAATTAAATCTTCATGAATTATATATATTCTTATATAAAATTGAATTTTTAAACAGTGTCAATTGAAATCCGCTGGTAATGAACCAAGTGCAGTTATTTCAAAGAGGAATCGTGGTCAAAACATCACATGTTCACTGATTTAAAATAGTTTACTAAACTTCTTATTCAAACAGCAGACTTCGCATTGGTTCAAAGAAACCCATATTTTTTTTAAATGGCTTCAATAATACACTATTTAAAGGTAAAGTAAAAAGGAACAGATGACCTTCAGAAGTTGCTTCAAAAGCCTATGATGATTTTATTGTTTTACATTTGTTTATCTGCCTTTCAAAAAAAATCTGAGGAAAATTAAAAGAGGTAATGCAAGCCAATGGCACGGTAAATGGCACACTCGTGGTCTCAATAAATGTTAATTAGTTTCTCCAGAATTTTGAGAAGGCTCGAAGGTTGACGTAAAAATCCACAAATTGCCTGAACTATTGGTTTCCTAAGTACAAATCCTTAGCTTCATCAGTGTTCATATTCCTTCACAAAAACTCAATTGGCAGTTAAGGAAAAACTGGGAAAATTGCTGCAAGGATCACTAACCAGGAATAGTGTTTCTCGAGGACGTGGTCAGAAGTTCACATTACAATATCCAAGAAAGGAGGGTATATAACCAGGGGTAGAATTCACATCTAAAGGGTCTAATCTGTGGGATGGGGACATGCAAAGAGAATCTCTCTGAAGTGGAGTTGAGGACTCACAGATGGCTAGGATTTTTTCAGTTTTGACGAATTCGTCCAAGTTGATATAGATGCACACTCAAACTGGTCATTTAGGAAAAAAATTAAATCCCGTAAGTTAGCTAGTAAGGAACTGGTTGGTGGTCAGCGTCTTAGAGATGTGACTGAAGATCATGGTACAGCTCCCATCTTAACAGAGAACTAGACACAAATCTAGAGCTAGGAAACAAGTACTTTGCTCCAAAGAGCCTGTGTAGAAATACTGGTGTGATTGAGAAACCAATTCCAAAATACATATGATGCATACAAATGGCGTATGAAATTCCAAATATAGTATGAATTTGGTTTACATTAACCCAGGCACTGGGTGGATTGAAATTTCACAAAGGACTTGAATACATACAACTGAACAAGCCTGGGTAAACAGTGGGCTGTCATCCAGTTGCCCAGAGCACTCTAAACCGTCAGTGTTCTCTTAAACCAGCAGGCACAATGACCAGAACTAAGTTTCTTATGATAACCTTCAGACTTTTCCAAGGCTTACCTCTCAGGAAGAATTTCACTAAGAAACACTCTCATAATATATCAAGGCCTCAAAATTGAAACATTACTTCTAAATTTTTGATGATTAAACTGACAAGGGGTCAAAAATGATATTCAACTTGCAGATGAGATAAAATTTTTCTGCTTTGTTTTGCATTTTTTTTTCCTTTGCCACCAGATTATAAATCTCATGAGTGCAGAGTCAAGTCTGTTATATCCACCATTATATACCCATCAGCTCGTAGGTGCTCATCCCATATTTATGGAATGGTAAATGCATGAAGAAATGGATAAATATTGCTGCTGTTGAATTAAAAAAAAATAAACCTGCCCTTATTTTCTGGAACAATGCTTGGCAACTCTCTTTTACAACTCTCTATAGCAATCTCTTTAGAACATAGCCCTTCATAACTTGGCACAACTTGTCTTTCTAGTGTCATCCTTTGCAACATTTTTTTAAATACTTTTTGGCATTCACTGAAAATATTCAATACCTTTCTTACGTTAAATGCCTTTCTAACAGTAAAGCTAGCACTAAATAAATACTTGGTGAGAAAATTCCATGCATGCTATTTTATGATGCAAAGTAAGGTATCAAAGTATCTTTCTCAGCCTCCCCTACTATACTGTGATTTCTTTGCACCAGGAATAGGGTCTTAAATCAATCTGTGCGTTTCTCCAAGCCTAACTCAGCATCTTCTATGCAGTGGGTGTTCAAAAGTATTTGTGCATTGAAAGAGTAATAAAAAGAAATAATTCCACTTGATATAAGTGTAAAATAATCACAGTAATTGATAATTTGACCAAATATAAATCTATGTTTTTATTTAATAAAACAGGGCTATTGACCTTGAGTTACTGAGACATCAGGGTCTTGAAGAAGGACCAATAGCTCGAGGCAGAACATATGGTCGAAGTCACAGAGTGACAGTGTCTAAGGGCCACTGTCTAAGCAGAAGGCAACTCTTTGGCATTTTTCTTCAAAATTCTCTGAGCTTGTGGCAGTATGACAATGAGACTGCTAGACATATTAATAGAGCTGCAGCATTTAAGGAAGTAAATGTGACAGCTGCAATTTAAACCTGCCTTGGGGCAAAACTTAGGGATAAAAGAGAGGCATGCTTAACAAAGCTTCATATTTAAGAAAAAGTCCCCAAAAGTGCAAAAATGCACAATTGAATAAAACTAAGTCTTATAACAGACGCTTCTCCACAGAAATTGATAAAGAGTTTATGATGGAAGAAAATGGTCCATAGTTTTGCTGTGAATCACACATCATTCCCCTGTGCCCTCTTTGCCCTTATACATGGGGTTATATATTTTGTGACAGATATTGCACCTCAGGAAAAGCTACTGCTCATCAGAGCAAGACATCCTAACATGGGCGGTGTCCTCAGTTATGTTCACAAGGTATGGAAAGGTGCTGCAATGAAATGACTCATTCAACTGATGTTCTCAGTGACTCTTGAGTTTAATCAAGTTCAAGAAATATTTATTGATCATCTACCATGTTGCATACACTGAAGCAACTCTGTATAACAGCAATGTGGGGATAAGCAGTTATGCAGATATAAACTTTGGCTTCAATCCATGCCTCAACACATTAGTTGCATGAGTTCTGCTAATAATAATAATAATAATAATAATAATAATAATAATAATAATAAGTATTTGTTGAAGGTTTACTAATTGCCAGACACTGTGCTAAGGGTAATATCATTTAATTCTCATAATAAACTAATGAGACAGATACTGTGATTACCATCCCTCTTGTACAAAGGAGGAAACTGCAGCCTGAAGAGGTGACCTAAGTTTCCCAATGTGACACAATTAACAAATAACAAAGCTGGGATGTGAATCCAGGCAGTCTGACTCTACATATAAGATTTTAATCACCACTTTAAATTATCTCCTAATTCATTTGCAATTTCTAGTACTGCTTCCTTGTCTGAAAAGTGAGGATAGAAAAACTGCTTCCCAGCTGCATTATCATGAGAATTAAAAATAACACTGTCGTTTTAATGGCAGGAATAAGGTGCATCGAACATAGACAGTCACTGAATTATCTCCATTATAACCCAGTATTGTTATATTTTTCAGTGATTTCTCTCATCCTTGAAATTTCATGTATCTCATAGTTTAAACTATACCAATTAAAATTTCACTCGTATATTGTCTTATCTCACTGGCTAATTGTTTCCTACACACTATAGCCTTCTTTTCCCAAGTAGTTAACTGATACATTTAAGGATGAACACCATAATTCATATAGTACATGTCCCACTTCATTTAGCTACTCTCAGTTGAACTCACTTTCAATTCATTTCTCTATTGCCTTCTGACTGATTGGTGAGATGAGTTCTTCTTGATTTGCTGAGTACCCGTTTCTTCCACTGTACCAATAAGCTGTCACCCTCAATCTTTCCATTGGGGTGGCTGCCTTAAGGTCAAAATTTGTGGGACAGGAAGGACTAACAAACGCATTTTGTGGACATGATTCACGGCCTCAGGTGGTGCCCCCTCTGCATAGCTTTTGGGCCAGAGCCCATTCCCTCGGCACTCACTGGGCAGGGCCTCTGGGGGAGGTGCCTCTGTCCTCTGTACTGTTACTCTGACGATTGTGACGGGGTTGAGGACAAGGCAACCACAGCATTGGGGTTTGCATAATAGGTTGTGTGAGCCATTCTCCTTACTGACCAGTCTGGGACATGGGCCTCCAACACCCAGTGCACCCAAATGTTTTTCATCCCAGGACTCCCCTGCTGGCCCAGTAATCTCCCAAGATCCTGCAAGATCAGGCTTTCTCTAGGAAGAGAGGTCACAGCTGCAGCACGTCAGGACTGATTCCGCACTTCTCTGACCACCCCTGACGCTCAGCACTTCCCAGCCCATACCTTTCCTGCCCCTCCATCAGGACCCTCACTTCTTCCCCCCAACATACCTGAATTCACACAGCACACACTGTGAGTTCCATCTGTGCCCTATTTGCCTTCAAACCTGACTCATGTTCATCAAAAACAGTTTTGGTAATAAAGGTGCATTTGATCTCTATTTGCCTGACGCCTACTTCCGTTAGTTGGTTCTAAACTCCAGATGGCTAAAAAAGGTGGTTAAGTATTAAATTTTTAACCATTCTCCCCCAAATCCACATCTAACTAGAATACTTTTTATCCCTACATTTGTGGCTTAAAAAAAAATCTATTTTAGTAGCTTATATTTCTACTTTAATAGCTACCATATAATAAATGTAATTGAGTCTTTTTTTTTTTTTTTGCTTATTTAGAAATCTGCCTTGTTTCTCACTGTACTGGGAAGTAAGTTAGGTAAAAGCTCCTATTCAGTTCCTGCTGCATAATTGGTGTTTAATAAATCGAATTTACTTTTTTCCACTCTAGGTATAAAACACATTGTTTAGTGTTTTAGTTTAGCTTAGTGCATCGTTTAGTACAGAAAAAAATTCTGTTTAAAATGGCTGGCTAATCAAGTTTGCTTGAACATAACACCTTTGTTTTGTTTTCACAATGTTTGTCTAACATGGAAAGCTTTTTTAATCTATTGATGTGCTTTATGACCAGGCGTTCTTTTGGTTAATTGCAAGGTGCAGTTGTAAACAATCTGTATCAATGAGCTCAACAGTGAGATCCTCTGAGAAACTGCCATTTGCCTTCTTTGAACCTCAGACACACATTTCAGTCCTTCCGCAAGTTCTCATCCAAGGTTTCTTCCAGTTGGATTTTCTGTAGTTCCAATATTAGAAAGCTTAGAATTCTGAGACCCTCTTCAGACAGGCTTCTGGATTCTGATTAGTTCCCACCAATTAGATAGCCGAACACAATATTTGGAAGGTAGAAATAAGTTGGCAACTAACTTCCTGCCATTTTGTCTATTGCTGATACTAAAATAGTTCATGGACATGTTCACTTCTGTTGTAATGTTCCAGTCTTCGGGTTCATGGGTAATAAAGGCATGTATAGCAGCAGTGATGACAGGATTCAGCCTCCTAGTGAATGGTCACTGGCTATGTAGGTATCAAGAGGAAGTTGCAGCCGTGGTGGTGTTAGTTTTCTAAGACTTGGATTGTCGCTATAGTGGGGTATTCTTGAACTGATCAGTTGCAGTACTGGCCTCAGATTCCACTTTCCTGTGGTAGATGTAGCATACATTTCTGAATGTTTTTGGAGGACCAACCTAGAGCCTTGTCCCACTCCTCCAGCTATTTTATAATCATTCAATTCTTTATATTAAATAACTTTCTGTTTAAAATGGCAGCAATGTTTTCTGATTCCCAAAATGATCCCTGATGGCTATAGAGCTTCTCAGGTTTAATTCTTGAGTCCGCGCTGACTTTGCAGAATTAAAGACATTTTCTAAAGTCTTTTCATTTTTAATATATTTTAGTACTATTCTGAAAGGCCTCAAAGAACTATTTTTCATTTAGGATTTTGGATTTGAAAGTGAAATGTCATGGATGGGTCATTATAGCAGGAAATTACCTTATATTCTATTTCTATCATCACAGGTGTCATAGAATCTGAAGTCAGATGTTATTGATGGATACACTAGTTGTGCATAATTTAACAGACATCAGATATAAAATTAGTAGGTATGGATAGATTTTATGTAACAATATATAATGTTTTAAATGTTAATAATATTAAACAAATGATAATAAATATATGTTCTATCAATGTTTTTTAAGGGTTACAGGAACCTAAAGACATTCCATTTTTATCAATAAAATACCTTTATTAAGAAGGGACTAGCAGAAAGGTTAGTTAGCTTTGGAAAGGATCAGGACCTAACCTTTACAAAAGAGAGAGAATGCTCTTATATATTTTTTTTCTAGCAGCTACGTTTTCTGGGCCATTTCCAGATATACTGACAGCACCAGATGTCAGCTGCTAGAAAAGCAAGTCAAAATAATGGAATTTTTAAAAGTCAGAGCAAAAAGCAAAACAAGGCAATAGACAATGAAAAGAGTATGGGGGGCAAAAAATTAATCAAAACCTGAAACAGGTCTTTCTACTTAAGAAATTTAAGTTAAAAATTTTATAATTTTGATTAAATCTGAACTATATCAAAACAGTGATATGAATGCAGAATAGGTTGAAACCCGAGGTCAGATTTTATATGTAACCCAAGAGCGCATAAAAGGAAAAGGCAAGGACAATGTAAAACAGACATATTTGTGATTTGCAGCAATAAGAAGGTTTATTCATCAAGCTTTTAACAATTGCTACTGAATTTGTTTTTGTAGAATGGTTAGAATGTGTTCAACTTGTTATGTGTTTATTAGTTACTTTTTATATTTCATTACAATAATATGTTAGGAAATGGATTTCCAACATTTTATATTGCTGGGTAAATTGCAAGTTGCCACAGCCGGGAGATCTTATAATACATATTTCAAGATTCTGCAAATATATAGACTATATTTAGGTTTATTTTAGAAACAAGATTGCAGGGTCTAAACAGGGTAAAATAGGGTTCTAATGGACAAAAATTTGGACCCGAGGTAGCCAATCACCTCGTCACTCTTCCAAGACATTTTGTCCATTTAATGGCTTTTAGTGCCCAAGATAGTACTTAGTTTTCAAGCATGGACTTTGATAAAGAATTAGAGTTGATAGGGAGCCTTGTGGGAGAAGAAAAAGACAAGATAACAGATGATTTGTACTGCAGACTTGCTGTGCCATTGATTTGACTGCGTTTTCTTTAAAATATAGACTCTTTCAACTTCTGCATGAAAATTCAAGTCTTTGTTATTTAGTTCCCTAAATATACTTAAAAGTTATCATATAACTTAAGTTGAACTTTGACACTTTGAAATATTGATGTTAAAATAAAGGAAAAAACAAAAAACTAAAAATATCTGCTTATAAAAGGGAATGGCCTAGGTCACATGTTGAATTTATACTTTAATCCTAAATTTCTCATGTGTGCTTCTCATCAACTGGATAAATGGCATAGGGTGAAAAGACAGGGCTTGTCAGAGTTTTGCATCCATTCCACCATAAAATGCCCTTCTACCTTTTCAGCAAAGGACATATATTTGTATTTTCAATCAAATGCAAGGTGTTTCCTTTAATCAGGGCTCCTGAAAACTATAAATGAACCAGTCATGCATAATAAGTTGTAATAAGTTGTACATTTCCCAACCATTGAAAAGAAAAAAAAAGCATGTTGATTTATCCTGTCAACAAAATCACAGTAGGGATAACCTATTAGAGAATAAAACATTAAGGACGAACATGTTAGATTACCCGAAAACAGCTGTCAAGGCCGAGGTGTGCCACAATATATATAATTTGAGTGAGGTTTGTAATCAGGCTTGAAGCCCAATTTGTATTTCCCTATTTCAAAATGTGACTCTCTATAAATTTTATTTTCAAATTACTAAATCAAATTTACACCTGTATCTTGATTAGTCAATAGAAACAAGTAGTAACAACTAAGTTTTCCGGCTTTGATAGGAAATGATATTATGAAAATATCTTGATGAATATTTGCCTGATATTTTGCTTATTGCCCTACTCAAAGATTACCTTTCTCCTCTAGGAAATATCACAAGAAATAAGTGGTAATTATCTTTTATACAATTAGTGGGCCCTTCTAAAATGTATCCCTGTGCCATCCTGCCCGTATCCTTGAACTATCTTTGCCCCAGCTGTGGTTAATAAGTTCATAAGATCTCAGTTAATTTTAATGGTGATTGGTGTTATTCAGGATATTCTTTTTCATCATACCACCTCTTATCTAGAGTTAACAGGAGTACACTAAACATAATTTAGCTTTGTTTTAGTTCACTATAATTAATAGGTAGAAATAATCAATAGAATTCCAACAATATAGGACATTGTTCTTTCCATAAACATAAATCAAGGTTTGAAACATCTTTTCACATTTTGTTTTCCTACTTAAATAAAATCTAAAGTTTTCATTTTAAATACAGCTTTTTTCTCACTTTTAAACTCATCCCTCACTTTAACTTTCTAGTCAGTTTCATTCATTTAATGCTCATTGAGTTCCTACTCTGAGCGTGTCCTATATAATCCTTTCAATACCAGGCACCCCAGAAACCTTGATGTGCCCTTCCCTAGTCACAATATACTCTCTCCCCAGAGGTGATCATTATATCGAATTTTGTGATAATCACTTTCTTGATTTTCTTTAGTCTTACAATCCAGGTATGTATTGTTAATTATTATAGTTTGATTTTATCACAATTTTAAAATGGAATCATAAAGTATGTTAGTCTTTTGTGACTTGAAATTTTACTCTTTTGTTTAAAATTGTGTTTTCGAGATTTATCCAGGTTAAAGGATGTGCTTTTAATTAGTCCATTTTGATTGCTATTTATTACATGTTTTAATATACCATGATTTCTTTATTCATTCTACTGTTGATGGAATTTTAGTTTTTTCAAATTTTTTCCCTATATAAATAGTGATAGAAGGAATATTCCTGAATATATATATACACACAAGATTTTTATATATAATATATACATATAAGTATGTATTTATATATTCAAGATTTGATATATCCTTTTGCATATATGTAGAACTTTCTCTGGAGTGGAATTGCTGAGTCACTGAGTATGTGAATCTTCAGTTTTTCCAGCTCGTGCCAAACTGTTTTTTAATGATGTGGTAAAGTCAATAGTTTATGTGAATACCCAATGTTCCACAATCTTACCAACACTTAATTTTCTTAGATTTTTACATTTTTGCCAATCTGGTGAGTAGGCAGTGCTATCTCATTGTGTTTTAATTTGCTTTCACCTGATTACAAATGAATTGAGCATCTTCTCATATGTTTATTCACCCATATCATATTCTAAATGCTTTCTCGTTTTTCCCTTCACAGTTAAGGTTTTCATCCTACTTTTTAATGATTTCCATATTTCATGATTTTTGAAAGTAGATTTTCAATCTACTTCATGATTTTCATTTATGATATGAGGTTTGGGATCGGTTTTATTTTTTTATATACATTTACCACATTTA
Organism: Ceratotherium simum simum; assembly: GCF_057802395.1. Taxonomy (NCBI): domain Eukaryota; kingdom Metazoa; phylum Chordata; class Mammalia; order Perissodactyla; family Rhinocerotidae; genus Ceratotherium; species Ceratotherium simum. The sequence goes on along the minus strand of NC_141902.1, from coordinate 19,962,290 downwards.
TTGAAAATTTATTGAAAACTTTGTCCTGTCCATACTGATCTGCACCACTATCTCCCTGAGGTATTAGGTTTTCACGTATATGTGGGTCTCTCTCTAGGTCTCCTATTATCTCATTTGCTCTAATTTTCCATCTGTGTGCCAATGCCATTGACTTAAATACCACAACTTTATAATTGATAAGTGTTTGGGCCACTCTACAGAAACAGAATGGACCCACACCCAAAATTTGGTTGTGCATGTAACACTTATGAACTTGCATGTAGGACAAGAGTATATGAAAAGGTTTATTACTTACATAATGATGCTTTCTGAAAAGATCAGATCAGGCTTCTCAAGCAGGTCTATAATGGAATAAGAGAGTGAAGAAACAAGACTTGCTTGGGGTTTTTACTGAGTTAGGGGGTGAGGCCAGTGTGAGTGTTCCCATATGTGGGCAGGGGTTTGCATAGCTTGAATCTCCTGCTGATGCCAAAAGAGTGAGCATCCCAGCCTTTCTTATCATCTTGCCCAGATGTGGGCAGAATGGGAAGAGGGAAGACTAAAGCTATCAGCTGCCAACATCAAATTATGGAGTCAGATTCTCTATTTTACCCCTGAGGTTTACTGATGACCAGATTTACCATGTTTCATTTAATTAAGTTTGAACTTGTTTAAGCCATTTACAGCCTGAAGCCTGTAAAGAAGGTGAAAGTTCCATTGAATGCTTTGTTCAAGAGTCCAGCACTGTGTATTCTGAGAAGTGAAATGAGTGCCTTGGTCATGATGGGTAATGTCTGAAACTCCAAAGGGATAAGGAGTGTCTTAGTGAGGCCTTGTATTATGGCTTTAATATATAGAGGCATGTGTGACCTTGATTTATATTTGGGGTATCTGTAAGGCAAGAGATTTCCAGAGTCTTCATCCCAAAGAGAGAAACCTTAGACAAGAATTTGTTTTGCTGCATTCGGCTGGATCCAACAGCTAGACTATTGGTAACATCCCATATGTGTAAAAATATGCATATGGGGCCTATTTGTTGGCTAGGGAATACATTGCTAAGATGATTGCCTGAAATTTGGCCATTTGTGCTGACCCTTGAGCCTCATCCTTTATTAGGGACATCCAAGGGATGAAAAGCAGAAAGTCTCTACTGAGCTCCATCACATGTGGTGATGCTATCCATAAGTACATGAACTCCCCTTGCTATTCACTCAGTAAATCCCAAGGAGTCACTGGGTTAGCCAAGGAGTTCTCTGGTGCTATGGTGTTTGACAAAGGACTGAATGTAGGGGATGCCATCCCCTCCTGCAGGTGGGATATGCTAGAGGGCCCAGGTTTGGCTCCATCAGGTAGCCAGGAGGCCTTAGTAGCCATGATGAGCTTATATTGTGCTGCTTCCATGACCCAACATGTAATAGGCAGCTAGGTGTGGACAGTCACAGGCTAGGGTCTATGAGAGCTTCTAGTTCCAGGAAAGTCCAGAATATGGACAGCAATTGCCACTCTAACGACACATGGCATAGGACAGAAGTGGACAGTTTCTTGCATCAGAAGACCGTGGGCAAATATGGCCGTAATGGGAAGCCCAGAGATTACAGGAGGAAAAGAGGTTGTTGCTAAAGCCTCTAAAATGAAGGAGTATCTGGGACGCCTTCAGATACTATCAGGTGTGCCTGTTGTATTTTAATTTGTACAGATTCTAGAGCCTTTTGTGAGAGGGTCCCATTCAAGATGGACTCATTTACAAGATACAGCATAGATGGCTTAAGTAAAACGTAATTGTGGAATATGTTGCCTTCAGAACCAAGAAAGCCCTAAAAGATGCTGTGGGTGCTGAGAGGGTCAATAGGTGTTTTTTGGTGGTTTCAGAGATGAAGAGGCCCTCAGTTTACCAAATAATTTTCAGAAACTTAACCAAGATGACAGGGGCTTGCAGTATGTGTGAGTGAATGGCTCATCTCCTTTTTTGTGAGCTCCTTTGTGAGCATTTGTATGTTCTGAATGAGTGTCTGAATTTAAACTCTTCAGAGGAGGATCTTATCAAGGTAATGTCATACCTATGTTCTTGGAAAAATTTGCATGCAGTTAACATCTTGCCTGCAAAAGTGTATTTATATCCCTTCAGAAGTTAAGGCATTTTGCAATAGATACCAGTATCAATCATCACTTGGTACATCTTAAATTTACACAATGTTATATGTCAATTATATCTCAATAAAACTGGATAAAAAGGAAGTTAAAGCAAATTGTGGCTGAAAGACTGTTGAAATAGGTGCTGAACAGAACATATGAGCCAAATCTGTAATAGCAAAACATTTACCAATTGCTGATTGGATGGAATCAGTAATTTCAAATTTTAAAAATATTGGGTAAGGGGGCCTTAATGGGTCCCACAGAATTAAGGCTGTGGTAATTCACTATGAGATGATATTCTCCCTTTATAGGTTTAAGAGCAGGCCAAATTGGACTATTAAATGGAGAAGCAGTGAGGATAATCATGCTTTCTCTAAAAAAGTTTTATATGAGTTTGAATCCTTGAAGTCCTTGGTTTAATTTGCATTAGGTCATATTATCTATTTTAACTAGGGAGAGAGGGCATATTCATCGGTCCCATTTTGCCAAGCCAATTTTTAAGTGGCAAAGACTTTACTTAATTTTAATTTATTGCTTACTGGGTCAGAGTATCCATGCCCAAATGTGATATTTTAGCATAATGGATCCTATAACCACAGAGAATTTAGGCAGAGTAATAGTTCTGATGGTTAACATGAGCCATACTTATTTGTCCTCTATTTTACATTTGGTAATTCCTCTAAGAGTATAGGCGGTATCCTATTTAAATTCAGTGAGGCCCCCATGTATAATTAATGTAGCCTCAATTTTAATTAAGGCCATGAGATCTGCCTTTGGTGCATTTTAGCAGATGTTAAAGTTAATTCATGATCTACGTTGTCATGTCGTAGAGGTGCAAAAGCCACTCAGCATGCTTCTATCTTTTTGTTGTATAAATTATTCTAGTAAATTTCAGATTTCAACTATGTCAAGTTGTAGACCTCAGTTTCAGTTGTTTCTTTCCTCCCCCAATATCCAGGTTTCTTTCTTTCTTTTGTTATTACTAGGTATATTTTGTGGTGGAGGAGGTCCTCTCTACTCTGTTTATAAGTTGCTTCTTCCAGAGAACCTCAAATCAGCATGGTCAGAGCTAGTAGCCTTCCCCATGTCAGTGGTTTCTTTAGAGGGTTTAAGGACCCTGGGCCAAAGTAGGGTTTGAATTAACCCCCTTTCCTGTGCTGCAGGGGCACCATGTGTGGGTGTTTTTCCCTATAACCAGGGGATCAGGATCTTTTGTGAATATAGACACATAGGTACAAGCAATGGTAGTAAAGGCAATCCATAGAGTCCTAATAAGCCATCTACCTTTAGGATCATGGACATCAACAACTCAAATCTTCAAATAGTAACCAATGTTCAAATAGTGTCTGCTCTTCCTGCACATGAGCAACGACACAGTGGGCCTGGATGCAGCACAGGATACAGTCTTTCTCTTGAGTGCTCTATAGAATGGGGCCAATGTCTAGTTGATACGCATAAGCAATTGGTCATAGATGAATAGTCTTTCCCTTAAGCCTAGTGTCAATCACAGATTACAGTGGAATCGAGACACATGATCCAGTCTAAGACATATATTTAGGTAGAGGCTGAGACACATGTTACAGAGCTACTTTTAGGTGTGTCCCAATCCTATACCTCTGTCCTTAAATGTCAACTAATTATCGAACTGACTTAGTTTGGTTAAATCTGTGATAGAGGGTCTTAGTTCAAGCTGCTATAACAGAATATCATAGATTGAGTAGCTTTAAAAACAAACATTATTTCTTAAAGTTTTGGAGTCTGGGAGTCTCACACTGGGAGATCAGGGCACCAGCATGTTTGGGTTCTTGGTGAGAGCCTTCTACCTGGTTATGTCCTTAGATGGCCTTCCTTCATGTATGCCTGCATAGAGAGAGAGAGAGAGAGTCTGTCTCTTCCTCTATTTAGAAGACCATTAATTCCATCATAAGGGCCCCACCTCCATGACCTAATCTAACCCTAATTACCTCCCAAAGGTCATACCTCCAAATACCATCACATTGGAGATTAGAGTTTCAATATATGAATTTTGTGGGAACACAGACATATAGTCCCTAGCACAGAGCCTTAATAGAACTCAACAAATGCAGCACAAAGCAGCACAGCTCAAAGTGCATGCTGGCCAGCAGACAGCAGATCAAAATGTATGTGAGCCACCAGGCAGCTAAGCCAGTAAACAAACCAAAGCAAAAGAACCAAAACCTCTGGTGGTGGTAGACACTTTGCTCATAGTACCAATGATTGTGTCCACCCATTAGAAGCACTATGGACCCGACCCAAAATTTGGTTCAGATGTCAAGACTGATGATGCCATATCCACAGGAAAAGTGTACAAAAATATTTAATACTTACAAAATGAAGCTTTCTGGGGACAGCGAGGCAGACTTCCCAAAAAGGTCCAAAAATGGCTTCAGAGACAGGAAAGGAGAATTGCTTGGGGTTTTTATTGTGGTTAGTCTTTGGGGCCAGACTGAGGGTTCTTGTACTTGGACAGGTGCTTCGATGGCTTGAATCTCTATCTGGTACTGAAGGAAAAAGCTCCAAGCTTTCTTATCTGCCTGCTCATTTGTGTGGCTGAAGAGGAAGAGGGAGGGATGAGAATTAAAAGCACTCAAAATCAAATAACAAAATATGGAATACTATCTTACAGTAAGACACATGCTCCCACTTACATAATTATGGTTATAATGTGTCTTGGTGTGATTCTCTTTGTGTTCATCCTTCTTGGAGTTTGTTGAGATTCTTAGATGTATAGATTCATGTCTTTTATCAAATAAGGGAAGTTTTGGGGCATTATTTGCTTGCTCAAATGTTTTCTTCTGCCCTGTTCCGTCTCCTTTTCTCTGGGACTCCAGTTATTCATATGTTGTTACACGTGATGGTGTCCCCTAGTCTCTTAGGCTCTGTTCATTTTTCTTCATTCTTTTTCCTTTCTGCTCTTCAGACTGGATAATATAAATGAGTTTGCAGATTTTTTCTTCTGTGTATTCAAATCTGCTATTGAAAAACAAGTTATGAATTTCTCATTTCGCTTATTGTACTTTTTAGATCCAGAATTTCTGTTTGATTCCTTTTTATAATTTCTATCTCTTGGATAATATTTTTTATTTCTTGAGACATCATTCTTATGGTTTCCTTCAGCTCTTTACCCATGATTTCCTTTGTCTCTTAGAACATATTTAAAATACTTGATGTAAGGTCCGTTGTCTGTGCTTCTTCGGGAACAGTTTCTGTTAATCTCTCCTGTAAATTGGCCATATATTCTTGTTTCTTTGCATGCTTTATAATTTTTTGTTGAAAACTGAACATTTTGAATATTATAATATGCTAACTCCAGAAATCAGATTCTTCAACCTCCTCAGGGTTTGCTTTGGCTGTTTGCTGTGATTGCAGTAGTTTGTTTAATGACTTTTCTAAACTATTTTGTAAAGTCTGTATTCATCGTGATGTGTTGTCACTGAAATCTCTGTTCCTTTAGCTTAGGGTCAGCTAGTGTTTTGAGAGAGATTTTTTTGAAGATCTGGAGTCAAAAATAAAAAAGAATAAAAAAAAAGAGTGAAAAAAAATATCTATTCTAGTCTTCGCAGATTGGTTCTTTGTTGGAGCATCATTTAACGCTTAGCCAGGCCATTTACAAGTCTGCCTTAGCCTTCACTTCCTTCTTGTGCTATCTAGTTATCCATGGTTCTGGTTGTGAGGATTTTATGGCCTTGAGGGTTGTTTTATATTCATAAAAATCTATTAAGGACAATATTTTATTTTTTATGAATTAATATTCAATTTATTAATTTTATCGTTTTAATTTCTTTAAATCTTAAAATATATTTTATAAATAAATTATAAATTTAGAAGGAGTCTTTGAATAACATCTTCACTTTCAAATGAAGTTAATTGTAACTTTAAATTACATTTATAAATGTAATATTTTCAATTTCCTTCTTTTATTTTTTTATTTTTTTAAATTTTTTGTTTATTGCAGTAACATTGGTTTATAACATTGTATAAATTACAGGTGTACATCATTATACTTCTATTTCTGCATACATTACATCATGTTCACCACCCAAATACTAATTACAACCCATCACCACACACATATGCCAAATTATCCCTTTCACCCTCCTCCCTCCCCCCTTCCCCTCTGGTAACCACCAATCCAATCTCTGTCTCTATGTGTTTGTTTATTGTTGTTATTATCTACTACTTAATGAAGGAAATCATACGGTATTTGACCTTCTCCCTCTGACTTATTTCACTTTGCATAATACCCTCAATGTCCATCCATGTTGTCACAAATGGCTGGATTTCATCATTTCTTATGGCTGAGTAGTATTCCATTGTGTATATATATCACATCTTCTTTATCCATTCGTCCCTTGGTGGGCACTTAGGTTGCATCCAAGTCTTGGCTATTGTGAATAACGCTGCAATGAACACAGGGGTGCATGTATCTTTACAAATTGGTGTTTTCAAGTTCTTTGGATAAATACCCAACAGTGGAATAGCTGGATCATATGGTAGTTCTATCCTTGATTGTTTGAGGAATCTTCATACTGTTTTCCATAGTGGCTGCACCAGTTTGCACTCCCACCAGCAGTGTATGAGAGTTCCCTTCTCTCCACATCCTCTCCAACACATGTTGTTTCCTGTCTTGTTAATTATAGCCATTCTGACGGACGTGAGGTGATATCTCATTGTAGTTTTGATTTGCATTTCCCTGATAGTTAATGATTTTGAACATCTTTTCATGTGTCTGTTGGCCATCTGTATATCTTCTTTGGAGAAATGTCTGTTCAGGTCTTTTGCCCATTTTTTTTTATTGGGTTGTTAGTTTTTTTTGTTGTTGAGATGCATCAGTTCTTTATATATTTTGGAGATTAAACCCTTATCAGATGTATGGTTTGCAAATATCTGCTCCCAATTGTTAGGTTGTCTTTTTGTTTTGTTGATGGTTTCCTTTGCTGTGCAGAAGCTTTTTAGTTTGATGTAGTCCCATTTGTTTATTTTTTCTATTGTTTCTCTTGCCCGGTCAGACACGGTGCTTGAAAAGATGTTGCTAAGACCGATGTCGAAGAGCATACTGCCTATGTTTTCTTCTAGAAGTTTCATAGTTTCAGGTCTTACATTCAAGTCTTTAATCCATTTGGAGTTAATTTTTGTGTATGGTGTAAGGTAAGGGTCTACTTTCATTTTTTTGCATGTGGCTATCCAGTTTTCCCAACACCATTTGTTGAAGAGACTTTCTTTTCCCCATTGTATGTTCTTGGCTCCTTTGTCAAAGATTAGCTGTCCATAGATGTGTGGGTTTATTTCTGGGCTTTCGATTCTATTCCATTGATCTGTGTGTCTGTTTTTGTGCCAGTACCATGCTGTTTTGGTTACTATAGCTTTGTAGTATATTTTGAAATCAGGGAGTGTGATACCTTCGGGGTCTTTTGTTGTTCCATATAAATTTTAGGATTCTTTGTTCTATTTCTGTGAAAGATGTTGTTGCAACTTTGATAGGGATTGCTTTGAATCTATAGATGGCTTTAGGAATATGGACATCTTCACTAAGTTAATTCTTCCAATCCAAGAGCATGGAATACCTTTCCATTTCTTTGTGTCTTCTTCAATTTCTTTCAGCAATGTTTTATAGTTTTCGGTGTACAGATCTTTTACCTCTTTGGTTAAGTTTATTCCTTGGTATTTTTTTGTTGTTGTTGCTATTGTAAATGGGATGGTATTCTTAATTTCTCTTTCTGCTACTTCATTGCTAGTGTATAGAAATGCAACTGATTTTTGTATGTTGATTTTGTATCCTGCAACTTTACCATATTCGTTTATTACTTCTAAGAGTTTTCTAGTGGATTCTTTAGGGTTTTCTATGTATATAATCATGTCATCTGCAAATAGTGACAGTTTCACTTCTTCCTTTCCAATTTGGATCCCTTTTATTTCTTTCTCTTGCCTGATTACTCTGGCTAGGACTTCCAGTACTATACTAAATAGGAGTGGTGACAGTCAGCATCCTTGTCTGGTTCCTGTTCTTAGAGGGATAGCTTTCAGTTTTTCAACACTGAGGGTGATATTAGCTGTGGGTTTGTTATATATGGCCTTTATTATATTGAGGTACTTTCCTTCTATATCCATTTTATTCAGAGTTTTTATCATAAATTTATGCTGTATCTTGTCAAATGCTTTCTCTGCATCTATTGAGATGATCATGTGATTTTTATTCTTCATTTTATTAATGTGGTGTATTACATTGATTGATTTGCGAACATTAAACCATCCCTGCATACCTGGAATAAATCCCACTTGATCATGGTGTATAATCTTTTTAACGTATTGTTGTATGCGATTTGCTAGTATTTTGTTGAGGATTTTGGCATCAATGTTCATCAGTGATATTGGCCTGTAATTTTCTTTTTTTGTGTTGTCCTTGTCTGGTTTTAGTATCAGGTAATGTAGGCTTCGTGTAATGAGTTAGGGAGCTTCCCCCCCTCCTCAATTTTTTGGAAGAGTTTGAGAAAAATAGGTATTAAGTCTTCTTTGAATGTTTGGTAGAATTCACCAGGGAAGCCGTCTGCTCCTGGACTTTTATTTTGGGGGAGGTTTGTGATTACTGTTTCGATCTCCTTACTGGTGATTGGTCTGTTCAAATTCTCTACTTCTTCTTGATCCAATTTTGGAAGGTTGTATGATTCTAAGATTTTATCCATTTCTTCCAGATTTTCGAATTGGTTGGCATATAGCTTTTCATAGTATTCTCTTATAATCTTTTGTATTTCTGAGGTGTCTGTTGTAATTTCTCCTCTTTCATTTCTGATTTTACTTATTTGTGCCTTCTCTCTTTTTTTCTTGGTGAGTCTAGCTAAAGGTTTGTCAATTTTGTTGATCTTTACAAAGAACCAGATCTTGGTCTATTAATTTTTTCTATTGTTTTTTTGGTCTCTATTTCATTTATTTCTGCTCTGATTTTTATTATTCCCCTTCTTCTACTGATTTGGGGCTTTGTTTGTTCTTCTTTTTCCAGTTCCTTTAGGTACATTGTTAGATTGTTTATTTGAGATTTTTCTTGTTTGTTGAGATAGGCCCGTATTGCTATAAACTTCCCTCTTAGAACCGCTTTTGCTGTATCCCATAAATTCTGGCATGTCGTATTTTCATCTTCATTTGTCTCCAGGTATTTTTTGATTTCTTCTTTGATTTCTTCATTGACCCAGTCAATGTTCAGTAGCATTTTGTTTAATCTCCACGTATTTGTGGCTTTTCTGATTTTCTTCCTATAGTTGATTTCCAGTTTCATACCGTTGTGGTCAGAAAAGATGCTTGGTATTATTTCAATCTTCTTAAATTTATGGAGACTCGTTTTGTGGCCTAATATGTGATCAATCCTGGAGAATATTCCATGTGCATTTGAAAAGAACGTGTATTCTTCGGTTTTTGGATGGAATGCTCTGTATATATCTACTAGGTCCATCTGTTCTAGTGTGTCATTTAAGGCCAATGTTTCCTTATTGATTTTCTGTTTGGATGATTTATCCATTGGTGTAAGTGGAGTGTTAAAATCCCCTACTATTATTGTGTTACTGTCTATTTCAGTTTTTATGTCTGTTAATAATTGCCTTATATATTTATGTGCACCTACATTGGGTGCGTAGATATTTACAAGTGTTTTATCCTCTTGTTGGATTGTTCCCTTGATCATTATGTAATGCCCATCTTTGTCTCTTTTTACAGTTTTTGTTTTAAAGTCTGTTTTGTCTGATATGAGTACTGCTACCCCAGCTTTCTTTTCTTTGCCATTTGTGTGGAGTATCTTTTTCCATCCCTTCACTTTCAGTTTGTGAGTGTCTTTACGTCTGAAGTGTGTCTCTTGTATGCAGCATATATATGGGTCTTGTTTTTCTATCCAATCAACCACCTTATGCCTTTTAACTGGAGCATTTAGTCCATAGACGTTTAAAGTAGCTATTGATAAGTATGTACTTACTGCCATTTTTTAACTTTTTTTTTCTCAGTGTTTTAGTAATCCTTCTCTGTTCCTTTCTTCTTCTATACAGAATTGATGGTCTCTTTAGTTTGACTTCTGTCTGAAAGCTCTACTCTTTAATTCCCCTCCTCCCTCCTTTTATGTTTTTGATATCATATCTAACCTCTTTTTTGTGCATTTGTATCCATTACTTTCTTATCAGGGAAATAGATAATTTTTCCTATTTGTGGTCTTCTCTTTTCCCCTTAAATCAGTCCCTTTAACATTTCTTGTAGCACTGGTTTCTTGTTAACAAACTCCTTTAATTTTTGCTTGTCTGGGAAATTTTTGATCTCTCTTTCCATTTTGAATGATAACCTTGCTGGGTAGAGTATTCTTGGTTGTAAGTTTTTTCCTTTTAGCACTTTAAATATATCGTGCCACTCTCTTCTAGCCTGTAAGGTTTCTGCTGAGAAGTCAGCTGACAGCCTTATGGGGTTTCCTTTGTATGTAACTTGACTTTCTGTTGCAGCTTTTAGGATTCTCTCTTTACCTTTAATTCTAGACATTTTGATTATGATGTGTCTTGGTGTGGGCCCTTTTGGGTTTATCTTGTTTGGGGCTCTCTGTGCTTCCTGTACCTGGATGTCTGTTTCCTTCCTTAGGTTAGGGAAGTTTTCATCTATTATTTCTTGAAATAGATTCTCTGCCCCTTTGTCTCGCTCTTCTCCTTCCGGGACACCTATAACACGGATGTTAGTGCGCTTGATGTTGTCCCAGAGGTCCCTCAGACTGTCCTCACTCTTTTTAATTCTCTTCTCTTTTACCTGTTCAGCTTGGGTAATTTCTTCTAGTCTTTCGTCCAGCTCACAGATCCGTTCTTCTGTATCCTCTACTCTGCTTTTGAGTCCCTCTAGTGAATTTTTCATTTCCAGTATTGTATTCTTCATTTCTGATTGGTTCTTTGTTATATCTTCTATTTCTTTATTGACATTCTCACTGAGTTCATCTATTCTTCTCCCCACATCAGTGAGCATCCTTAACACTCTTAGTTTGAACTCTCTGTCAGGTAGGTTGCTCATTTCTGTTTCACTTAGTTCCTTTTCTGGGGTTTTATCCTGTTCCCTCACTTGGAATATATTCCTTTGCCTCCTCATTTTGCCTCTTTCCCTGTGCTTGTGTCTATGTATTAGGTAGGTCAGCTACATCTCCTGCTCTTGGTTAGGTGACCTTATATAAGTGATGCCTTAGGAGGCTTCCAGTGTGCTTCCCTCAGTTCTCAATATTCCAGGGGAGACACCTATGTGGGCTACATGTGTCCTTCTGTTGTGGCCTGTTTGCTCTCCCTGTAGGCACCCAGGAAGGCCGAGTTATGCTCCTGGCCAGCTGTTGTAATGCTCAGCTGCTTGTAGTTGTTGTCGGCCCTTCAGTCTCTTTATCAAGTGTGGGGAGCCCGAGCACAATTGGCTGTAAGTTCTAATACCACATTTGTGTTGCAGTATTTCTTTTAAGTGAGTAGGCCCCCAGCGTGGCAGGTTGTTAGGCTTAGGGCCTTACAATTGCTATAAGCCTGCAGCCTATTAGGTCTCTTGTCAGCTCTGTGAGGATTGCAGCTGGGTGGGGCTGGCATCAGGCACGGGAACACTCTATTGTTTCAGGGTTTGGAAGGTGGGGCAAACCCCCTATGTGGGTCTTTGAGAAGCACAAGTCTTCTGCAGCTGATGAGCCCTGCTGCCCACAGGTCCACACACACAGTCAACACAGTCCTGCCCCGTGTGCGCACCCCACCCTCCCAATGTGGACCCAGTTTCTCCACGGCGGGAGCCCCACACACTCCACCACTGCCCCACAATCTCCACCCACTCCTTGTGCACGCCCTGCCCCACTGAAGTAGCCTCAGTTGCCAGGCTGCAGAGAATCCAGTCACCAATCTATGCAGGCCCACAAGTTGCCTGAGGGCTTGTTGTTGGGTGGGGCCAGTGTCTGGCTGAGCTGCATTAAATCGGTGCTCTAGTGGGTGGGGCAGACCTGGGCTAGCAGGCCCCAGGGAGAACTCCAATGGTGTCTGTGTCAGCATGCCCATACCAGTCCACAACAATGGCCGCCGCCAATGTCCCAGTCCCTGGAGAGGTCTTACCTCTCACCGAGATGCACTCAGGGCCTATTAGGTGAGTCTCTTTTCACCACAGCACTGTGCACCTTTATTTCTGGTGATTTTAGGATGCTTTCTGAGACGGGTGAGTTTGCGCGCAGGCCCTCTAACAGCCAGTTTTAATTTCTTTGTGAACCGGGATTTCTGGGGGTACTCCCCAATGCTTTATTAGCAGGCTAAGTCAAATATTATGCCACTTGTCTCGGTTGTGCTGGGTCCACAAAATGCTCCCAGTGGGGGCGTTCCCAGCTCTGGGCCCCGCTCCTCCAGGGAGGCTGGGAACCTGTGGGTTGCTCCTGGCAGCCGTGAAGCTGGCGGCTTGTGAAGGCCGTGTTTTTCCTCTCCAGAAGGGAATTTCTGCCTCTTCTAACTCAGTTTGGATTGTCCGTTGTTGCAGGAGTTCCTCTTATCCAGTTTTCAGTTCTGTCTCAGGGGTAATTTTTCCACGAGTAGTTGTAAATTGGCTGTGTCCATGGGAGGAGGTGAGTTCAGAGTCTGCTTACGCCGCCATCTTGACTTCTCTCCTCAATTTCCTTCTAATTTACTTCAATTCTCTGAATCCAACAAAACCTTCTTGTGTATTTAAATGATACATAAATGTAATAAAGTAAATTTATGAATGTGACTAATGTAAAATTCTCTCAGAGTTTAATAGTGAGTATACACTTAATAAGATTACATTTTTAAATCAAAAAACTAAATCAGTTATTTATTAGTAATTAGAAGGCCATCACTCTAATAGGCCAAATTCTCTTAAAGATTACAAGTGCATAAAATATTGTAAATGTAGGTGCAAATCAAGTAGCCTAGGAGGTTCATTAAAGTTTTTCAGAAAAGAAGGTATAATATATCTTAAGAAGTTATGACATGCCTGGGTCATCCTGTAGTTATCATAAATTGACTTTGTCATCACAGTAGGAAGCTCTTTAAAATGAGACTGACCTGAAAATATCACAAATACTTGTTTTCTCCCATATTGAACCTGTTCTATTTTTAATCAGTCAACCCCAATAAGTATATTTAATGTACTGAACCAGACTCTAAATTCAGAGAATGTACACCCTTATTAATGTACAAAATAATTAGGAAGAACATTAATGTTTCATACACAGAGTTTTTGGAAGACATGGAATTTTACCATAGGCTTTTGTACAGTGTCTTCAAAAGGGTGCACGATCTATGTATGTCGTGGACTATTTGAAAGATTTGTATGTGCTTAAATTAGACCGTGAGCTGGCTGAGGCAGAGGCTATGATTACATTGTACATTATTTTTCTAACATATAGCATGAAATATGGCATATAGTTAATGCCTAATAAATTTTTATAGAAATAATGAAAAAGTGTTCTTGTCATAGGAAAAATCATGGTTAAGGTAGATTGCAAACAGTAAGGAGATCATGCCTTCAAAGGAGGAGGACATAATTTGAGGAATTGTGGTAATAATATCAGATTATTCTATATTTCCGGCAGTCTTGAAAGAGAGGGAGAGGAGAGATTGCTCAAAATGGTGGAAATATCAGCAGAAAAAATGAGTTGGTAGAAACATGTTTATGAATGTTCTTAGATCTAACTCATTTCAAAACATTCTGACTATAGCAATGTGGAAAGAAGTTTGTGAAATTTAAAATAATAGATTTATTATAGCGAGTCCTTCTGTATTAATAGTAATTAACCATCTGCAGCTTTCATATCACAAGCAGAAACTCATGATAATTCCCTGTTCGCTAAGGCATGCAAAAGCTATTATTTACTCATTAGCACATTAGTTTAGTACTGTTTCTTTAATTACCAAATTCTGAGATACAAATTATCACAAGCCTTCTTTCAATCTAACTTTAAAAATATAGAATATGTATTTGCTCATATGCTGCCAATGAATTATATTTTCAGATTGATTTTAAAATTTTATGTCTAGAGAGAATTAAATGTTCTGAGATTACTTGACTGCTCAAGTTTTCCTGCTAGGAGAAAATAGATTTCCCATCAATGCTTGCATGACATCACACACTCCAGAATACACAATAAAAATATATTTATTTCATATCTGAGATGTCTGGCACAGATCTTTCTGAAAGGCAGAAAGCATGTAAAATCTAAAAACTCCTGGAAAAGTGCTAAATGCTGCAATCCAACCTGTCATAACTGTATTGCTGTTTAAAGATATTTCCTGAAAAGAACATTTAGAAAGCTCTTGTGTTGGTAAATCGAAATGCTTCACTTTTCTCGGTAGCCAATCAAAGTCATATAATTTCAGTCCTAAATACAGTGCTGTGTTTATAAAAGTGGAGGTGCAGGAGCTGAATTTTTCAGATTTTTATTTCTTTTCATTTCTTCCCTTAAAATATTTGATTTCTATATGGTAAAGATAAGAGGGAGGATATGTTTAAGGATCTCACTCAGCTCATTTAATCCTAAAATTCATACCTATTTTCATAAAGAACTGACTACAGACTTTGCAGGCCCCAGTGCAAAATAAAAATGCAAGACTCCTTGTTCAAAATTATTAAAAATTTCAAGATGGCATTAATCCAATTGCAGGGCCCTTCTAAGCTTGGAGCCCTTTGTGACAGCACAGGTCACATGCCCTATTTGTACATAAACAGAATTTTATAGATTATGCATTTTAATATGCCCAAATTACAAACGAGGAAGCATGAACCCAAAGAGGTTAAATGGCTCATCCATAATCACAGAAGATATGAAAATATGGAACATCCTGGGTTCCAGCCTTCAAAATAAATTTGGTGTTGTTTTTTCTCAAAATATATGTGAAGACATCCCATAAGCTGAATAAATTTCATAAGTAGATAGAGAATAGGAAACATAATCAAAGTGTTTTCAAAGATTATTGATAATATCTAAAATATACAATAGCACTATTAATTATTCATTTAATGGATAGTGTAATGGTTGCACAACATCATGAATGTACTTAATGCCGCCGAATAGTATACTTAAAAATGATTAAAATGGTAAATTTTATGTTATGTATATTTTACTACAATTTAAAAAAACCCAAAACTCTGTGTGATGGTTAATTTTATGTGTCAACTTGACTGGGCCAAGGAAAGCCTAGATAGCTGGTAAAACATTACTTCTGGGTGTGTCTGTGAGGGTGTTTTTGGAAGAGATCAGCATTTGAATTAGTAGACTGAGTGAAGAAGACTGCCCTCACCAATGCAGGTGGGCATCAACCCATCCATTGAGGGCCTGAATAGAACAAAAGGTGGAGGAAGGGCAAGTTGGCTCTCTACTTGAGCTTGGACACTGATTTTCTCTTGCCCTTGGGCATCGGCACTCCTGGTTCTCAGGCCTTCAGACTCAAACCAGGACTTACACCATTGGTTCCCCTGGTTCTCAGGCCTTTGGGTTTGGACTAGAATTACACCACCAGCTTCCTGGGCCTCCAGCTTGAAGATGAAAGATTGTGGGACTTCTAAGCCTCTGTAATCATGTGAGCCAATCCCTCATAATGTCTTTTTCTACATATATCCTATCGGTTCTATTTCTCTGGAGAACCATGACTAATGCACTCTGAGATCTCTCTATTTACAATAATAATATGATAATAACAATAAAGTCAGCTTTCAAGACCCTTTAGCCCTCAGTTTTAGTCTTAAAAGAGTCTCATCATTTCCTCATATCTCTATTTGGTGGTCATAACAAGTACAGCATACTTCCTTGGAATTATATTCTCAACTTTCTTGTCTCCATGTGTTTTGTTTGATCTGTTTTCCAGATTGAAATACTCTCCCTTTGGTACACATCCTCTTTATCCCTGATGCCGGAACCCCACTCTTCCCCCTTTTCACAAACATACATACTCTCTCATTTTCAGCTTTTGAAATTCAACTTATGCGTCAAAGACCAAGTAAAAGGTCATTTCGAAGAAGCGTTCCTTATGTTCAAAAATCATTTTCAAATATTCCATTTTTTTGTGGTTGCAATTTCATTGTTTTTCTCTTATTCTGCAACGAATTACAATTATTTATGTATATATCTATCTCATTGCCTCAAATTGCCTTGAAGTCAGAAAACTCAGCAAGTATTTATAATATTTGCCTCTGACTAACCATAATAAACAAGATTTAAAAAAAAGCATTATGACCTTGCCTTGCCTTCTAAAACTTGAAATGATAAACTGTACCTCTCATGAACCTACAGGGTTGTACTTCACATGAACATACAAATAATTTATTCATTTAATGTTTGAAAACAGAAAAAAATTCACATTTACTTTTTAAAGTTACAGAGAGAGAACAAAGTATCAAGTATTTTCTTATACACATGAGTATGCACTATAAATCCCACAGTTTCCTATGTGTGTTAGATTTTCTATAAGAATACTTGTTCAAATGCTAGAGATGGAATTAACTTTTTCCTTAATAAATTTCCTAACAGAATTATTACTAATAACTTTGCTATGAACTTGAGTGCAAAATTCAGAGAGGCATTGTTCCAATGCATCCTTTTGCAAACATGTTACTTATGCTTGTAATCCCAGTACGCAAATGAGCATAGCATCCTTATAATAATCCAGCCTGCTCTTTTCTCTTAATTCTCTTGGAAAATTGACCATTTTCTGTTAAATCTCAAGAAAATAATTTATAACTCCTCCTGAACTAATTCCTTAATAATAAATGTACACTTGATTACATTCCAATTGAGGTCTATTTCACTAAGACCAAAAATATTAAACCTAAAAGAACAAGTTAAAATAGTTATCCAATAAAACCAGATATAATATTGACTGATTAAAAACAAGAAAACGACATCAAGGCCACCTAGTTCTTTATTGATAAGATTTTGAGGGAATATAGGTTCCCTGTTTTAAATGATTTAGTTTATTTCCTAATTTTAGCAACTGGTGACTAAGAATTAATTGACTTTCACGAAGTCCTTCAGGAGTTAGGCCTATTTAACTTAGTGCAATTCCAAGTTAATGAAGTGTGAGCATCTTATTTTTAGATTATACTTACTCCCTAAAACGAAAATATTTCCAATTAACACTTTTCTGGAAATGAAACTTATTTGCTTTTGGCTTACCAAACAAAGTATGGCACAGATTCCAATTCAGTATTAAGATTACTTAGTCATTTTCACATGGAAGAAAACTTTTATATATTTGATCCAAGATTTTAGACAATAAAATAATTTAAAATCATAAATTATCCATGTGTGTATAATATTACATTTAAATAGCTTTATTTTGTGCATATTATAAATATAAATGCTTGCCTGTTTCCATAAGAATAAAATTATACCCAAAAATATACAGTAGGAAAAAAATTAATCCAAAATATTCCACCTCCAGAAAATTTTTTTTTTTTTTTAAATTTTTTGTTTATTGCAGTAACATTGGTTTATAACATTGTAAAAATTTCAGGTGTACATCATTGTACTTCTATTTCTGCATAGGTTACATCATGTTCACCACCAAAATACTAATTACAACCCATCACCACACACATGTACCCAATTATCCCTTTCACCCTCCTCCCTCCCCCCTTCCCCTCTGGTAACCACCAATCCAATCTCTGTCCCTATGTGTTTGCTTATTGTTGTTATTATCTACTACTTAATGAAGGAAATCATACGGTATTTGACCTTCTCCCTCTGACTTATTTCACTTTGCATCATGCCCTCAATGTCCATCCATGTTGTCACAAATGGCTGGATTTCATCGTTTCTTATGGCTGAGTAGTATTCCATTGTGTATATATACCACAGCTTTTTTATCCATTCGTCCCTTGATGGGCACTTAGGTTGCTTCCAAGTCTTGGCTATCGTGAATAAGGCTGCAATGAACACAGGGGTGCATGTACCTTTGCAAATTGGTGTTTTCAAGTTCTTTGGATAAATACCCAACAGTGGAATAGCTGGATCATATGGTAGTTCTATCCTTGATTGTTTGAAGAATCTTCATACTGTTTTCCATAGTGGCTGCACCAGTTTGCACTCCCACCAGCAGTGTATGAAAGTTCCCTTCTCTCCACATCCTCTCCAACACATGTTGTTTCCTGTCTTGTTAATTATAGCCATTCTGACGGACGTGAGGTGATATCTCATTGTAGTTTTGATTTGCATTTCCCTGATAGTTAGTGATTTTGAACATCTTTTCATGTGTCTGTTGGCCATCTGTATATCTTCTTTGGAGAAATGTCTGTTCAGGTCTTTTGCCCATTTTTTAATTGGGTTGGTAGTTTTTTTGTTGTTGAGATGCATGAGTTCTTTATATATTTTGGAGATTAAGCCCTTATCAGATGTATGGTTTGCAAATATCTTCTCCCAATTGTTAGGTTGTCTTTTCGTTTTGTTGATGGTTTCCTTTGCTGTGCAGAAGCTTTTTAGTTTGATGTAGTCCCATTTGTTTATTTTTTCTATTGTTTCTCTTGCCCGGTCAGATGTGGTGTTTGAAAAGATGTTGCTAAGACTGATGTCGAAGATCGTACTGCCTATGTTTTCTTCTAGAACTTTCACAGTTTCAGGTCTTACATTCAAGTCTTTAATCCATTTGGAGTTAATTTTTGTGTATGGTGTAAGGTAAGAGTCTACTTTCATTTTTTGGCATATGGCTATCCAGTTTTCCCAACACCATTTGTTGAAGAGACTTTCTTTTCCCCATTGTATGTGCTTGGCTCCTTTGTCAAAGATTAGCTGTCCATAGATGTGTGGGTTTATTTCTGGTCTTTCGATTCTATTCCATTGATCTGTGTGTCTGTTTTTGTGCCAGTACCATGCTGTTTTGGTTACTATAGCTTTGTAGTATATTTTGAAATCAGGGAGTGTGATACCTCCAGCTTTGTTCTTTTTTCTCAGGATTCCTTTAGCTATTCGGGGTCTTTTGTTGTTCCATATAAATTTTAGGATTCTTTGTTCTATTTCTGTGAAAAATGTTGTTGGAACTTTGATAGGGATTGCATTGAATCTATACATGGCTTTAGGAAGTATGGACATCTTAACTATGCTAATTCTTCCAATCCAAGAGCACGGAATATCTTTCCATTTCTTTGTGTCTTCTTCAATTTCTTTCAGAAATGTTTTATAGTTTTCGGTGTACAGATCTTTCACCTCTTTGGTTAAGTTTATTCCTAGGTATTTTATTCTTTTTGTTGCAATTGTAAATGGGATGGTATTCTTAATTTCTCTTTCTGCTACTTCCTTGTTAGTGTACAGAAATGCAACTGATTTTTGTATGTTGATTTTGTATCCTGCAACTTTACCATATTCGTTTATTACTTCTAAAAGTTTTCTGGTGGATTCTTTAGGGTTTTCTATATATAAAATCATGTCATCTGCAAATAGTGACAGCTTCACTTCTTCCTTTCCAATTTGGATCCCTTTTATTTCTTTCTCTTGCCTGATTGCTCTGGCTAGGACTTCCAATACTATGTTAAATAGGAGTGGTGACAGTGGGCATCCTTGTCTGGTTCCTGTTCTTAGAGGGATAGCTTTCAGTTTTTCACCATTGAGGATGATATTAGCTGTGGGTTTCTCATATATGGTCTTTATTATGTTGAGGTACTTTCCTTCTATACCCATTTTATTCAGAGTTTTTATCATAAATGGATGCTGGATCTTGTCAAATGCTTTCTCTGCATCTATTGAGATGATCATGTGATTTTTGTTCTTCATTTTATTAATGTGGTGTATTACGTTGATTGATTTGCGAATGTTAAACCATCCCTGCATACCTGGAATAAATCCCACTTGATCATGGTGTATAATCTTTTTAACGTATTGTTGTATGCGATTTGCTAGTATTTTGTTGAGGATTTTTGCATCGATGTTCATCAGTGATATTGGCCTGTAATTTACTTTTTTTGTGTTGTCCTTGTCTGGTTTTGGTATCAGGGTAATGTCAGCTTCGTAGAATGAGTTAGGGAGCTTCCCCCCCTCAATTTTTTGGAAGAGTTTGTTTAAATTTTTAAGTCCTTTAAGTGTGTGTGTGTGTGTGTATGTGTGTGTGTACTGGAATTTCTAAGGACTAAAAGAAGTAGGTCAAAAATCTCCTACTATGGTTGGAAAGCTATCCATTTGCAGCTGTAATTCTTAAATTTGAGTTAAAAATGGTAACTTCTTTTTTTTCATTTTTTTTATGGTGAAATTTTTGTTGTACATTTTTCTTTATCAGTCACCATATAAGTGCATCCCTCCACCCCTTGTGCCCACCCCCTAACCCCCTAGCCCCTGGTAACCACCAGGGGGTAACCACCAGACAGATAGTTCTATCTGTCTGTGTGTTGGTTTATCTTCCACATATGAGTGCAATCATGCACTGTTTGTCTTTCTCTTTCTGGCTTATTTCACTTAACATAATACCCTCCAGGTCCATCTATGTTGTTGCAAATGGGACAATTTTGTCTTTCTTTATGGCTGAGTAGTATTCCATGGTATATATATACTGCATCTTCTTTATCCATTCATCGGTTGAAGAACACTTGGCTTGCTTCCATGTCTTGGCTATAGTGAATCATGCTGCAATGAAGACAGGGGTGCATAAGCCTCTTTGGATTGTTGATTTCAGGTTTGTTGGGTAGATACCCAGTAGTGGGATAGCTGGATCATAAGGTATTTCTATTTTTAATTTTTTGAGGAATCTCCATATTGTTTTCCATAGAGGCTGCACCAGTTTGCATTCCCACCAGCAGTGGATTAGGGTTCTCATTTCTCCACAGCCTCTCCAGCATTTGTTGCTTTTTGTCTTGGTGATTATAGCCATTCTAACAGGTGTAAGGTGATATCTTAGTATGGCTTTGATTTGTATTTCCCTGATGACTAGTGACGTTGAGCCTCTTTTCATGTGCCTATTGGCCATCTGTATATCTTCTTTGGAGAAGTGTTTGTTCATTTCCTCTGCCCATTTTTTGATTGGGTTGTTTGTTTTTTTGTTATTTAGTTGTGTGAGTTCTTTATATATTATGGAGATCAATCCCTTGTCAGATATACAGTTTGCAAATATTTTTTCCCAGCTGGTGGGTTCCCTATTCATTTTGATCCTAGTTTCATTTGCCTTGTATAAGCTCTTTAATCTGATGAAGTCCCACTTGTTTTTTTCACTTTTGTTTCCCTTGTCTGAGTAGACATGGAATTCAAGAAGATCCTCTTATGGCGGATGGCGAGTAGTGTACTACCTATATTTTCTGCCCGGAATTTTATAGTTTCAGGTCTCAATTTCAGATGTGGTTTTCAATTTCAAGTATCAAAATTACGGCTAGTATATCTTCATTGTGATAGGCAGTATGGAGCACTGGCAAAGATCATGGTCAATAAATTCCAAATCACTGGGTTAAAGATGAACTTTTTAATAAACAATTTTGCAACATTCAATAGCCATCTGGAAAAACATAAATTTTGATCCACATTTTATATACCAAGATAAATTCTACACAGATCCAAAAAAAGCAAAATAAAGAAATAAAGAAAATCATACTATTAGTAAAACAAAATCTGGATAAATTCCTTCAAAATCTGGAATTGGATGTGGTCTCTCTAACTAGGCCTTGCAGTCCACAAGCTATTAAGAAAAAAATTCATTCCACTAGCTAAAATAAAAATTTCTACATTGCCAAAAGCATGAAATATTAACATATCAAAAAATGTATGACTAACTTGGAAACAATTTACCATCTACTTCACAGACAAAAAGCTAATCAGCCCAAAATAAAAAAAGCTACAAATGCAGAATAGCTCAATACAAATATACATAATTGATATTTTCAGAAATTCATTAAAAGAAATACAAATGATATTAAACATATGAAAACTTGCTCAAACTCAGTCATAATGTGAGCAATAAAAATTAAAAGCACTAAGATAACACTTCTCAGCTATTCAATTGGCAAAAATCCAAACATAAAGAAATCCCTTAAGTAGAAAAGAATTCCCCAAAGTGGATGAAGCTAACTATGCATTAAATTAGAAACTAGACCAGAGAAAGAATGCTTTGCAAATGAGGCAGTACTATAATTGTATATATTTAGTTAGATATATTCTAAGGACAAAAGAAAATCTTCCAAAATTTGTAAATGTCATTCTAATTTTCTAATTTCTAGTTGATTGGTATGTAGAAATTGATATAATTGTAGCATATCAACATCAGCAACATGGTAGAGTGAGATGTTCTCTTTATCTTTCCCCCTTTGAACTACAACTAAACGGACATTCATTGATCAATGCAGGATACCCACACAGCACAACAGGACTCCTGAGAGACCCACGCAGCTATACATCTGAAAGTGTATGGACTGGGCCCCCAGGAAGTAGTGGAGATAAGTGAGCAACCCCTTGCGCTTTCCTGGCAGCCCTGTGTGGATGTGTGAATGCTTTCCTGGCCAGTGGAGGCACCCATAGTGCCACTGCAGTCCCACGAGTGTGAACGCACCTCACTGCAACTGTAAGAAGAGGCAGCAGCAGCCCTGGGCCTGAGTGTGAACACTTTCCCTGCAGCTGGCACAAGAGCCCACCATGCTGCTGCAGCCCCAATGAATGGCCCAGGCTTGGACACCATGAAAAGCCACACTCCCAAGCACAGCAGCCGGCACAATCTTAAGAAGAGGCAGCAGCAGATTTACGCGCAAGTGTGAATGCTTTCCTGGCTGTTGGGAATGCCCATAGTACTGCTACGGCCCTGCAAGTGGGAACGCACCTCAGCGTGACTGAAAGAATAGGTAGTGGCAGCCCTCAGCCCTTGCACGAATGAACTCTGGGACAGCAGGAGAGCCCACTATGCCACTGAGGTCCCAACAAGTGGCCCAAGCTTGGATTCCACAAAGACACCCCACTCACCAAGCACAGTGGTCAGTGTGACCTTAAGAGGTGGCAGCAGATCTATGTATGTGGGTGAACACATTCCTAGCTAGCAGGAGCACCTGTAGTACCACTGCAGCCCCACAAGTGGGGATGTGACTCAGCACTACTGTAAGAAGAGGTGGTGGCAGCCCTAAGCCCACACACAAATGTTTTCCCAGCTGGTGGGAGTGCCCACCATACCCCCACAACAACCAGCACATGGGATGGGATCAGAAATACAGTTCCTGCTTTCCACCAGCAGTAGAAATCTATCACAAATGCTCTGGCAAAGGATTAGTTCATCAAACACCATGAGAAACTACAACAACAATTCAGAGCAGAAAGAAAATGACAAGTATCCAGAAAACAACCCTGAAGTCAAAGAAATTTACAACCTAAATGACAGAGAATTCAAAATAGCTGTCATAAAGAAACAATGAATTACAAGAAAACTCAAAAAAGACAGTTCAATGAGCTCAGGAATAAAATTAATGAGTACAAGGAATACTTCACCAAAGAGATTAAAAAAAAAAAAAACAACCAGAAATTCTGGATATGAAGAACACAATTAATGAGATAAAAAATAACCTGTAATCCTTAAAAAATAGGGCTGATAATATGGAGGAAAGAATTAGTGATTTAGAGGATAGAAATATAGAAATGCATCAGGTGTAGGAGGAGAGAGAACTAAGATTTTTAAAAAATGAAGGACTTCTTCAAGAAATATCAACTCAAGTAGGAAAAGCAACATAAGCATTATAGGTACTTTGGAGGAAGAAGATAAGTAGAAAGGAGCAGAGAGCTTTTTCAATGAAATAATAGCTGAGAACTTCCCAAACCTGGGGAAGGAAGTGGACCTGCAAATACATGAAGCCAATAGAACTCTTAATTACATCAATGCTAAAAGACCTTCTCCAAGGCATATAATAGCAAAACTAGCAAAAGTCAAAGACAAAGAAAAATATTAAGGGCAGCAAGGCAGAGGAGAATAATCTACAAAGGAGCCTATATCCGGCTTTCAGTGGATTTCTCAAGAGAAACCTTACAGGCTAGGAGAGAATGGACTGATATATTCAAAATACTGAAAGACAAAAACTTTCAGCCAAGAATACTCTATCCAGTGAAACTCTCCTTCAGATACGATGGAGAAATAAAAGCTTTCCCAGATAAACAAAAGCAGAGGGAGTTCATTGCCACTAGATCGCCCCTACAAGAAATGATCAAAGATGCCCTCATACCTGAAACAAAAAGGCAAAGGTCTACAAAACTTTGAGCACAGAAATAGACAGACAAAATTAGAAAACTGCAGCTGTCTTTCAGAACAGGGTAGTAAATACTTAATTATAATTTAAAAGATAAAGGGAAGGAAAGCATCAAAAATGACTATAAACACTTCAGCTTAGTCACAAACTCACAACAAAAAACAGAATAGTTTGAGGCAACAATAACTCAGAAGGGGGAGAGGAAAGTGATGGAACCTGCTTAGGCTAATGGAGATAATAGGCTATCAGAAAATGGACTATCTCACCTACAAGATCTTTTATATAAACCTCATGGTAACCGCTAAACAAAAAAATCAGAGCATAGCTACAATTCATAAGAAAAGAAAAAATCACCACAGAAAACAACCAAAATGAAATGGCAGTCAGAAATACAAAGGAAGAGAAACAATGGAAATATAGAACAACCAGAAAACAAGAGATAAAATGGCAGTATTAAGCCCTCATATATCAATAATCACTCTAAATGTAAATTGATTGAATTCTACAATCAAAAGACACAGACTGGCTTGATGGATTAAAAAACAAGACCCAACCATATTCTGCCTCCAGGAAACACATCTCAGCTCTAAAGACAAAGAGGCTCAGAGTGAAGGGATGGAAGATGATATTCCAAGCAAATGGCAAACACAAGAAAGCAGGTGTTGCCATACTTATATCAGACAACACAAACTTCAAGATAAAAAAGACAATGAGAGACAAAGAAGGGAAGCATATAATGATAAAAGGGACTTTCCACCAAGAGAACATAACACTTATGAGTATATATGCACCTAACACAAGAGCACCAAAGAATATAAAGCAGCTATTAACAGATCTAAAGGGAGAAATTAACAGCAACACAATAATAGGAGGGAACCTCAACACCCACATCCAGACAGAAAGTCAACAAGGAAATAGTAGATTTAAATAAAGCACTTGGTCAGATGAATTTATTAGATATTTATAGAACATTCTATCCCAAAACAGCAGAATATACATTCTTCTCAAGTGCACATGGAACATTCTCAAAAATAGACCATATGTTTAAGAAGATTGAAATAATATCAAGCATCTTTTTCGACTACAATGTTATAAAACTAGAAATCAACTACAAGAAAAAAGCTCGGAAAGCCACCAATACATGGAGACTAAACAACATGCACCTGAACAACCATTGGATCAATGAAAAAAATCAAAGGAGAAATCAAAAAATACCTGGAGAAAAATGAAAATGAAAATACAACATACCAACTCTTATGGGATGCAGCAAACGCGGTTCCAAGAGGGAAATTTATAGCAATACAGCCCCACTTCAACAAACGAGAAAAATCTCAAATAAGTAATCTTAAATTATACCTAAAAGAACTAGAAAAAGAATAACAAATAGCCCAAAGATAGCAAAAAGAGGGAAATAATAAAAATTAGAGCAGAAATAAAAGAAATAGAGGCTAAAAAAACAGTAGAAAGGATCAATGAAAACTAAGAGCTGGTTCTTTGAGAAGACAAAAAAAATTGACAAACATTTAGCCAGACTCACTAAGAAAAAAAGAGAGAAGTCTCAAGTAAATAAAATTAGAAATGAAAGAGGAGAAATCACAATGGATACCACAGAAATACAAAGGATTATAAGAGAATACTATGAAAAACTATACGCCCACAAATTGGATGACCTAGAAGAAATGGATAAATTCTTAGATTCACACACCCTCCCCAAACTGAATCAAGAAGAAATAGGGAATCTGAATAGACCAATCACAAGTAAAGAGATCAAAACAGTAATCAAAACAGTCCCCAAAAATAAAAGTCTGGGACCAGATGGCTTCTCTGGAGAATTCTACCAAACAGTCAAAGAAAATTTAATACCTATCCTTCTCAAACTATTCCAAAAAATTGAAGAAGACAGAACACTTCCTAACTCATTCTATGAAACCAACATCACTCTGATACCAGAACGAGGCAAGGACAGTGCAAAGAAGTAAAATTACAGGCCAATATCACTGATGAACATAGATGCAAAAATCCTTAACAAAATATTGGCAAACCGATCACATCAATACATTAAAAGGATCATACACTGCGATCAAGTGGGATTTATACCAGGGATGCAGGGATGGTTCAACATCGATAAATCCATCAGTGTAATACACCACAGCAACAAAATGAGTAATAAAAACCACATGATGATCTCAACAGCTGCAGAAAAAGCATTTGACAAGATCCAACATCCCTTTATAATAAAAACTCTCAACAAAATGGGTATAGAAGGAAAGCACCTCAACATAAAAAGACCATATATGACAAACCCACAGCTAACATCATACTTAATGGTGAAAAAATAAAAGACATCCCTCTGAGAATAGGAACAAGACAATGATGCCCACTGTCACCACTCCTATTCAACATAGTACTGGAGGTTTTATCAAGAGCAATTAGGAAAGAAAAAGAAATAAAAGGAATCCAAATTGTAAAGGAAGGAATGAAACTCTTGCCGTTTGAAGATGACACGATTCTATATATAGAACACCCTAAAGAATCCACCATAAAACTATTAGAAATAATCAACAACTATAGCAAAATCAACTTACAAAAATCAGTTGCATTTCTATACACATAGTAAACTAGCAGAAAGAGAAATCAAGAGGAATCAAGAATACAATCTCATTTACAATTGCAACAAAAAGAATAAAATATCTAGGAATAAATTTAACCAAAGAGGTGAAAGACCTATACTCTGAAAACTATTAAGACACTATTGAAAAAGTTATAAAGAAATGGAAAGATATTTCATGCTCATGGATTGGGAGAATAAACATAGTTAAAATGTCCATGTTACCAGGAGCAATCTACAGATTCAATGCAATTCCAATCAGAACCCCAATGATATTCTTCACAGAAATGGAAGAATCCCAAAATTTATATGGAACAACAAAAGACTTCAAATAGCCAAAGGAATCCTGAGGAAAAAGAACAAAGCTGGAGGCATCACAATACCTGACTTCAAAATATACTGCAAAGCTATAGTAATCAAAATAGCATGGTACTGGCACAAAAACAGACACACAGATCAATGGAACAGAATGGAAAGCCCAGAGATAAAACCACACATCTACAGACAGCAAATCTTCAACAAAGGAGCCAAGAATATACAATGAAGAAAAGAAAGTCTCTTCAATAAATGGTGTTGGGAAAATTGGACAGCCACATGCAAAAGAATGAAAGTAGACCGTTATCTGTCACCATACACGAAAATTAACTCAAAATGGATTAAAGACATGAATGTAAGACCTGAAACCATAAAACTCCTAGAAGAAAATATAGGCAGTACACTCTTTGACATCGGTCTTAGCAGCAGCTTTTCAAATACCATGTCTACTCAGTCAAGGGGAACAAAAGAAAAAATGAACAAATGGAAATACATCAGACTAAAAAGCTTCTGCAAGGCAAAGGAAACCATTAGCAAAACAAAACACAACCCAAAAATTGGGAGAAAATATTTGCAAATCATATATCCGACATAGGGTTAATTTCCAGAATATATAAAGAACCCATACAACTCAACAACAAAAAAAGAAACAACCCAATCCAAAAATGGGCAGTGGATATGAACAGATATTTTTCCAAAGAAGATATACAGATGGCCAACAGACATATGAAAAGATGTTCAACATCACTAATTATTAGGGAAATGCAAATCAAAACTACAATGAGATATCACCCTATACCTGTCAGAATGTCTATAATTACCAAGACAAAAAATAACAAATGTTGGAGAGGATGTGGAGAAAAGGGAATCCTCCTACACCACTGGTGGGAATCAAACTGGTGCAGCCACTATGGAAAAGAGTATGGAAATTTCTCAAAAAATTGAAAATAGTAATACTATATGAACCAGCTGTCCTGGTACTGGATATTTATCTAAAAAACTTGAAATCAACAATCCAAAGAGATTTATGCACCTCTATGTTCATTGCAGCATTATTCACAATAGCTAAGACAAGGAAGCAACCCAAGCGCCCATCAACTGACGAATGGATAAATAAGATGTGGTATATATACACAATGGAATACTACTCAGCCATAAAAAAGGACAGAATTGTCCCATTTGCAACAACATGGATGGACCTTGAGGGTATGATGTTAAGTGAAATAAGCCAGACAAAGAAAGACAAATACTGCATGATTTCACTCGTATGTGGAAGATAAACAAATACATGGATCAAGAGAACAGATTAGTGCTTAACAGAAGGGAAGGGGGCTGGGGGTAGGCAAAAGGGGTAAAGAGGCACATATCTATGGTGAAGGATAAAAATTATACTACTGGTGGTGAGCGTGATGCAGTCTATACAGAAATAGTGTACACCTGAAAGTACACAATATTATAAACCACTATAATCTCAATAAAATAATGGGAAAAAAAAGAACAAGGATTATCATTGATTGAAACACTTTAAATCTACGTGTATCCAGAAGTTTGAAATTGTATACCAGAAAGAGAAAGCCAAAAAAGTGTCTTTTTCATCACCTAAAATGGTTTATATCCAATGTTTTATTGTGAAAAATAGAAAAGGGAAAAAATTTAGCATAGTCTCCTTTCCGGTAGGAATTGTGCATCATGGTAACCGAATATTTTAAACTGTTAATGGAAAAATAGACTTAAATAGAAAAACAGCTAGCTAATAAATGTGCAAGAAACAATAAAATTAGAAAATTATTAATATATAACTCTAACAAAAACAATTCATTGAGGCAATTTTTATTAATTGGTATTAAAATCATTAGGAGAATGGTTGATATGGAATTGGATATTCAGATAAACAACCTAATAACAAAGGAAGGATCAGGTTGACCCTGCCTGGAATCACTGGTTACTCCTTAGTAATAATGATGGTAAGACAACCAGATAGAATGAATATCCTGATATAAACTATACAATTTGAACTATACAATATCATTAATTATTTAATGTTACCAAGCAATTTTAACTTGAATCTTACCAAGTCTTAGATATAACTTCCTCTTTTTAGGAAATAGTAGAGGTTTAGGGATAAGCTAAATGACCCAAGGAGGAAAGTATCACAGAAATAAAAAGTGGACATTCTATAAGACTGGTTTCCAGAGTAAATCAGTGCCATTAATAAAGGACTTTTCTAAATTAAAAGAGATCTAAAGGCTATAACAACCAGGCACAATGCATGCTGCTGGATTGGCCAAACCTAATGTAAAGGACATTTTGGATATAACTAGAGAAATAAACCAGCTTCTAGATAATATTAAGGAATTATTGCTAATTAGGTATGATTATACCATTTTGTCTAAGAAGGAAATTGTTCTACATTTTGGAAAATAAATACTAAAGTATCTAGTGACAAGATGTTTTGATATTTGCAAATCACTTTAAAATACTTATGCTAAGGAAAATAATAATAAAGCTGCTGAAGTCAGACTAAGTGCTTTCAAATTGTGATCTTGCCACTTTGTAGCTGTGGCTTTAAGTATATCGGCGAACCACTCTGTTATTCTTATCCTCATCTTTGAAATGGGGATGATAATAATACTCCCTATCGCAAGCTTGTTTTGAGGATTAAATGAGTTCTAAATGTAAAACACTGAAAAAAAGTGTCTGACCAATAGGAAGCAATATTATTAACTATCAGCTATTATAGCATATTATTACACTCATTTTGAAGAAAGTGTTTTTGTTTCATTTAAGTTCAACTTGTGCCCATTTACTGAAAATAGGGTGAGTAAACTCTTATTGACCCATTTCGCGTCTACCTAGGCAATAATGAGTTCCATTTTAGAACGTAGGATTTGAGTGCTTTAAATTCTCTTCAGCCATTATCTGCTAGTATGGTTAGAAAAGAGACAGTGTCATCCATAAACAAGAATTTCATATCTACTCAATTTGTAAATTAATATAAACTTCTATTACGGGTCCAGCAGTACCAAGTAGAGACCTCTACTTTCTCGTGGAGTTCAAAGATTGAGTTTTCTTTTCCTTTTTTAGGGTAAATCATCACTGCAGTGAGAAATCAGCCTCGAGTGGTCCTTTAAACATTAAGCTTTTGGGTTGCTCTACCAGTGTATAATTTCCCCTTTACTCAGTGGTATTTGTTTGCTACTGCTAAATCTTGCTTTACATAGCCACATGATTTTCCTTCTTTGGTACCAAAGGAAAGAAAATGTTGCTGTATAATTGTTCTTTGCAGGGTTGTTATACGTGTTAAAAGAAATCTATGGGACAGTGACATTCTGACTCTTTTCTCTGATTTGTGTAAATCTGTAGTTCTACTCTCTCCATATCAGAGTAGTGGTGCTTTTCATATTATCTTTTATTATTTTCCCCCAACTTGCACTACTTTACCCAGAAGAGAATGTCTATGTTGCACTCGTTAGGCCTGTTAATTCACTTTGCTCCAAATTATTTGATATGTGCATGGTATTTTTCAACATATGAAGCATAAAGTTTCAACTCTTTCCACTGGTCAATGACATCTTCTTTACAAATTATTTATTTATTTGGGACAGTTTATAGTATAGAAGTTTTGCTTTGTTTTGCTTTTTTTAACCTAAACCTATGCCACCATTTTTTCTAGTAGTGATCTGGCATATTTATAGTCTAAAATATTGTCCTCATCACCTTTGTAATCTCCTCAACAAGAAAAGCTTAAAAAAATCAATAGTATGACAATCTTGATTTGTTGTCTTCTAAAGAGTATCTAAATGCAATAGTCATTACCAAGATTTAAGAACTAAGCAGAAGTGATATCAACAAGAGAGCAGAATAAGAAGTCCAAGATCTTGTTCCCCCATGGGAATATTGACTTAACAACAATATACAGATCAAAATATCTAAATATCTATATCTTTCCAGGCAAGCACAATCCAAGAAAAGCCACATTGAAATGTATAAGAAAAGCAATTTCACTTTACCTACATCACACTCCCCCAAGCCAGCACAGTTCAATGTCTAGAGAGAACACGCAGCTCTTCGTTTCTCCCTCGGTGGGAAAAAGAAGAGTAGAAAGTGCATCCAAAATTTGGGCTTCTTAGAGGGCTGCCTGAAGGACTGGATTCTGTCTCACCCCATTCATAGCTCTGATGGGACTGGCATACTTTGGATGTGTGGAGAAAAAAAGATTAGGGGCAGCTTGCTGTGGCCACCAAGTCTTGGCACAATCGAAATAAGGAATACAACTTGAGGCTTCTCCCTCAGGGGAGAGGGAAGGAGTGGAGCAAGTGCCCAGCTTCCAGCTGTTTAGACAGTTGCCTAAGGGACTGGTGTTTATCTTATGTGATTCAGAGTGCTGATGAAAAGTCAACATATTTTGGATGCTTGGCGGCTGCTGAAACAAGGGAAAATATGGTGGCTTACCGCTTTAGAACCAGAGAACAGTCAGTGCTGAACACAGACACTAGAGGGAGAAAGGATTACAAGCTCTTAAAAAAAGAACACTGCAAGCCTCTCTAATTGAGAAATTGCATGTGCAGGCCAAGAGAAGTTGCATCCCCCCCACCTCCAAAAAAGAAAGCTTTAAAAGACCCTGAAAATCTCTAAGTGGGATGATTAGTGAGGGTCTTCTCCTGTACAAAGCCAATCCGTAAAGACTGAGAGAGGTGGCTTTTTTATCAAATGAATGGAACCCAATACATAGTTTTGAGACACATTAGGAAACATGGCCCAAAGAAGGAACAAAAGAAATTGATCCCAAAGAAATGGAGGCATATGAATTACCTGACAAAGAATTCAAAATAACTATCAAAAGATGTTCAACAAACTCAAGAAAAAGATACATGAACAAAATGAGAATATAAACAAAGAGATAGACAATATAAAAATGAACCAAACAGAAATTTTGGAGCTAAAGAACGTATTAACTGAACTTAAAAATTCATTAAAGATGCTGAGCTCAACCATAGACTTGATCAAGCAAAAAACACAATCAGCAAATTCAAAGACAGGTCATTTGAAATTATCTGGTCTGAGTAATAAAAAGAATGAAAAGGAGTGAGACAAGCCCAAGGAACTCATGGAACACCATTGAATGGATCAATAATCACATTGTATGAGTTCCAGAAGAAAAGATAGGGAAAGGGCAAAAAGCTATTTAAGGAAATATTGGTCAAAAACTTCCCAATTCAGGGAGGAAATGGACGTCCAGATCCAGGAAGACCAACAGATTCCAACTAGGAGGATCTCAAAGAAATCCACACTGAGATAAATAAAAATCAAATTGTCAAAACTTGAAGAAAAAGAGAATTTTGAGAGCAGCAAGAGAGAAGCGCCTTGTCACATACAAAGGAAGGCTAAGACTATAAGCATATTTCTCAGAAGAAATCTTGCAGGCTAGAAGGGAGAAAAATGATACATTCAAAGTGCTGGAAGAAAAAATCTGCCAAGAAAACTGTATCTGGAAAAACTAGCTTTCCAAAATAAAAGAGAAATAAAGACTCTCCCAGAAAAAAGCTGAGTGAGTTCACGATTAGGCCTGCCTTACAAAAATGCTAAAATGAGTCCTTCAAGTTGAATAAAAGGACAGAAAAACAGAAGCACTTGAAAGTATAAACCTTGCTGGTAAAGTTAATATTTAGACAAATACAAATTATTACAATATTGTAATGGTGGTGTGTAATGCACTTTTAAATCTGGTACAGAAGTTAAAAGGCAAAAGTATAAAAATAACTATAACGATAAAATTGCTAATAGATAACAAAATATAAAGATGGAATTTGGCACATCAATAACATAAAGTGTGGTGGGAGGAGTGAAAGTGCAAAGTATTTGTATGTGAATAAAGTTAAGTTGCTATCAGCTTAAGATAGATTGTCATAACTATAAGATGTTTTGTGTAAGCCCCATGGTAACTCCAAAAAAAAACCTATAGAACGGACACAAAGAAAATGAGACAGGAATCAAAGCATGGCACTACAAAAAATCTAAGAACCAGAAAGGAATAATGCAAGAGGGAGAAAGAAAGACAAAAGAGCTACAGGAAAAAAAAAAAAAAGAAGCAATTAGCAAAATGACAACAGTAAGTCCTTACCTATCAATAATTATTTTGAGTATAAATAGATTAAACTCCCCAATCAAAAGACATAGAGTCGCTAAATGGATTAAAAAAAAAAGATCCAACTATATGTTATCTACAAAAGACTCACTTTAGATTTAAGGACACACATAGGCTGAAAGTGAAGGGAGAGTACAAGTTGTTACATGTACATGGTAACCAAAAGAAAAATGCAGGTAACTATACCTATATCATACAAAATAGACTTTACTTCAAAGACTGCCACAAAAGACAAAGAAAGTCATTACATACTTATAAAAGGGTCAATATAAGAGGAAGATTTAACAATTATAAATATATATGCACCCAACATCACAGCACCCAAATATATGAAGCAAACATTGACATAAGTGATGACAGAAATAGACAGTAATACAATAATAGTAGGAGATTTTAATATTGCACTTTCAATAACGGATAAAACATTCATATAGATGATCAGTAAGAAAACAGGAGACTTGAACAATACTGTAGACAAAATGGACTTAGACATATATAGATCATTCCACAGAACAGCAACAGAATACCCATTCTTCTCAAGTACACATGGAACATTCTCCAGTATAGGTCACATGACAAGACACAAAACAACTCGTAAAACATTTAAAAAGGTTGAAATCATACCAAGTAAATTTTTCAAAAACAGTGAAATGAAACACAAAATTGTTGGCAGAAGGAAAACTGGAAAATTCACAAGCATGTGGAAATTAAACAAAACACCTTTAAACAAGAAAAAGGACAAAGAAGAAATCCAAAGGGGAATTAGAAAATATCTTGAGAGAAACAAAAACATAACCTACCAAAACTTACCTGACACAGCAAAAGCAGTACTAAGAGGGAGTTTTATAGGGATAAACTCTTACATTAAAAAAGAAGGAAGATCTCAAATTAAAAACCTAACTTTATATCTCAAGCAAGTATAAAAATAAAAATTAAGATGAAAGTTAGCAAAAGGTAGGAAGTAACAGAGTTTAGAGAAGAAATAGACAAAATAGAAAAGAGAAAACAATAGGAAAAAAATCAACAAAACTCAGAGTTGTGCTTTGAAAAGATCAACAAATTGACAAAATTTTAGCAGGACTAATAAGAAAAAAGAGAGAAGACTCAAATAAAATCAGAAATGAAAGAGGAGACATTACAAATGATGCTACAGATATAAAAAGGGTTAGAAGAGACTACTATTAATAATTAGATGCCAATGAAGTATAACCTAGAAAAAAAGGATAAAATCCTAGAAACCTATAACCAACCAAGACTGAATCATGAAGAAACAGAAAACCTGAACAGACCAATAATGAGTAAAGAGATTAAAGCAGTAATCAAAAACCTCCCAACACACAAAACCCCAGAACCAGATGGCATCATAGGTGAAATCTACCAAACACTTAAGGAAAAATTAACAACAATCTTTCTCAAACTTTTCCAAAAAATTGAAGAGGAGAGAATACTTCCAAACTCATTCTATGAGGCCAGCATTACCTTGATATGAAAGCCAGAATAAGACATTACAAGAAAGGAAAATTATAGGCCAATATCCCGGATGAATATAGATACAAAATCTCCACAAAATACTAGCAAACCAAATTTAACAGCATGTTAAAGCATCATACACCATGATCAAGTGATATGTATCCCTGGGATGCAATGTGTTACAATATATGAAAATTAATCATTGTGATGCACCAAATTAACAGAACAAAAAATGAAAATCACATAGTCATATCAATAGATGAAGAAAAAATTGACAAAATTCAACAGTTTCATGAGAAAAACACTCAACAAACTAGGAATAGAATTAAATTACCTCGACATGATCAAGGGCATATATAACATGCCCACAGCTAATATTATACTCAACGGTGAAAAACTGAAAGCTTTTCCTCTCAGATAAGGAACAAAACAAGAATGCCCTCTCCTCTTGTATTCAACATAGTAGTGGAATTCCTAGCCAGAGAAATTAGGCTAGACAAAGAAATAAAAGGCATCCAAATTGGAAAGAAAGAATTAAAATTATCTCTATTTGCAGATGACTTGATATTATATGTAGAAAACTCTAAAGATTACACACAAAAAAAACTGTTAGAACTAATAAATGAGTTCAGTAAAGTTACAGGATACAAGATCAACATACAAAAAATCAGTTGCATTTCTACAGACTAAAAATGAACAATCCAAAAAGGAAATTAAAATAATCTCATTTACGATAGTATCAAAAAGCATAAAATACTTAGGGATAAACTTAACCAAGCAGGTGAAAGACTTGTACAATGAAACTATAAATCATTCATCAAAGAAACTAAAGAAAACACAAAGGGAAAGACACTCCATGTTCATGAATTAGAAGACTTATTATTGTTAAAATGTCCACACTACCCAAAGTGACCTACAGATTCAATGCAATCCTTATCAAAATTCCAATGGCATTTTTTCTATAGAAATAGAAACAACAATTCTAAAATTTATATGAAACCACAAAGGATCCTGAATAGCCAAAACAATCTTGAAAAGGAAGAACAAAGCTGGAGACCTCACACTTTCTGATTTCAAAACATACCACAAAGCTACAGTAATCAAAACAGCAAAGTAATGACACTAAGATAGACATACAGACCAGTGGAACAGAATAGAATACTCAGGTATAAAACTTTCAAATATATAGTAAAATGAATTTCGACAAGGGTGCCAAGACTACACATGGGCAAAAGATAGTCTTTTCAACAAATGGTATTAGGAAAACTGGATATTCACATGCAAAAGAATGAAATGGGACCCTCTGTTACACCATACACAAAAATCAATTCAAAATAGATCAAAGACAAAAATAAGACTCAAAAATATAAAACTCTTAGGTGCCGGCCCAGTGGCGTAGCGGTTAAATGCGTGTGCTCCTCTTCAGTGGCCCGGGGTTTGCAGGTTCGGATCCCAAGCACTCACTGACGCAGCGCTTGTCAAGCCACGCTGTGGCAGCATCCCACATAAAGTAGAGGAAGATGGGCGTGGATGTTAGCCCAGGACCAGTCTTCCTCCTCAAAAAGTGGAGGATTGGCATCGGATGTTAGCTCAGGGCTAATCTTCCTCACAAAAAGAAAAAAAGAGAGAGAAATATAAAACTCTCAGAAGAAAACATGGGGGGAAGCTGCATAACATTGGTGTTGGCAATGATTCCTTGGATGTGCCTCAAAAAACACAGGCAACAAAAACAAAAATAGATAAGTGGGACCATATCAAACTAAAAATCGTCTTCACAGCAAAGGAAACAATCAACAGAGTGCTAAAGGCAACCTACGGAACGCAAGAAAATATTTGTGAACCATATATCTAATAAGGGGTTAAAATCCAAAAAATTTAAGGAACCCCTGCAACTCAATAGCAAAAAAACAAATAACCTGATTAAAAACTAGGCAAGGATCTTCAACAGACATTTCTCTAAAGAAAACATATAAATGGCCAGCAGATATATGAAAAGGTAGTCAACATCACCAATCATAAATGAAATGCAAATCAAAGCCACAATGAAGTGTCACCTCACACTTGTTAGGATATATATTAAAAAAAAAAAAAAAAAAAAAAAAACAGAATAGCAAATGTTGAGAAGGATGTATAGAAATTGGAATTCGTATGCACAGTAGGTGGGAATGAAAAATGGCGCAGCCACTATAGAAAACCTTATGGAAATTATTCAAAAAATGAAAAATAGAGCTACCATATGATCCCCAAATCCCACTTTTGTATATGTATCCAAAAGAATTGAAATTAGGATCTCAAAGAGATATTTGCACTCCTGTGTTCATTGCAGCATTATTCGTGTTAGGGAAGAAATGGAAACAACCTAAATATCCATCAAAGAATGAATGGATAAAGAAAATGTGATATATACATACAATAGAATATTATTCAGCCATAAAAATGAAGGAAATCCTGTCATATGAAAATCATCTATATGTCATAGATGAACCTTGAGGATACTATGCTAAGTGAAACAAGCCAGTCACAGAAGGACTAATACTGCATGATCCTACTTACATTAGGTATGTAAAGTGCTCAAACTCTTAGAAACAGAAAGTCGGATGATAGTTGCAAGGCACTCCCCCTAGTTGCAAGGCAGGGAGAAATGGGGTGTTGTTATTCAATGGGTATAGACTTTTAGTCATGCAAGTTGAAGACATTATAATCCACTGTACAACATTGTACTTATAGTTAGCAGTACTTTACCATACACTTAAATATTTGTTAAGAGGGTAGATCGTATGTTATGTGTTTTTTACCACATTAAATAAAAGAGATAAATGGAAGAATTTTGGCTTTGATAAGTAAGTTCTTTTCATTTGTAGTTTCCTTCTGTTCACTTGTAACACAGAACTGCAGGCCTATTACCTTTGTAAATTTGTAGTTTGCTAAGTTATTCCGATGTAGAGGTGCTGGTATTAAGATGAGCTAGTTTCCAAGAAATGATAAAGAGTGGATCCACATTATTACATTTAAAATATTCGGGCTCCTTCAACATGTGCATGCCTATTTCCATGCAAATACTGATAGTGTTATTTACCTGAACAGATGATAGAAGACTTCCTTAAAAACTGAGAGTAATTTTTTTTCTAATGCCTTAACATAATATCAAGGAAAGGAAAAAAAATGAAATGAAAATATTCAAACACTTGGGTATATTTGGGGCATTAATATATTTCTGTATACCATACTTTTTAATTCTTAAATACCTTATTCTTTTGGGTACTTATCATTGAAAACATGAGCAATCATGAAACTCTTCTGTAGGTTTTATATAGGTTTTAAATAAAGGACTACTGAAAAGGTCTGCCCATCTTCTACCTGTTACTTCTACTGAAAATCAGCATCTTCAGTATAAAGTTCCTCGAGGAAACTGGTATATCTTTTCACGTTGTTTCTTAGCATCTAAAAAAGTGCCTGGCAAAGAATAGGGAATTCTATATAAGCTTTTAAAATTAACTGTTAAATGCTGCACTAGAATGGAATGAAGCAAGGAAGAGAGAAAGAGAGAATCTGAAAAAAATAGGCGATATAAATATACATTCAGTAAATTCTGATCAACATGGGAAGCTTGTGTTTGCTCTGAAGCTTAGGGAATCTCTGTGTTTACCATGGCTGATCCAGAATTCACTGGAGAATTTTATATCAGACATTCACCTTCTAAAAATTCTGAAGTATAGATAGCTTTGCTTTATTTGGAAGACCCTGAACAGAGTAATTCTAGAATAACTATAGACCCAAGCATATGCTGTAATAACCTCCATCATTAACCTTGTATTATTAAAGGAATCAACATTTTAACGGTTCTTTCCTAAATGTCTCAAAAATAAAATGACTACTTCAATTTTTTTTTTTTTTTTTAAGATTTTATTTATTTATTTTTCCCCCCAAAGCCCCAGTAGATAGTTGTGTGTCATAGCTGCACATCCTTCTAGTTGCTGTATGTGGGACGCGGCCCCAGCATGGCCGGAGAAGCAGCGCGCCGGTGCGAGCCCGGGATCCGAACCCGGGTCGCCAGCAGTGGAGCGCGCTCACTTAACCACCAAGCCACGGGGCCGGCCCTGACTACTTCAATTTAAATGCCAAGCACAACAAATAACTTAATATTCGTCAGCAATAGTGAAATAGTAAGTGTACGTTTGTGTGCTTATATATACACACACACATGAATATGAACATAATTCCATGAACATACTGGCAATAATGCAGTTTCAAAGCTATGTGTCAGTCAGTAACAATAGATAATAGGTAGTGATTCAATTTTCAAATAATATATCTTTATTGGTATTTTCCATTTACTTCTCCCAAATTTATTATTCAATGTTTGATGTTAATTAATATTGAAAATGTATAATAATTCTTCTTAACTTGCTTATAATCTAGTAGTAATACTATCTGGATGGACTGTGATCCTTAATTTATCATTATCATAAACAAATTTGTATGATTGTATGACTTATGCTGACATCTGTCACCAGGAATTGTAGCTAGGATCAGGAACAAGCTGCTATGTCATATATATGCTATATAAGTGAGCATACTAAATTATATGTTGTATCCGTGTTTTGGCAAATGCATTTGAAACTCTTTCATCAAACACATTTCTAATTATTCCTTGAGACTTAACTCAAATAGCCCCCCTGTGTGATGCTTTATCTGACTCCCTTGGCTGGCATCTGCCACAGTGCTTTTCTCACACCTTATATAATTTTGCCTCTCCCTCTCTCTCTCTCTCTCTCTCTCTCTCTCTCATTAGAGAGAGAGCCATCTAAAGCCAAAATGAAATATATTTTTCCTCTTTAAATTTCTGAAATTTAGCACAGTATTTGTCATATGGTCACTTCTTAATAACGTTTTTTGAGTAAATTTAATGGATATATTTCTAGTGTGCTAATATTAAAATATTTTACATGAATGTCAGACAAAAAATTGAGAATCAACCTCATAGTTAAGTCTCTAGTTCACTCACATTTGGGGAGGAAGATTGTGTCAAGACATGGTGCTACTTTTATAGGAAAGTAGTTGAAGTCCAAGTCTATAGTAGTCCAAAGGATTTTAGGCATTAACTGAAAGAGGCATAGATTTACTTTATACTTAGTCAACTGATAGCCACAGGGTGGCAAAGCACAAATTCTACCTTTTGGTCCTGAACAAGACATCTAGTACCCTTAGCTATTTTTGATACTGAAACAGAATAACAGCCTTATAAAAAGTCTATTCACATCATGTAATGACTAGACAAAATTATGTAGGTTTTCACCTACATAATTCACTGCTTAAATATTTCCATGAAAAATGTCCAAGGTGTGCTCCCACCCTAGCCAGTAGTCACAATTATCAAGAGCCTGGCTAAACTGTTCCTTCAACATCTAGAATAGCAGTGGTATCAAGGGAGCTGCTGCTAAGAAAATCAGTAGCCTTCATTTATTTTTTCAAGTTGATCAAAATCTTTATAACAGTAGTAAGAGCCAGGAAATAGTTAATACATACATCACTCCTCCTCTAGCACTCCAAGATTTTTATTTCCCTCACAACACTTCAATCATTTCAGTGTGTCATCATCAACCACTAGAAGTTCATGAAAATGCAAAGGTTTAAATCATTTGGCTCTAAATCATAATGTGATATGGCCTTGTCAATCTCCTCAAAGAAATTTATAACCTTTGGGATTTTTCAGCAGATTCCGCAGAGTTTCCAAAAGGATTAATGGTGACTGGCACTGCACAAGCTTTGCAAGAAGGCAGAAAATACAGAACCAGGCTGATAATTGGGCTTAATATCCGAGTGTTCTACTCCAGGCAGTAAACACCTTACCTCAGCCTTTCAGGCTTTCTCCAGTGTTTGATTGAGCCACGGGGAACAGCATATCATATACTCATTGCTGAACTGCTGTTCTCAATGTCTCTTTCACTTTCAAATGCCTTTGAAGTCCTACAGCACTCCATGTTTTGCAAATGAGTACTGCAATCACTTTCAAAAATGATTTGGTGGGAATGAAGTCTAAATATTTAGTGCAACTCAAGTCTGATTCCTTCTTGCTAAACATAACTGTCAGTTTTAAAGATTTAAGAATATGCAGAACCAACGTGCACTATGGTTTAATAGCTACTGATTTTATTAGTGAGTTTTTTGTGCTTTAAATGTGGAATTTTTGAAGAATTTTTTAAGTATATCATGCTTATCAGGTGGACATCAAGAGTGTGCTTAACCTAAATTAAGATATTTGTATTAAGTTGTTGAGACTATGTCTGTAATAGTAAAATCTTCCACTTTTATTATACTTGGAAAGCTTATATTTACATGATAGAAACAGCACTACGGTTCATTCTGAGTCTGGAGACTTTGTTATAAATAGAACTAGGGAAAGTTTATACTTTAATTCATTTTGTAGTGCTATTTAGTTTTCCAAAATGTATTCTTTATCTTCCCCCAAAGTGTATAATTTTCCTATATTTCTATTATACCCCCAAGTTTCTTGTACACATTATGTGTGCTGAATAAATATTTTCTATATTGTTGCATGAATAATGATGCTTGAGAAAAAATGATTTCCAGTGCAAACTGTGGGCAAGGTTGTTAATAATAAAATATTATCAATATACTATAAAATAAATATGGAATCTTTATCCATATCTAAAAGACGTAGGTTATTAAAACTTGCTATAAAATATAATTAATATAATATAAATAATACAAATTTTTCTGAGATAATATGTGTACATTCTGAGAAGTATTTCCTAGAAAGATCCATGAGTGATTATACTGTTATAAGTGGTATATAACTGTGGAATAAATTCCCATGCAATTTTGAATTTATAGGGATATATGTATAAGTATATTCACTTTTATATTAAAAGATCAAAATTGGGGCCAGCCTGGTGGTGTAGCAGTTGGGTTTGTGCGCTCTGCTTCAGTGGCCTGTGGTTTGCAGATTTGGATCCCCAGCACAGACCGACATGCCGGTTTTTGGGCCATGCTGTGGCAGCATCCCATATAGGGTTGAAAAGATGGGCACAGGTGTTGGCCCAGGGCCGATCTTCCTCGGCAAAAAGAGGAGGATTGGCAACGGATGTTGGCTCAGGACTAATCTTCACACACACACACAAAAAAATAACGTGATCAATGTATTTACTAATCCTTTGCAAATTACCCATACATGATGTGCTGTTGGATGGGCATGTTGAAGCTTGGTTTGATATGTGTGTTTGCATTTACACTCCATATGTAAATGTATATACATGTGAAGTTCATATTTTGAATTTGCATTTATATCCATTTTTCCTATGTCAAGATTTTTTTATTAAACCATCTTTCAATTCAACCACCAATAGGTCAACCAGCTCACAAACTTTTAATATTAGAAGTTGACAGGTTCATTGGTCGTGTTGCTGGATTAACACAGGCTACAATCCGAAACCTGTCATAATAATCATATATTGTAGACATTTGTTGTTTACTGCTAAAAGAATAATTCTTAGATTTATTATCATTTTTCAAAGTAAAACTGAAGGAGTTAAATAAAATAATTTTAAAATAATTGTGCTCTTTCTTGGAATATAAAAAAATCTAGAAGATCATCATTAGTACCAATAAAGAAAACTGAAGTATAAATTGACATGGAAATAAGTTAATTAAATAAATACTCATAGTTTTTTACTGCTCTGTGGATAACTCTTAATATTTACAATCTGGTTGAGTTACCAACTCTTTAATATAAAATTATTAGAAGATTATTAATTGTTTTACTATGATTTTCAATATAAAAATGGGAGTTCAAGCTACGAATTGATCAATAGAGGCTGAATTTTCAAAGCAGTATTCATGAACCACGTGAGATCTATGCCATCAACCTTAAAGAATAGATGATCTCTCGATCTGCTGAGCAACTATGAAGATGAGAGGGATGGCCTGAGCAAAAATACAAAGACACTAAGGAAAATGCTATATGTAAGAATCAATAAAAAGATCAATACATTAGTAGAGAAATATAAAAATTTATGATTAATCCGCAGATTCAGTGAGGTTCTGAGACCATACAAGATGGTATTTGAAAAATCTCAAGTGCAATCTTACAAAATATTTTTCATTTTATTATAAATCAGACTTGGGGGAAATTAATGTTTCTTAGTAATGAAAACAATTTAAGAATACCATAAATATGAACCAAGCCCTTTGAATATATTTCACTTCATAATTCAGTTGTACATAACTGAAAAGCATACCATACACTTAAAATAAAAGTAAAATGCAAACAAACATTAATATTAACGGTTAAACCTTAGTTTAAGAACCACCCAAAGTCTGCTTTATCTTCTAACTTTATTTCTCAGGATAATAGTTACAGTTTGAGTGAAATACATCATTTCTCCTTTAGTGAATCACTGCATTTGTTTAGTGAATCACGGCACATATGTAGCTTCCCAATAAATATTAGTTGAAGAGATAAATGAATTGGATGCTATTTTCCCAATGACAACATGTTCAAACACATTGATAATCTTCAGCTTTTTTAAGAGCATATTTCACCGATTAGCGTAATTTGTGGTGGATCATGGGATTCACAAATATTTTGAAAAAACAATCTTGGTTTTTGTTTTTCTGAATGAATTGTTAATCTCTCCAAGAATTAAGATTTCCTGTTGGATATAGAACTGGCCAGGCAATTCTTTTTGATGATTACTCCACTGAAGAATGGATAACTAAATGTAAATAATAGTTTATAATATACATACATCACAATCAAGACCTTATCAAAATATGAAATTATTTGTTTCTTAATTTATTTTTCACACTGATTATGAGATCCTTGAAAGAGAAATTAGTGTCATTTGCTGTTTATTTTTTTTAAATAATGAATGAATGAATAAATTAATAAAAATTCAGAAAAAAGTGATCATAAAAAGATGTTTCTGACATTCAACTCATCTATAGTGATTTTACTATGAGAAAATTAACTTGAAAATAAACCCACAATACATAGAATTAAAAGTCAACTTACACAATTTTGTCGTTTTTTCTCCTGACCCAATCCAGGATCGAATTGGCATATCAGACCCACGTGAATCAGAGTTCTGACCCAGTATCAAGCTTTACTAATAATTTCAAGAGTACAGGCATTCCATAGGCACTGACAAAGCAGAGAAAGGTCTGGCACACTAAGGAGAACATCCCAGGTCCAATCTTCCAGTATCAGACACACATCGCCATGGAATTGCCTAACTCATTGGGAGCAAGTATTTGCATCACAAACTGTCTTCATTCTACACCCCTAGAAAGTTATAAGCTTAAACATTCTCCACATATCTTTGCATCACAGATCCTAGGTTCATTTACTAGACGTATTGCTAGGAGTATTCAGAGATAAGGTCTCTTGCTTCTTTAAAATGTCATCCATCTATTTACCAAGACATCCAATTGACAAGAAAAATTGCCAGGTCACCTACCTTCTTTTCTTTCCCCTGAGGCATCCCTTCAGTAAAGGGAGTGGAAGTATCTTAGACCAACTACTTTATCTCCTTTCTCCCACCCACATTAAAAGTTTACTTGCTTTGATAGCTTTCAAATATCTACATTCCCATAGAAAAGTTAGTTTTCTTTTACTTTTTTTTTAAATGAGCTACCATGGTCCCACCAGCCTGCAAGCATGCCACTTTCTTAAGATAGATGCTGGGTTGGTACATCCTTTTACCACAAAATATTCTAGTCATAAAGTGGAACAGATCCCTTAGAAATGCTGTATAGTTAAATACTCTGTGTAATTT
Source organism: Ceratotherium simum simum (assembly GCF_057802395.1). NCBI lineage: Eukaryota > Metazoa > Chordata > Mammalia > Perissodactyla > Rhinocerotidae > Ceratotherium > Ceratotherium simum. The sequence goes on along the minus strand of NC_141902.1, from coordinate 19,917,682 downwards.
ACAAGAATGATATTGAATCTCTAAGCTTCTCTACACTTCCACAGAACTTCCAGACACAAGTTAACTACCTTTTATTTATCACCTTCTTCTTAGGGTTTCTAAACTGAAAAAACAGGCTATATATATATCCATGTATATCTATATATGGATGGATTTATATTGTACTCTAATTCTATTCCGTTGATCTCTGTGTCTATTCTATACCAGTACCCAGTACCACAACGTGTTAATTACTGTAGCTCTACAGTCAGTTTGAAACTGAGATGTTTGACTATTCCAACCTTGTTCTCTTTTTTCAAGATTGTTTCAACTATTCATACTCCTTTATAATTTTATATGAGTTTTAGAATTAGCTTGTAAACTTATCCAAACAAATGATAGTTGGAATTTTTGTAGAGATGATATTGAATCTTTAGATTGCTTTGGGTAATATTGTCATCTTAACAGTAATAAGTCTTCCTATCTGTGAACACAGTATGTCTTTCTATTCGTTTAGATCTTCTTTAATTTTATCCAACAATGCTTTGTAATGCTCAGTGTACAAGTCTTGTGCTTGCTTGGTTAAATTAATTGTTATTTATTTTATTCGTTTTGATGCTGTTAGAAATGTTTGATTAATTGTAATGGTCTCTTAATCTCATTTTAGAAATGAAATGTTCATTGAAAATATATAGAAATTCACTTGGTTTTTCTATATTGATCTTGTATCTTGAAATGTAGCTGAACTTGTTAATTAGCTCTAACAGGTTTTTGGCATTTTTTTAGGGTTTTCTATCTGTAAGATCATGTCATCTTTGAACAGAAATAGTTTTGCTTCTTCTTTTGTGATCCAGATGCCTTTTGTTTCTTTTCTTGCCTAATTTTGCTTTCTAGAACTTCTAGTACAATCTTGAATAGACGTGGCAAAAGCAGACATTCTGATACTGTTCTTGATTTTAGGGAGTGTATTATTCTACTCAGGCTGCCAATAACAAATACCATAGCCTGTGTGGATTATACAACAGTCGTTTATTTCCTCATAGTCCTGGAGGCTATAAGTCCACGAACAAGGTGATAGCAAATTCAGAAAGTGAACGCTCTCTTCCTGGCTTGTAGACAGCCTCCTTCTCACTACATCCTCACATGGCCTTTCTTGTGTATTTGCATGATGAGAGAGATCTCTGGTCTCTCTTCCTTTTCTTATAAGGACACCAATCCTATTATGCACACATTCCAATTTACCTAGTTTTTTCTTTTGTTAAGTGTGTTTTTGGTGTCACTCTAAATGTCCCATTATCTTTGAAAGAGCTTTAAAAAATAAGAAATATATCTTGTACATTTACTGACATAGCTACCATTTATGAGACTCTTTATTCTTTGTGAAGGTCCATATTTCCATCTAGAATTATTTTTCTTCTGCCTGATGAACTTCCTTAGGAAATCTTATAGTATGGTCTTTGAGCAATAAATTTTCTTAGCTTTCATGTGTTTAAAAACATCTTTATTTTGTCTTTGTTTTTGCTGAGTAAAGAACTCTACGATGACAGTTTTTTTCTTAGTACTTTACAAGTGCTGCTTGACTGTTCCATTCTTTTCAGTGAGATATCTGCTGACAGGCCTAACTTTGTTCCTTTGTCTGTAACATCCATTGTTTCTTCTCTGTCTCTAGTTAAGAATTTTTCCTTGTTACTCATTGTGGGTATATTGATTATAATGTGACTTGAACTAGTTTTCTTTATTTTTCTTGTGACTGGGGTTTATTAGCTTTCTCAGAACTGGGGGTATCATTTTAATCCAACTTGGAAATTTTTCAGCCATTAATTCTTTAAATATATTTTTATCACCTCTTCTCTTTCTTTTTCATTTGGGACTCCAATTGCATGTATATTAGGTTGCTTAGAGTTGTCCCTCAGCTCACCAATCTTCTTTTTTTTTTCAATCTTTTTCTTTAGGTGTTTCATTTGGGGTAGTTTCTATTATTATGTCTTCAAATTCACTAATTTTTTCTTCTGCCTTGTCTGATCTGCTGTTATTCATCCACAGTATTTTTCATCTTAGACTCGGATGTTTTCATCTTTAGAGGTTCATCTGATGTGTGTGTGTATATATTTTTTATAACTTAACTTTTAGAACATAAAGAATACAGTCATCGTAAAGGTGTTAATATTATTCTTGTTTGCTAATTCTAAAATTTGTTTCAGTTCTGGGTCAGTTTTGATTGGTTGATTTTTCTCCTCTAATCCTTTTGTGTGGTTCTTTTTCTAAGTTCAGTAATTCCTCATACATGTGCTAATTGGCACGCAGTTAGATATTTGACAAGAACAACCCGCAGCTCCCTGCACTCTGCAGTCCTATCTCTGCAGCTCTCTCCAATCTGGTACTTTGCCCTGAAAACTCAAGCTGCATGTGGTCTTCCCAGTCTCTGTGGTCCATCTCCTCAACTCAGGGAGTCAGCCAAGCTCTGTGTGTATCCCCCTCCCTGTGCCACAGACTGGAAGTTCTCTCAAGGCAATAAGGTAAAGAAACCTTAGAGATTATCTCATTTGTTTCCAGTCTCTCAGAAATAACCATCATTTATTGCCTATGTCCAGTGTCTTGAAAATCACCATTTCATACCTTTTTCCATTTTTTTTTTATTGTTTTGGGAAGAATAGTATATCTAGTTCCTGTTACTCCATCTTGGCCAGAAGTAGAGTCACTATCAGACAACTCTGTAATAGATTATATACAGGCAGATAAAAATCTTAATATATAGTCATGTGCCACATAACAACATCTCAGTCAATGTCACACTGCATATACATGGTGGTCCCATAGATTAGTACCAAACAGGCTAGGTGTTTAGTAGGCTGTACCATCTAGGTTTGTGTAAGTACACTCTATGATGTTCGCACAATGACAAAATTGCCTAATCATGCATTTCTTAGAAGTATCTCTGTCGTTAAGCAACTCATGACTGTATTACAAAGTGGAAAAGTCAAGAAACAAATGATTACATATAGATAGAAAAAGACAAAGATAGGAAAGGAAATATACCACAATATGATAATAGTAGAGTTTAGGTAGTAGGTTTATGGTAATGTTTCCCCTTTTTTTCTCACTTTCCAAATTTTCTCTGAGAGGCATGGATGACTAATTTTTTAAGTGTATGGTGAACTTCTCTGTTGAATGAAGTAATTGGATTTGCCTAACAGAATGCTTTGAAATTTCAGCTTCTGGAAAAGACTGCTTTATTAGGGAAATATGGTGCTAATGTATCAAAAGCTCTGTAATAGTTCTTGTAGTAACCCTGGAGTAAATTACTCCTCCAGTAATCGAGTAAATTACTGCCTTCAGTTTTTGCCATTTTGGCTTCTATAACCGTACGAATATCTCTAAAAATGCCTTTTGCTATTTGTTTTATTGTACAGATGTGAAAAAAAAAGATGTAAATGGATATCTCTTTTTTTAAAGTTACCTTATTAAGAAAAAAGAAAACACTGCTTATAGAAATAACTTATGGGGCTGACCCCGTGGCTTAGTGGTTAAATGCATGCGCTCCACTGCTGGTGGCCCAGGTTTGGATCCCGGGTGCGCACCAACGCACCACTTGTCAGGCTGTGCTGTGGTGGTGTCCCACGTAAAGTGGAGGAAGATGGGCACGGATATTAGCTCAGAGCCAGTCTTCCTCAGCAAAAAAGAGGAGAATTGGCATGGATGTTAGCTCAGGGCTGATCGTCCTCACAAAAAAAAAAAGAAAAGAAATAACTTAAACTTATGTTAGTTTTAATTAAGCTTACAAATGATCTCTTCTCATCTTTATACTTATCTTTAATTAGTCTAAAAGAATAAAAATACCTATCTTTGAACAATGTGTTTCAGGTTCACAATATCATCAGTGGTAAAACAGTTTATGGTAAAAACAATGTACAACTTTAATCTATTTGTGTAAGTCATTCGTTTATTTATTCACTCAACAGATATTTATTTAGAGCCTACCATGTGCAAGGTCCCATGCTTGGCATTAGGTATATATTGTACTAAACAAATCATGCATAAATTCTGCCCTCAAACGGCTTCAGATCCAGTCAGAGAAACAAAAATGCACATTTCGAGTTATTTATTTAGTTATTCATAAAGATATTTCCATTGCTTCGCTGTTACAGAGCTTTGCGCAATAGTCCTATTGATGGAGCCATCTGCGTTCACTTATTTGTTTTTTCTGTCGTACCATGGCCAAAGCTCAGATTTTTCCATATTGAGCTTTATTAGCTCATGCAGTAGTTAAAACCAATTCTGAGCTGAAAACTTTCACAAATCTGCCTTAATTCAGCTTCCTGGATCCATTATAAGTTCAGAGCTCCTGTGGCTTCCTGAATCCAATAAAAGTTCAGAAGCATCTGTGCTTCAGGACATTCCAGCAATATCTGGTTAGTCATTTCCGCAACTTCCAGTTTGTATTTTCCCAACATCTCTGGTATCTTAGAACAATGAAATATTTCACATAAATAGTCCAGAAATGCATTTAAAATTTAAAATTCAGGCAGGCGGACTTTGCTTACCTTAACCATTATGGTATAGTTTTATAATGTATTTGTTTCCTTCCTCCCTAAATGGAGCATATATACAAGGTTTTTCTTGATGACTTGGAACACATTGTAAACTTTAGTACTGCTCTAAAATGTATAATATCTAAAGTATACTTTGCTTTAATATTCTTATCTGTCATTATTTATCCCTTTCCATTTGTCCCCTCTCTGTCATTCAAGTTTTGCTGGCTTTATATATACTTTGGACTACGAAAACTACATCCAAATTTTTGATGTCATGTATACTAAATACAAGTAAATTTAGATCTGGGTTAAAAATCTAAGGGTTTCTTTTAAGTCATAAAAGATAATGCTAGTGCAAAAAACAATTTCATAGTGTTAGATGCTCCTGGGGGATTACTCAAAACCTGACCTCTGAGTAAGTCAGAAGGTATTGTATTTGGAAAAGACAGTGTTTTGCAAACTATGCTCTGGAAATGAAATGTCTACACATGAAGTCTAGGATAGATATCATTAGTTCATCCATTTGTTCTTTTATAAGCAGCCATGTATTGAGATTCTACTATGTGCCTGAATCTTTGGAGAGCACTGGTAGATGGATTTAAAGATAAGATATGTTAATTATCTTTAATTGTACAACTCATAGTTGAGGAGGTGGATAAGACATAGATGTGTCAATATTTGTTGTTTTTAACTTAGCTTTATATGAGATCTAGATTGAGGAAAGAGAACAAAAACACAATGAAAATGGTCACCTTAGGGACTAGAGAATTATTTGTAATATAAGGTACATGACAAAGAAAAAGACTAAATACAGAAAACAAAACTCAAAAATGGTTTGGGGCCAGGACATTAAGAACTGAATGCCAAGACAAAGAGATTAGAATTTTCCCTTCAGGGAATTGGGTATTAATCAGGGATACTACAAGATCATATTTATATTCTAGAAATATAACTCTCAAAATAGTACAATCAGTTGATTGCTATTTCATGGATTTATATAACATTTTTCTTAACTTAATAGAAAATAACAAATAAATTATCAAATCTGCCCTTATAATTACATATCACTTCTTTGGAAACATATATTGCCTACATTCTGTATGATTCTTGTTTGCCAGGCACCAACATGAGAATTCTTAAATAGCTCCTGGCAGAGTTTCCAAAAATCGCTAACAGAAACCAGGCATGCAGAAAATGCATGTCTTTTTTGATTTCCCTAAGTCTCAGGTAGGTGGTAATCTCATATTACTTCTCAGGAAAACCTGCTCACTCAGAGTGTTTATGAATTTGCCATATGGTATTTAAAACCTCAAGTCAAAGTAATGTTAGAAATTGTATAGACAGAATCAGAGCATGCTGGTTAATGTTGTTCTCCATTCGGAGACCATGGAGATTTCTTTGTGTGCCAAAAACTGAAGCCAAAGCATCTTAATATTTGACTTTTACTCTATTTTTTTTTTAATCAACTACGGAAACCAAGAATTGCATTAAGAGCCTGGAGGGTTTTTTTCCGCACGTAAAAGTTACACATAGAAACATAATTTTTCCAAATCTACCCCATACAAGAATGTGTCCAAACTAATTTATGTAGCACTATGTCTATTCATGTGCCTAATTATCTTCAGTGATTATTTGCAGGTGTCAATGAAGGAGAAGCCAAGGAATGGGTCCATTGGTTTATAATAAATATTGAAATGACTTGTAAAATGTATTGTATGTGCCATGTGATGAAAAACAAGAAAATAGAAATATTTATATAATTCTCCTCAAAATGCTTTTATATAACAGAGATTATAAATGCAAAAATTAAAGAACCTGTTCTGATCATTGGATAAAAGAAATCTGTGACGGAAGATGGTCTGAAATTATGAAGACTCACTTTCTTCCCTCATGAATAGAAAATACATTTACATTATGTCATGTGAAATTATTGAACAGCTGCTTGGAAAGAGAGAAAAACAAGAACACCCAGCCTGCCAACGGGATGCAGTGCCGACATGAGATCAGATGCACAGAGTAAATAGAAATGGCATTCGGGAAAGGTGATAAGCAATCAAGTAAAGACCAAAGTGAGATGCTCTGACCTTATATGTAGCATCCGTGCCAAATTAGCATAGCTGTGCAGTGTACTAGAAAATTAAGTGGAAAAAAAGGACAAAGTAAGTGTAAAATCAAAGCAGAAGTTGCACGTGTTTGGAATATCTGAAATAATTATGCTCTATTTCATATCCAGCGGGCTACACTGTGGTCAGCTCATCTTTTCACAAGGAGCCACAGGTTCAAAAGAAAATACTATGAGCTTAACCTATACTAATTAAACAGAAGCAGTGTACTCTCTCTGGGTCTTGGCCTAGATGAGTCTGAGTGATCTCAGGGTAAATAGGTGACTTAAAAAGAGGAATAAAGATCCGTAGCTTCATTCATTATGCTACCCTCATTTTCTTTGCTGCTCAGCCACAGTTCATTAACTCGGCGAGTTTTCTTTCCACATACCACAAGAGACCAGTGGACCCAGTTCAACATATATAAACTCTTATATTTGGTCGGATAGCCACAAGGAAAGAAACAGGGAGTTAAATCAGTCCTTTGTGCTCTATTACTCCACCAGGATGCTAATCATTTCTTGAGAGTATGCAAATGAATTTACTGGATGCCCTAAAGCTTCCTGAAGTAAGTTATTTGAGAAGAGGTAATTGATTCCAAGAGAAAGAAGAAGCAAGGTTCATTCAATTTGTCTTTTATTGTCAACATTTAATCAAAGCTTTTCAGACAGGTGAAAGAAAATCAAAGCCCTGTTCTATTCAAGTAGTGGACACCAAGTTCAAATCTGATCACAGACTTTCCTAAGAGTATAGCACATAGAATGTTTTGAAAGAACCAGCAGCTATCTTTCTAACACAGAAAGATACGCTAGAGATCCCTTAGCAAACTGCCATCTGTCCTCTTGCAGCTGTCTCCTATGAAAAAAAAAAGAATCTATAATGAGTATAGTCAGTTCTCCTTCCCAGCGTCCTAACATACAATGGAATATGCAATAGGCCACCAACAAAGACAGCATCAACTTATTTTCTGTGCTTAAATCTTTTTCCTTTTTTAAAGAAAGAGATCAACTAATCACAGTCAGTTTTTCTCAGCAGGAATCATAAGAATGATTTACACTTGGAAAGAAAAAGAGACTAACATTCGGGAGCCAAATTTGCTAGGGGTCCACATTCTGAGGTCTCACTGGGCAATACATCCTCCAGCAGCATCTGGCTCCTCATACTTTTCTTTTTTCTTCACATTACTAGTGCTTCCTCATATGACTTTCAAGTGAGTTCAAAAGTAAAAGGAAATAAAGGCAGATCCATATGCTGTCTCTGCACTCCATCATTTATGTTGTAAACAGAGTCAGAGAAAATTGTGATTGTCAAGACTAGGAAATACTGTAAAATTGAATACTTTTTGTTTTCTTATCCCGTTTCCAAGAACTGTGACATCCCTTTTCATATCCACATCTCTCGTTAATTAGACAAGGAGCTTCCTCCTTGTTTTTCTTTCCCCATAAAATCTGGGTTTTAGGAAGACTCTGCTGGACACGTCTGCCACAGGGTCCAAAATGCCCAACATTCTTTCTAGCAGGTGTGACCTTGCCTGTGGACCTCTGCTCAGGGAAAGAAAGCTAGGTCAGCCTTCAGGTATGGATCAGTGGGGCTCCCCTTGCCCACCCCTGATGTCGCCTGTAGAAAGGTTCTCTCCAGTCAATCGATGACAATAAGCTGAGCTAATTAGACAATATCTCTCTTGGATTTGGACTAGAGAACACAAAGACAAGCGGACAAATGGTAGAGGGAGAAGGAATCAAGAATGCAGTAAAAGACAGAATGGTATGAAAAAGTGACCAGTAGTTCAAGAGAAAGCAAAAGAGAGAAGGAAAGAGCAGTTTCTGGAGCTGCTCCGGATCTCGCTCTCTCTCCTGTTCTAAAATACACAAGTAATAAGCCATTATAATAAACTCTTTTTTTTAATAACATAACCTGTATGATTCCCTTTCCTTTCGTGATCAAAACCATTTAACACAGAAAACCTTAGTGGTGCCTATAAATCAGGAAATTGAAAATAATGATACTTTATTTGGCATAGTTCTGCTCACTCACTACTCCAATTCTTATTCCAATAACAGGCCTATGGAAGCCGTTATGGCAGTGGTCTTCAAAGTATGGCTTCTGGAATAGCCACATGAGCATCACCTGAAAATGTACTAGAAGTGCAAATACTTCAGGCCAACTGCATACCCACTGAATCAACTGAATCATAAATTCTGTGGATGGGGTCCAGAAATCTGTCTTTTAGTAAGCTCTCCAAAGTATCCTGATGCAAACTAGAATTTGAGAGCAATAGCACTAGGGCATTGAAAATCATTGAACTAGATCTTCTCTGAGTTCTATTCTAAGTTTTAAAATAGTATATGGGTGGAATTACATAATGTTAAATGTTTCCAGAACTGGTTCAGTCAGTCAAAAATACACTGAACAACACCTAGTGCAAGGCAGTGGATTAGGGTCAAGAAATCATGAAAATGAATGAGATAATATTCACAGTCAGATGGAGGAGAAATGCATGTCAAGAAATATCTACAATGATCCAATTGAAAATAGAGGTATGCACAAAGTTTTAGTACATACAGAAGAAGTTATTATAGATGTCAAAGAGATGGAATTTGAGCAAGGAAAAAGCAATTTCTATGCACATAGGAAATTTTTATATAATACTTCACATGGCAGCTAATATTATTTTTCCAGTAAATGATGGAATAATCTGGAGAGCAATTTCTCTTTATCATGACATATGATTGCAGAACTAATGTGGCATGTCCTCCCGTTTTGAGCCAACTACTTTGTGTTTCAAATTAGAAGGGTTTAAAATGATATTGAGATCTAACAGGATATCATACCAATAGCTTTCTTACGGAAGCAGTATGCATTTAGAGTCCTCATTCTATTTGACATGAAATTCTGTGGACACTACCTTCAAAATATATCCGAGAATATAACCATATAACCACTACGTCCATTGCTACCACCCTTGTCCTAGTCACCAGCATCTCTCACTCAACACTGTCTCCCTGCTTCCACACTCCCACTCCTTTAGTCTATTCTCAACACAACAGTCAATGGGATCTTGTTGGAATATGTCAGGTCACTCTAGTGTTCTTTCAAAACTCACCAATGGCTCTTCATCTCAGAGTCAAAGCCAGCACCTTTTCAACGGCTGACGGGAACAGACTCGTGTTTCCTTTTGGCCTCTTCTGCTAATTTGTCCATTGCTTGCCTTATTCATACTGGACTTCTTATTTCCTAAACACATCAGTCACTCTCCTATCCAGGAAGAGTCGTGTTCCTCCTACTTGGAATGTTCTGCCCCAGATACCTGTGGAGCTCACTCTCTTAACTTCCTTTAGAACTTTGCTCTAACGACACTTTCTCAGTTAGGACTTCTCAGACAATCTTATCTAAAGTCTCAACTCACCCCAACACTTACTGTCTCCCTTCTCTGTTTTATTTTTCTCGTTATCACTTATCGATATCTAACATAATACATATGTTGCTTATTTATCTTGAGTATGTCTGAATTCCTGTATGAGAATGTAAACTCGATGAGGCCAAGAATATTTGAGTCTTCTTTCACTGTTGTGTTTTAGAACGGTGCCTGGCTATAGAAGAAAAAATGTTTGCTAATGAATGATTGGTATTAAAAGACTGCTCTATGACTTTGCCTCCCACTTTTCTTTTTTTTTGTGAGGAAGATCTGCCCTGAGCTAACATCTGCCAGTCCTCCTCTTTTTGCTGAGGAAGACTGGCCGTGGGCTAACATCCATGCCCACCTTCCTCCACTTTATACGGGACGCCGCCATAGCATGGCTTGCCAAGCAGTGTGTCTGTGCACGGCCAGGGTCCGAACTGGCGAACCCCAGGCTGCCACATCGGAGTGTGCACACTTAACGGCTTGCACCACTGGGCCAGCCCCCAGTCTCCCACTTTTCTATGTATCTTACCCCAGCCTCACACAAAAAAAGATAAAAAATGCATACTTTATTCCTTCTTAGGGATTCGTAACCCACATTAATGTATAAATAGCACTGAAAAAAAATCTTTAAGAATAAAACGTATTTAACTTTTATTACCCCATTTTTCCCAAACTCATTTGATTGTGGACACTGTGTTTCTTTTTTATTTATTCTACAGTTCAATGGTTTTTAATAAATAGCCCAAGTCATTCAACCACCACAAGTCAGTTTTTGAACATTTTCATCTTGCCAATAAGATCCTTCTTGACCATTTGCTATTAATCCCCGTTAGTCCTCTACCATCACGACCCCAGTCAACCATTAATCACTTTCCATCTCTACAGATACACCTTTTCTGAACATGTCTTTATTTTTTTTCATCTTCTAACTGCAAGTCTGTACCCTTTGATGAACATCTCCCCAATTGCCCTACCTCATTAGTCCCTGGTCACTACCATTCTACTCTGTTTCTACAATCTTGGCTTTTGTAGATTCCACACATTAAGTGATATCATACAGTATTTATCTTTCTCTGTCTGACTTATCTTACTTAGCATAGCACACTCAAGGTCCATCTACGTTGTCATAAATGGCAGGATGTCCTTCTTTCTCATATCTGAATAATATACCATTGTGTGTATGTTTATATATATACACATATACATACCACATCTTCTTTATCTACACATCCATTGACATAGGTTGTTCCATATCTTAACTATTGTGAATAAAGCCGCAATAAACATGGGAGTGCAGATATCTTTTCAATATCCTGTTTTCCTTTCCCTTGGATATATAAACAGAAGTGAGATTGCCAGATCATATGATAGTTCTATTTTTAATTTTTGAGGAATCCCCATATCGTTTTCCACAGTGACTGAATCAATTTACATTCCTACCAACAGTGTACAAGATTCCTTTTTCTCCGCATCCTTGTCAGCATTTATCTCTTGTCTTTTTGTTAATAGACATCCTAAGAGGATGTCTATTTTTTTTTTCTTTTCGAGGGGAAGAGGTATGTACTTCTTTTTTTTTTTTTTTTTTGTGGGGAAGATCAGCCCTGAGCTAACATCCATGCTAATCCTCCTCTTTTTTTTTTTTTGCTGAGTAAGACCGGCTCTGAGCTAACATCTATTGTCAATCTTCCTCCTTATTTTTCCCCCCCAAAGCCCCAGTAGATAGTTGTATGTCCTAGTTGCACATCCTTCTAGTTGCTGTATGTGGGACACGGCTTCAGCATGGCCGGAGAAGCGGTGCGTCGGTGCGCACCTGGGATCCGAACCCGGGCTGCCAGTAGAGGAGCACGAGCACTTAACTGCTAAGCCACCGGGCCAGTGATGTCTCATTGTAGTTTTGATTTGCATTTCTCTGATGATTAGTGATGTTGAGCATCTTTTCATGTACCTGTTGGCCATTTGTATGTCTTCTTTGGAAAAATGTCTATGCAGTTCCTCTGCCCATTTTTTAATCAGACGGGTTGTGAGGTTTATTTGCTGTTGTTATTGAGTTGTATGAGTTCTTTATATATTTCGGATATTAACCTCTTGTCATATATATATGGTTTGCAAATATTTTCTCCCATTTTTGCATAGGTTGCTTTTTCATTTCATTGATTGTTCATTCTGCTGTGAAGTTTTCTAGCTTGATGTAGTCCCACTTGTTTATTTTTGCTTTTGTTTCTTATGCTTTTGGTGTCATATCCAAAAAATTGTTGCAGAAGCCAATGTTGAGGAGCATTTTCCCTATGTTTTCCACTAGGAGTTTTACTATTTCAGGTCATATGTTTAAGTCTTTAATCTATTTTGAGTTTACTAATTTTTGCGAGTGGTGTGAGATAGGGTTCCAATTTCATTTTTCTGCACGTGGTTATCCAGTTTGCCCAAAACCATTTTATGAAGAGAGTATCTTTCCTCCATTGAGTATTCTTGGCTCCCTTGTCAAATATTAGTTGTGCATATATGCTGGGGTTTATTTCTGGCTTCTTTATTCTGTTCCATTGGTCTATGTGTCTATTTGTAATGCAAATACCATATTGCTTTGATTACTATAGCTTTGTAATATAGTTTGAAATCAGAAAGTGTGATGCTTCCGGCTTTGTTCTTCTTTCTCAGGATGGCTTTGGCTATTTGGGGCCTTTTGCGGTTCTACACAAATTTTAGGATTTTTTTTTCTATTTCTGTGAAAAATGTCATTGGAATTTGATAAAGATTGCATTGAACCTATAGACGCTTTGGATACTATGGATATTTTTAACAATATTAATTCTTCTGATCCACAAGCACATGGTATCTTTCCATTTATTTGTGTTTTCTTCAATTTCTTTGATCAAAGTCTTTTAGTTTTCATTGTACAGAACTTGCACTTCATTGGTTAAATTTATTTTCAAGTATTTTATTGTTTTTGATGCTATTGTGAATGGGATTGTACCCTTTATGTTTTTTCAGATATTTCATTGTCCCTGTATAGAAATGCACCTGATTTCTGTATGTTGATTTTATATTCTGCAACTTTACTGAATTCGTTGATTAGTTGCAACAGTTTTTTCATTGATCATTAAGATTCTCTCTGTATATAATCATACCCTTTGCAAAAAAAAGAACAAAAACAAATTTACTTCTTTCTTTTTGATTTGGATGACTTTTATTTCTCTCTCTTGCCCAATTGCTCTATCCAAGACTTTCAGTACTATGTTGAATAAGAGCGGTGATAGTGGTCACACTTGTCTTGTTCTTGATCTTAGAGGAAAAGCATTCAATGTTTCACGATTGAGTATAATGTTAGTTGTGAGTTTCTCATATATGGCCCTTATTATGTTGAGATATATTCTTTCTGTAACAATTTGTTGAGGGTTTTTATCAAGACAGGATGTATTTTGTCAAATGTTTTTTATACATGTATTTAGATGATAATATTATTTTTATCCTTCATTTTATTAATGTGGTATATCATACTGATTGATTTGCAGATATAGAACCATCCTCGTATCCCAGGGATAAATCCCACTTGGTCATCATGTATGATCCTTTTAATGTGCTGTTAAATTTGGTTTGCTAATATTTTGTTGAGAATTTTTGCATCTATATTTATCAGGGACATTGGTCTATAGTTTTCTTTTCTTGTAGTCCTTATCTGGCAGGGTAATGCTTGCCTCATAAAATGAATTTGGGAGTGTTCCCTTTTCTTCAATTTTTTGGCAGAGTGTGAGAAGGCTTAGTACTAATTCTTCTTTAAAAGTCTGGTAGAATATACCACTGAAACCATCTGGTCCTGGGCTTTTCTGTGTTGGGAGGTTTTAGATAATTGATTCAATCTTCTTGTTATTGTTCTGTTCAGATTTTCTATTTCTTCATGATTAGGTCTTGGTATGTTGTTTGCTTTTAGAAATTTATCCTTTTCTTCTAGGTTATCCAAGTTTTTGGCGTATAATTTTTCATAGATGTCTCCTGTAATCCTATATACTTCTGTGGTATCATTTGTAATGTCACCTCTTTCATTTCTGATTTTATTTATTTTAGTTTTCTCTTTTTTTTTCTTAGTGCAGCTACAGGTTTGTTAATTTTATTTATCTTTTCAAAAAACCAGCACTTACCTTCATTGATCTTTTCTATTGTTTTTCTTGTCTCCATTCCATTTATTTCCACTCTGATCATTGTTATTTCCTTCCTTTTGCAAACTTTGGGCTTAGTTTTTCTTTTCCTAGTTCCTTGAGATGTAAAGTTAGGTTGTCTGAGATCTTTCTTTTTTCTTAATATATGAATTTATTACTATAAACTTCCCCCTAAGAACTGTTTTTACAGCATCCCATAAGTTTCGGTATGTTGTTGTTTTCATTTGATTCAACATATTTTTATATTTCTTTTTTCATTTCTTCTTTGACTCATTGGTTGTTTAGGAGTATGTCTTCAGTTTCCACATTTATAAATTTTCCAGCTTTACTCTAGATTTTAATCATCTTAAATCTGCTAAGACTTGGTTGGGGACCTATCATATGATTTATCCTGAATAATGTTCTGGTATGCACTTGAGGAAAATGTGTATTCTGCTGTTGTTGACTGGAATGTTTTATATACGTGAGTTAAGTCCATTTGGTCTAAAGTATGGTTCAAGTCGAACATTTTGTTGTTGATTTTCTGTCTGGAGGATCTATCCATTGCTGACAGTATGGTAATGAATTCTCTTACTGTTGTTATAGTGTTGTCTATATCGGCCTTCAGATCTGTTAGTATTTGCTTAATATGTTTAGGTGCTCTGATGTTGGATGTATATATATTGTGAATATATATATATATTCACAATATTGTATCTTCTTGATGGGCTGACCCCTCTATCATTATATAATGATCTTTTTTTTTGTGAGGAAGATAAGCCCTGGGCTAACATCCGATGCCATCCTCCTCTTTTTACTAAGGAAGATTGGCCCTGGCCTAACATCTGTGCCCATCTTCCTCTACTTTATATGGGACACCACCATGGCATCAGTGGTGCATCAGTGCGCACCCAGGATTCAAACCTATGAACCCCGGGCCACAGAAGCAGAGCACAGGGACCTAACCACTATGCCACTGGGCTGGCCCCTGTGATGATCTTTTTTCTCTTCTTACCATTTTTGGCTTAAAGCCTATTTTGTCCAATATAAGTATAGTTACTTTCACTTTTTCTTTGGTTTCCACTTGCATGGAATATTTTCTATCCCTTCACTTTGAGCTTATGAGTTTTTCTTAGAGCTGAAGTGAATCTCTTGTAGGCAGTATATAGTTGGCTCTAGTTTTTTTAATCCATCCAGCCACTGTGAGGATTTTTTTTTTTTTTTTTTTTTTTGGTGAGGGAGATCAGCCCTGAGCTAACATCCATGCCAATCCTCCTCCTTTTTTTTTTTTCTTCCCCAAAGCCCCAGTAGATAGTTATATGTCATAGTTGCTCATCCTTCTGGTTGCTGTATGTGGGACGCGGCCTCAGCATGGCCGGAGAAGCGGTGCATTGGTGCACGCCCGGGATCCAAACCCGGGCTGCCAGTAGCGAGCGCATGCACTTAATCGTTAAGCCATGGGACCGGCCCCACTCTGAGCATTTTGATTGGAGAATTCATTCAGGGGTCGGCCCATGGCTTAGCAGTTAAGTGTGTGCGCTCTGCTACTGGCAGCCCTGGTTGGGATCCGGGCACGCATGGATGCACCGCTCAGCCGGCCATGCTGAGGCGGAGTCCCACATACAGCAACTAGAAGGATGTGCAACTATGACATACACCTATCTACTGGGACTTTGGGGAGAAAAAGGAGGAAGACTGGCAATAGATGTTAGCTCAGGGCCAGTCTTCCTCAGCAAAAAAAAAGAGGAGGATTGGCATGGATGTTAGCTCAGGGCTGATCTTCCTCACAAAAAAAAGAATTCAATTCTTTTACATTTAGAATAATTATTGATATATAAGGACTTATTAATGCCATCTTATTAATTGCTTTATGGCTCTTTGGTAGTTCCATTGTTCCTTTTTTCCTCTTTTGCTTCCTACCTTTGGGAATTGGTGATTTTCCACGGTAATATTCTCTGATTCCCTTTCTTTATCTTTTGTGAATCTACTACAGGTTTTGCTTTGTGGTTACCATAAAGCTTGCACAAAACGTCTTATAGACATAACAGTCCATTTTATGCTGAGAGCAAATTAACTTCAATTGCATACACAAATTTTACCATTTTGCTCCCTGCCTTTTATGTTTTTAATGTCACAATTTACCTCCTTTTATATTGTGTATTTTTTAAGAAATTAAAGTAGCTATAGTTATTTTTAATATTTTTTTACTTTAATCCTTGTATAGTTAAGTACACATACAAGTTAACACAACATCATATTACAGAATGAGAGCTTTCTAAATCCAACTATGTATTTACCTTTATAGTGTGCTGTATTTTCATGTTACTAAATAGCATCTTTTCATTTCAGCTTGAAGAACTGTTTTTAGCATTTCCTGTAAAGCTGGTCTAGTGATGATGAACTTAGCTTTTGTTTGTCTGGAAATGTTTTTATTTCTCCTTTCATTTCTGAAGGGTAACTTTAGATAGGGTGTTCTTGACTGGCAATATTTTTCTTTCAGCACTGTGAATATATAACCCTACTTTTTGTCTAGCCTGAGATTTCTGTGAAGAAATCTGCTGATAAACTAATAGGGATTCACTTATAGGTTACAATCTATTTTTTTCTCTTGCTACTTTTAGAATTCTGTCTTTGATTTTTGACAGTTTCATCCAATGTGTCTTGGAGATAATCATTTTGAATTGAAATAATGGAGTGATCTATTAGCTTCATGAACGTAAATGTCCAAGTCTCTCCTAGTTTTGGGAAGTTCTCAGCCGTTATTTCTTTAAATAAGCTTGCTGCTCCTTTCTCTTTCTCTTCTCCTTCCGGAACTCTGATGATTCTGATATTGGTTCTTTTGATGGTGTCCCATAGATCACTTAGGCTTTCTTTACTCTTTTTTCATTGTTTTTTCTTTGATCTTCTCTGACTGGGTTGTTTCACAGTTCCTATCCTCTAACTCACTGTTTCTATCTTCTGCCTAATCTATTCTGCTACTGGTGCTTTCTGTTGCATTCTTCATTTCATCCACTGAATTCTTCAGCTCCAGAATTTCTATTTAGTTATTTTTTAATGATGTTTATCTCTATGTTAAATTTCTAATTTTCTTCATGTATTTTTTCCTGATTTCATTGAGTTGTCCTTCCGTGTTTTCTTATAGCCCATTGAGATTCCTGAAAACAGCTATTTTGACTTTTTATTGGGTAAATCACAGATCTCCATGTGTTTGGGTTTTGTTATCAAAGGAATTATGATGGCGTCATGTTTCCTTAATCCTCATGTTCCTTAGAGTTTTGCATTGCTGTTTTTGCATTTGAAGTAACAGCCACCTCCTCCAATCTTTACCAGCTGCCCTCAAGTGAGAGATACTTTTTTGTTGGTCCTATATATATTCTACGGCTTTCTCTGACCTTTTTGGATAAACCTGCTCCTCATATCTTGTTCCTTCTTGTGGAAGAATTCTGAAGCTGGTAGGTCCTCTCTCAATCTTACAATGTACTAGGTCAGTTGTTAGTAACCTCTCTTTTGTTTTCCTGAAGATGGTCCTACAGCTCAAGATTGTGGTTTATCCCTTGCCCACAAACCCTGGTTTGTTTTCTGCATGCACTCCCTGTCTACCTGAGGTTACTCTGCCCACTGCCCTCAGGTGCACACAAAAGGATCTAGAGGTAGAGTGGGGGGAGGAGTGGGTTTGGCACTTGGGGCATTGGTGGCACCCACAGTCCAGTTGGGGGGATCCTAGGGTGAGGATTTCCCAGCAGCTTATGAGCAGGCTTCCTGATAGAGTCTAAAACACAGTCAGCAGGAGCCACATCCCTTTAATACCCTCTGATATTCTTATCTGCCTCCTTCCCAATCTCCTCCCTCCATCCAGTCCTGGAGTTCTTCCTTTAAAACTCTGAATGCTGCAGGAAAGAGATGGATTTCTTTAGCAGTACCCCACACAGCTTGGGAAGCTAGTCACTCATTCACCACTCTCCCTTTCACCCCCCAGGAGGGATCCCTAGCCTCTTTTTCTAGGCTGTGCCTTCCTGGGGGAGGTGGTAATGCTGGCAAAGATTCTCTTACCCACACCCACATGTCCAAACTCATTTTTTTCTCCAATAGAGTCCTAAAATTTCTATTCTAGAAACCTGGAGTTCTACAAAGTCTCTCTCCTCCATGGTTATCTGCCCAAGTTAGCATTTTTCAGGTACTCCTAGACTGCAGCTGAGAGAGCTTGGAGTTTGTTCATAGGCTCCAGCCAGTTTCACAGACTATATCACAGTCTGTCTGCCTATTACCTGAGGCACAGGTGGGTGACACTCCTCCCAGGTCCTTGGTGTGTGGTGCTAGATCCCACAGCTCTCACAGAGGCACTTTTGTTCATGGATAGATGCAGTATTTTTGATGTTAAAGGGAGGAAAATGAGAGACGTCTTATGCTGCCATAATGCTAAAGTTATTCCTCTATATTTACTTTCACCATAAGGCATCTTATCATTCCAGGCACACTTGGAGTATGGCATTGTAAATGAATCCAACAAACTGTACTATACGAACTACAATGCATAGTCATTTCTTTCACAGCACTCACAACCTAATGAAGCAAAGATTCTGGTACTTATGAATGATTCTCCATGCTTAAAAAGCTAGGGTAGTACTATCCAATGCTATCTTTGCTACATTTAGCCAGTTTTAGTGGCTAAAGAATATCAAGATAAAAAATACTTGATCATCTTAGTCAAAGACTTTCAGTGATTTGGCCTAACAGTAAATCAAAAGAAATTATTTAAAAAATTATTTACCTTGTGTGTTTACAAATCAGTGGTGTCTCCTTTTTGTTGACTTTTCCTCATTTTTTTTCCAATATATCTCTAATATTAAAGGTGGAACTTTGATCTGATTATTGACCATTATCTGCTGATGATCCTTATATCACAGTTTCTTCTGCATTTTCTTCTTTCTGTATAGCTCTGATATTAGAAACTTAGCTTTCTATTGTCCACTGACCTTCGTTTGAGAAGCACAGCAAACGTAATTATTATTTTTGTTCAATATCCATCCCAATAAATGTTCAACCAAAAGATGACTTTTAAAATGTCTATCACTTTCTACTCCCCCTATTCTTGTGATTTCTTTTACAATCCTTCTATGAGGATAACAACAATGGATTAAAGGCACTAACTTTAGTATCAAGCTGCCTAGGTTTGAAATCTGGATTTGACACTTACCAAAAGTAACCTTGGACGGGTTATCTTAACTCCCTGTGCCTCCATTTCTTAATCTATCAAACTGAGTGGTAACAACATCTACCGCATAAGGTGTTGTTGGAATTAAATGATTGAATCCATAGCATCCTTAGAGCAATGCCTGCATATGACAGAAATATGTCAAAATTGCTTATTATCCTAATCTCTTGTGCATATAGGGACAGCTACCATAATCAAAGGCTAATTAACTATACTAAGGCCCAAAAGCCTACCCCAAAGAAGCAAGATGGCATATTGATGAAGAGCTTTGGCCTCTGAAATCTAACAGAACTAGATTAGCAGCCTGTTTCTACCACTTCCTGTATTTGTGACCTTAACAAATTTCAATTTCTTCATCTGCTAATTGAAGCTAGTAAAAAAAATGATGATGATGATGATAATACCTATCTTATAATAAACCGTATGCACATAATGAGTAGATATGGTAGCTTTCATTATTATTCTTTTTTTTATTGTGAAATTTTTGTTGTACATTATTGTTTATCAGTCACCATATAAGTGCATCCCTCCACCCCTTGTGCCCACCCCCCATCCCCCTCGCCCCTGGTAACCACCAAACAGTTCTATCTGTCCGTGTGTTGATTTATCTTCCACATATGAGTGAAATCATGCACTGTCTGTCTTTCTCTTTCTGGCTTATTTCACTTAACATGATACCATCCGGGGCCATCTATGTTGTTGCAAATGGGACGATTTTGTCTTTTTTTCTGGCTGAGTAGTATTCCATGTTGTATATATACCACATCTTCTTTATCCAATCATCGGTCGAGGGACACTTGGGTTGCTTTCATGTCTTGGCTATAGTGAATAATGCTGCAATAAACATAGGGGTGCATAAGCCTCTTTGGATTGTTGATTTCAGGTTCGTTGGGTAGATACCCAGTAGTGGGATAGCTGGATCATAAGGTATTTCTATTTTTACTTTTTTGCAGAATCTCCATACTGTTTTCCATAGAGGCTGCACCAGTTTGCATTCCCACCAGCAGTGGATTAGTGTTCCCATTTCTCCACAGTCTCTCCAGCATTTGTTGCTTTTTGTCTTAGTGATTATAGCCATTCTAACGGGTGTAAGATGATATCTTAGTGTGGTTTGGTTTGCATTTCCCTGATGATTAGTCATGTTGAGCATCTTTTCATGTGCCTATTGGCCATCTGTATATCTTC